>NW_023605194.1:28713405-29136383 GCF_014898055.3 Talpa occidentalis
CGGGGGTGAGAGGCAGTGAAGGGAAGATGGTTTAGGTGCCAGGAGAGATAATGTAGGTAACTTTCCAGAAACTCCTTTCTGGAGCTGTTTACAAGCCCACTGAAGGCTCCATGGTCTCATTTGTTTCTTAGAAGTTATGCTGTACCTCCTCCTACTTCTTTCCTCCCTTACACTCTCCCGACTTGGAAACTCCTAGAGGAGGACCTGGACTTCTCTCGCTGGCTCCCTCCCTCTCCACCAGGAATCCTGGCATCAGGAATCTCAAGCAACCTGAGGACTCCCTGTCCAGACACTCAGGTCTATGAGGAGAAACAAGTTCCTGAACAGAGGCTAAGCCGGGGACAGCCACACAAGTCTCCATGCTGTGTGGTGTCGTGACTGGTATGCGAGGTGGAGGGGAGTGGCCAGGAGCAAGAAGGACTGGGGGCCAAATCTGGGTGCCACTGCTTATTGATTCTCTCTGCCCAGGTAATATTTGGCATCTTCAGCTTTAAGGTACATTCCTGGGTGAGGGAAACTAGCGTAATCTGCACTGGAAAGCAGGCCCTGCTAGCTAAATACTGTATCTGATAAAATAAGCCTCAAGGGAGAAATAGTGTTTTATTATAATCAAATAAGGAAAAAAAAATTTCCTCTTACAGCTACCTAAAATATGGTAAGCGGCAAGCACATTCAAGGCAGCAAAGGCTACCCAAAAAGAGACACAAAACTCAAATCTAAGAACAGCTTAGCTTTTATGCCAACTTCTGTGCTCCATCCTATTTTCCACTTTCAGAAGGTGAGCTCTCCCCATGAGGCTCAGAGCCTCCCCCCTCTGGCATCCAGACAAGGACCACGCCCAGGAGTGCAAGCTTCCTGGGGAGCAAGGGCACCAAACAAGGAGCAATCCGCATGCTTCCCTTGTCCTTCCTTCCCTGCACCTCCAGCAAGGCAGCCCTGTGTGTGCAAGGGGTTAAGCACAGCACTGTGAAGCTATCTGCAGCCTCTGCAACATGAGTTTGATGCCTGGCCAGCCAGGGAGTTACCCACATGGCTCCTGTCTCACCCGCTGCTCCCCTCAGCAGTGTATTTCAGTCAGTCTGCCTGTTCTGTGCCCCACTCTGTCTCTGTGAATCTGCTCACCCCTCACCCCGCACCTCTGGCCTGTACCCCAGTTCTTGGATACATAAATAAATCTTTAAAAACAAAAAGGCAGCCCTGTGTATCTTGCATGTGCAATTTTGGTGTGTCTCCCTTCCCATACAAATGAAATCAAATGTTAGCAGCTGCCATTAATACCAGCAAAAACAGAAACTTGTACTATGTTTGAGAAAATGAGTTTAGTGAGCTGAGAATTTTGAAATTAAAGATGACTAAAAATGGTTTCAGCTGATTTTGGGTTTCATGAATTGGTGTTACGTGATAAAGGATTAATTCAAAGTACCAAACCCCTGAAATTGGTTAGCCCGACAGAACTGCTGCCAGCAAGGCTAATTTACTGGACTTCAGCAGAAACTTTGAGGAAGGCCATGGGTCTCCAGAGGGGAGGTCTCTGAGCTGCCATTTCCTGCCCTGAGGGAAGGAAGCTTGGAAAGAAGAGACTGAGGACCACTGAGCTCAGCAGGGTACCCAGAGTGGAGTGCTTTCTGGTGTACACACAAAGTCAAATGCTAAAACAGCTGCCTCTAGTTACCCCCAGGTCAGGATGGACAATGGGAACATGCCATTACTCTAGCTTTACCAAGTCTGTGAGGTAAGTGTCACTATGCCCACCAGATGTGACATCCCTGGAAGGTGATGCTGAGACTTACACGATTTGCAGGGCACAATTGGGAGTGTTGAGGATTTTGAGATGTTTGACGTTGGATCTGGCAACGTGGCTCTCAAAGAATCGGCAGGGACATCTGTAGCTCAGGCTCACCGGTTTCCCTAGAAGTAATGAGAACAAGACAGCTTATTATCCTACCAGGTCTTGGGATATGCATGTTCTGGGATATGCATGTTCTGGCCCAGAGATAACAAGGTGGAATGATGGAAGGAGCAAGAGCGATGGCATGAGTGGGGTGGTCACCCTGGGGGGGGGGACCTTCTCTTTGAGCAGCACAGCAAGCTTTGGGTGGGCTCAGGCTCAGCGGCTATAGGGACAGAAGACAAAGGATCTGCAGGAGGGTGGGGAACTTGAAAGGAGCAGATCCCTGCTCAGGTATCTCAAGATAAAAGATAACCTTTCAGTCCAAGGTACTGAGGTTTCCAGTTCTTTGCAAAATAAACTCCTCCAGAAGCAATTGAGAAGGCCCTCAGGAAAGGGGGTGTGTGGGGGAGGGGAGGCTCCAGGCCCTCTGTTCTCCCTTTCCTGGCATAAGCCTCAGCTCAGGAGCCTCTGTATCTACCTAGGGCAGGCTACCCTCCCCCACCTACAGCCACTTCTCTGCACATTCACCTTAAACCCAGACAACCACAAAGGAATCCTCAGAGGGCAGGCCGAGAGCTCAGCTTTTCCCCAGCATTAAGGTGTGGAGATTAGTGGGACTGGAGTTAAATATGGCTTTCATTGTACAGGGATGCTACAGCCCCTTGGGTTGTATTACATCTTTGTTTGCCAATTCACCAATTTGCAAAATGCCATAATTGACACTCATTAGTGCAAATTAGCAAAGGGCTCCTGCAGAATCCACCGCTCACCCTTTAAGTCTAGAATTGCAAGCCCTGGGGGGCTGGGATTGTGTGTGTGTGTGTGTGTGTTTCTGCGGATTTTATCCAAGTCCTACTTAATACCCCAAATTATTTGAATTTGTGGACCCTTTCATCAGGGATTAAATATATGTCTGAGAATATTTAGTCCAGAGATTTGAAAAAAAAAAAATAGTTTGCTATTTACAGAGCTCCCAGAGGCCGCCTGGTGGCTCAAAGTTTCTGTATTTTTGACAAAAGCTAGAGAAGCCAGTGAAAAGGACTCTTTTGTTTTTTTTTTTCCCTAAAGGCTGCATGTGCCTGCAGGATGGCATAGTAGGGACAGAGCAGCCTAGTTCATTACCCTGTATGGAGGAAAGCAGAGCCCTCTCCCCTCAACTCCAGCCCCTGAAAACCAGAAAGTAGAAAGCCTAGTTTGGAGGTGCTCAATGACTCAGGCACTGGAGATGCACAGGGGAGCAGAAGTCCCCTCTACACCTGACCCAGCTAACTCCAGAAAGTCCCTGAGGAGTTCCTGCGGGGAATTCTGCTCTCCCCTGTAGCCAGATCACCTGGGCTAGCTGGGCTGGGGGTCTGCAGCCAGGGTAATGGAGAAGACAGTCTCCTTTCAGTGCGAGTTCCCTGGAATTCTCCCAAGCTGAGCTGGACTGGAGTACTTGGGTCCAAAGTGAGGCAGGAGGGGCCCCAGCCCCAGGGCAACAGTGAGCTGGAAGGGACAGAGTGTGACATGCTGCAGGAGCAGCAGTGGGGGCTGCTGTGCTCCTGTGCCTGAGAAGCTGTTCTGGCTCCACTAACCCAGCAGCAGAGATCAGGCCAGAAATCAGAGCCCATTCTGAGCTCAAAACACTGGCTTTCTCTTTTTCTTCTCTCCCCTCTGTACCCCTGGGATTATCCATTTCCTTCAAAGGCAATTCTTATTCCTGCTCCCAGGACCCAGTTGCCTGCCTATCAAATGGCGATTTCAACAGGTTTTTCAAAGTGACAGAATCCTAAACGCTCTTACGAAGAGAACGCTATGCTGTGTCCACCTGGTGTCTTTTTCTCTATTTTGGTCGCTATTACCAAATGTTTATATGTGACTCTGTATAAGGGCAAGAAGTCTGACTGGCCCAGATGTTACACATGTTATGTGGGGTTGGGACCTGTTGAACTCAGCTCTGCTCTGGGGCAGTTCCCAGAGAACTTTCCATGGAACACAGAGCAGGGAGGGTCCCTCTGACCAGGTCTGGGAATGGGCCCCACTCTGGGGTTAACTCCTAGAAGCCCAGAGCACCAGGATTGCAACTGTTTGGCTGAGGTCAACCAGCAGAGAGACAGCGAGAGCTGGAGCCTGAACCTGGGGCGGGGGTGGGGGGGGGTTCTCCCCAGTACAGCTTTGGGACTCAGAATGGAGCCAGAAGGCACATAGGCTCCCAGAGATCAAAAAGGGCTTTGTCGGCTAGGCTTGTAAGGAGAACCAGACCAGTCTGGAGCCCAACACCCTCACCAAGGCACTTGGTTGCCAGAAGGCAACTCCAAGGGCAAGTAACCTGCCCAGGGTCTGGAGAGTCTGTGGATGAGGACCCGCTCCTTCCATGCTGCTCCAGGCCAGTTATGTCCAGGACTCAAGCACCTGAGTCTCTGCATTCCAGCCCTTTCTATAGGTCCCCAGAGGAAGGACAACTAAGGGCAGCACCATTTCCCCAAGAAGTGCAAAAAGTCATCCCCACTCTCACCAAATGATTGCTCAATTGTTACTACCCAAGCCAGAGTGTCCCTCAGGACCTGTAGAATCAGCGTGAATACAGAACCTAGAATACTCTATCAAGAGAAAAATTCCTAATCATATTTATACGGGCAGCTCTGCAGCTCTGACCAGCAATTTGCTACATTTTAAAGAACACTTTCCAGGGGGTCAGCTAGGAACCCAGGTTAGCCCAGGCCAGCCTGCCTGCGACAGCCTCAGGTATGCTCACTCCATCCAGGCTAGTATCTCCCAAGGCAGAGCAGGAGGTAGCAGCAGGTCTGTGGCTCAACCCAGCCCCAAACTCCAGGTGCTGGAACTGCAGCGGCCAGGGCTGCAGCAAGAGCACAGTGTTCTGCAGCCCTGAGCAGTTTGTTGCAAATCTTAGTTTAATTTAGTTTTGTTCTTAGACAACAGTTTATTTTGGTTTGTAGTAGTGGTGTCCTATGACAGGACATCGAGATTTCTCTTAAGCTTCAAAAGGGGAAAAAAAAGAAAAGATTTCCCAGTGAAACTGGACACCACCATACCCAGTGGCCTACAGCCTTGGTGACTGAACTTTGCTCACGTGGAGATAGAGCGCTCCCTTGGCCACTGGCTTGGCCGGTGACAAAGGAGCCTCTTTGCAAGTGTTTTCGGGCTAAGCGGGGGCAGGAGCGACTCAGAGAGCACCGGGGCCTCTCTTAGGCAACCCGGGAAAGAGGCAGCGATGCAATGACTGGATGTGCGCCCGGGTTCGCCCCGCGTCGCTGCGCTCTGCGGAGCTGTGCAGAAGCGCGGCCGGGCGGGAGGCGCAAACCCCACAGCTGCTGGGTATGGCTTGCCGGCAGAGTCCCGCTAGCGTGGGGGCAGAGAGGACCAGCTTGGTGTGGAGGGGGCGGCGTGCATCTGCACCCGACCACAGCGCCCCGACACGCGCGTCGCGTTGCGAGAGGGACTTTACCAAGAGCACATTGCCACACGAACCACCCATCGCTCCTCCAGCACCATGCATCGCGGTGCCCCCCGGTCTCTGGACACCGAGCGGGCGCGAGAAGGCACCAGTTGCCAGGTAGGCGGGTCAGGGCACCTGGCCCGCGGCTCCAAACTCGGTTCCACACTCCGGTGCCTTCCAGCTCCGAGCGCACCCTCAGCTCGCTCCCGCCCAGTTAGCCCTCCCGCCTCAGCTCCAGCGTGCGCTCAGGTCCGGCGATCGCTCCGGGGTCCTGGAGTGCAGCGCGGCGCGGAGGTTTGAGCGAGTGGCGCTAGGCGTGGAGCTTCAAGCCCGCACCCCGCGGGACAGCACCTGAGTGCAAGGAGCCTGAAGCTCCAAACCAAAGCAAAGTCACATAACTGGATGCGCGCGGAGCGGCGAGGGCGCGGGCGAGCAGCAGCGGTTCCGCAGAGCGCACGAAGCCGGGCTCCTGCCCACACCTCGGCGCCCAGGGCACTCACCGTCGCTGAGGCAGAGCGCGGCCAGCACGAGGGCCAGCACTGCGACGACCTTGGCATCCATGGCACCGGCGGGCGGCGGCGAGGGGACGGAGGTCAGCGGCGGAGACCACACTGCGGCGGAGAGTGAAAGTGCGGCGGCGGGAGGCGCGCGCCGGGCGCTTTAGAGGCGAGAGCGGGGAGGGGCGGGGCTGGGCTCGGGGCCAGGGGCGGGCCTGGAGCCGAATCCCCGCGGCGGCCGGGGGCTCTGGCGCGCGTCCCTCCCGCCCCGCGCCCCCCCGCGCGCGCCCCCGCGCGCGCCCCCCCGCGCGCCCCTCCTCCGCGCCCCTCCTCCGCGCCCTGGGTGCTCCCGGGACAGCGGCGCGTTCCAGCCTTTGACCTTCCCAGGCTGAGCTGTGCCCGGCCCGGTGGGTCCGACCTGCAGCGAGGAAACCAACCGCCAGCGAGCCAGGCTGGAGGACCGGGTGTTCGTTTTACGCAGATGGAGAGATTTAGCCCCTTAGGCCGGAACTAAATGAAAACTCAGGAAAAACAAACTAGTTGATCCTAGGGGTTAGGGCCGCTGTACCCGCAGCGTCCCGAAGTAGCTAGAGGCGTCCTGTTTTCTGAGCAGGAGACCTGGAGCTGGGGTTCAGACTCTGGGCAGAGCCCGAAAGCTTGGCCTAGGAGCGGGACACCGGTCTTTGCAAGTCAGCGCGACTCGGATTCCAAGCCAACGCCATTCTTTGTCAGCAGAACCTGAGCCTCAGTGTCCTCACCCGTAAAATCGGGTCTCTAAAATAGGATGCTTTGCCGAGAGAAGAAAACAAAGCGTTAGCCCCGAAGGCTCTGAGTAAACGTGTATTTACTTAGCCTTTTGGACCTCTGTTCTCTCAGCTGTGAAACAGGCAAATCTCAGCTCCCACCTCACTCAGAGGAACTGGGATTGTCTGAGACTCCGCTCCCCACCGCCGCGAAGTGCTCAGCATGGAGACTGACACACAATACTCAGTACACGGAAGTCTGAAATAATTCGTTAAACTGCAGTAATTTCGCCCTCTGCCCAATGCATTTGACACCAAAAAGGATTAAAAAAAAAAAAAAGTTCGCTTCTTCGCGTCTTCTCCTGCTCCATCCCCCATTCTCCCAGGATGGTGGGTGCACCTGAGCCTTTCTGGTCCAGAGAACTGCATCCACACAGTCCTCTCTCGCTCTCCAGTCCTCCTGGCAAGACCCCGCACCCCAGCCTGACACCCCGACGCAGCCTGAGCAGAGCGAGAGGCCAGGGAGGCGCAGGTGTGAGAGAAGCGCCCTTTGAGGCCTCTCTGGTCTGATCGCTGCAGCCAGCACCCCCTCCCCGCGCTTTCCTGCCAGACAATGGAGTGAATTCCGAACCCACATCTATCCTGGGTGTGCGCGGTGGGCCAGGTCTCTATCCCTGGAGAGGCCCAGAGCCCTGGTCATCAGGCAATGAGATGACCCTCTGGGCTTGGGCCCGGCACCTCCAGCAGGGAACTATAGAAATGGGCAAGTAGCAGGAAACCTCCAGAGCTCCCAGACTCCAGAAGTGGGGATGAGTCTTTGTCTTGTCTCCCCAAGTCCCCCCACCCCCACCTCCGCCCGACTTTCGCGCGCACTTAGGTGCACTCTGAACCTGCGCTCCATCCATTCATTTATTCTCCCGGGTCAAACCCATTTCTGCGCAACTGAAACCCCACTGACTTGGTCCCTGCCCTTAAGGAACTATCAGTCCAGGAGGAAAAAACTATACTCAGGCATCCTCCGGCGCCACCTCTTCTCCGAAGCTGGGCTAATCTGTTGAGTCCTGGAGCGCAGCCGGCGAGATAAAGCGGGCGGCTGTGCTCGGGCGCCCTCTAGTGATCAAGTATCCCACCCCCAATGTCTCCCTTGTCCTGCCACTCGAGTAGGGTGGATCACAACTTGGGCGCATCCCAAATCCTTGGAAAGCCAGGTACACTTACCTAACTCCATCATAAATTGGGGGAATTAAGAAGCAGGGTGCACCATGGAGTTTGGCGCCCCGCAGGAGCCACGCGTTTTTTCACACTCAAGTCTGGTTAAAACAAATACCCAAGCCTCAAACTTGCTTTCTTTTTGTCTGGTGCTGCACCTTCAGCCAGAGGGAGCCACTGGGAGGGTCGGGGAACCAGGGTCTCCAGCCTGGCCAAGCAGCACAGTAGTCCCAGGACAGACTGTGGGACCCATCAACATCCGCCGCTTTCTCTGTTAAAATCCTTGTTGAACATTTACTATGTGCCAGACAAGGGCTAGTGTTTGAAATACTATAGTAAAGAGAGCATCCCTCCCCAAAACAAACAATCAAATCTGTCCTCTAGGAGTTAACATCCTGGAGAAGAGGGTGCCGGGTTAGAAAGGAAAAGGCGCTGAATACAAGTAATTAAGTACATAATCTATGGAAGTTACTAGGTGCTATGAAGAATTGGAGTAGAGGGAAGGGAGTTAGGATTTTAAAGTCAAGGATCTGCATTTTAGGTAAATTCTACACAAGTCTCAGTTTTTGGTAAGCTACTTAAATTTAAAACTCCGTACAGAGCAATAATCTGGGTCCAGGGGTCACCAGACTGCTTTTTAACTTGATTCTATGCTCAGACACTGGTGCCCCAAAATTGAGGCCAACAGAACCCATCACCTGTTCTTCTCTGTCTTTTGCTATGCCGCCCTCTGCTTAAAAGGTTCTGCTTTTTTGCCTGCCAGAAATCTCCTTTTCCATCAAGGGGTAAAGCAATGCCCCCTACCCTGTGAGATCTCCCCTCTTTCGTACTCAGTGTTCTTCAGGGACACAGAGTTCAAGGTGGGAGGGAGGCAAGGATCTGGCTGTTGAGTTAAAAATGCAGGTGCATCTTTATGGCCCAAGTGTGTTATTGTCTCTAGACCCCTGGTGACCAGCCAGGTTGTTCGGTGGAGTACCTTTGGGGTTCAATGGATGGCCCTTCCCGGAGGGACCTTAGTACAAGTTTGAAGCTTTGCATCAGATTGTAATTTTCTAGTGTGTAAGATAATGTAGCGTTAGGTGGTACTCTAAAAACATTACCTTAAGGTATCTAAATTCATATATTTAATTTAAAAGTGATAAAAAAAGTATTACTAGCATACAAAAATAGATATTTCAGACATTGCTCAAGATGAATTTTATTTTTAAATATATGATTGAAGTTTGAACAGCAAGTGAGTGAAACTGACATCATATGCAATAGTATAGGTGATTGGGAGACAGCAAAACTGGAGAGAATGATACAAAAGGATTTAGTTTGAAAATGTTGTAAAATATTTTGGGGTTGCTTGATACGTCCCCCTTTTAACAGACCGTTTGGCTGCAAAGTAGTAAAACAAAATCATCAAGGGACATATGAGGTATGAGGGAGGCATGTTCCTCACTCTTGTCATCCAGGTGAAGCCAGAGAATACTCACCCAGTTCTCCTATCCATCCTGGGAAAAGATGGGAGAGCATTCCCCAGCCCAGACTTCCACAGCCCTCCCATCTCAATCACAAGCCCTGCCTCTCCCAGCCTCCAGTGTGGGCCTAGGGGTCATGCTGTCAGCACCCCCCCTCAGCTTACACTCTGGTGCCACACACAGATGTGACCTGGAATCAGGACATGCTGTGAGAAAGACACATCCTCAGAGCCTTGAATCTGTCATCTATAGAATGGGTACACTAACTCTCAGAGTTGGTGCTGGCATTTGCTAAATGTGAAACCACTTGGCACAGTGAAAAACCCCAGGAATAGATTTACATGGTGCTGTTGTCACATCTGGGTCCTACAAAGACTGAACTCACACACTCAGCCCTACTATTTCAACTGTGAAGACACAGAGCCTGAAGCTCAGAGCTGCCAACACAGCAGAGCCAGCCAGCGCCAAAGGCACATCTGGGGATCAGCCCCTCTGGGTTCTGGAAGATACAGGGTGTCGAAATGTGTACAGGAACTGACATCACTTCCTTGGAAAATACCTAAGGAGCCTCTTGGAGTCCTGTGCCCAGGGCCAGGGCTCAGCATCTGTCATCTGGCTGTCCTCGTTTTCCTCGATTGCATCTAATATTGGCCTCAGGAGTCACTTCCAAATGGTTGAGCCGGGACTCCTGAATTCAGGTCTCGTGCTGGGGCCTGGCTGTTGTGGGGGCTCATGCACAGGCAGGGCTCTCCCTGGTGAATGTGCACATCCAGCAAGTGAGATGCTCCTCCCAGGGCGGCTGTGCCGAAGATTCTCCCTCAGTTGACACTCCTCAAGCAGGAGTGGTATTTTCTAAGATGTCTTCCAGGAGATCGGACTACCAGGGCTAATATTCTAATATTCTGGGGCAAATGAGAACAAAGACCTGGGATTCAGGTCTGTGCCTCCAGTCCCCACACTACCTGCCATATCTCCCTCAATTCTACTTTCACCCCATTCCCAAATCAGTGAAGCCAGATCCTAACCTTAGCCCCTCTCCTGTTACCCCTCCCTCTGGGAAGACAGGACTCAACAGTCTGGCTCCATGGAAGGTTCTGGAATCTGCATCAGTTTTTACCATAAACACCACCAGAGTGATAGGAAGTGTGAGTTCTGAAAGGATAAGTAACATAGAGGAGCTACCCAGGGCGTAACACCAGCAGTAGCCTTATCCTCATATCTACCCTGTCAAGTGGGTTCAGTGTTAATCCTGTTCCCCAGATTTAGGAGCTAAACTAACTCTGGAAGAGCCAGTATTTAAATCAATTCATTCTGGCATGCTAGTGGGGCTGTTCCTGGTAGAGATGAGAAGGATGTGTTTGCCACATAAAACACAGGACACCCAGTAAAATTTGAATTTCAGATAAACGAGTCGTATTTTTAATATAAATATGTTCCAGATAGTGCTTGTGGGATACTTCTACTGAGAAGAGTTATTCATTGTGCATCTGATACTCAAGTTGAGTGAGATGTCCTGTGTTAGCATTTGCTGACTCTGGTGGCCTAATCCAGAGTCTAGGTTTTTCATTCCATGACGGAGCCCCACCTCATGGGCTCTCTGCCTGGGCCTTTGCGACATGTGGGCAGAGGATGAAAAGGGTGCTGGGAAGGCAAGTTCCAGATTCTCCCACTTTCTCTCAGAGGGGCTTCTTGGGTTTATTACAACAGAGTGTCCTTATGGAAAGTGGTAATTAAAGCAACCTGACAATGATCTGATCTTGCTTTCCTTTATGCTCTGAGCAGCTTGACAGTATACCAGCCCCAATGCTGACCTTCCAGAAGTAGTTTTGGCCTTCTCTGGAGCAAGAGTTGTGGGTCCCCTCTCCCCAGCTCCACCAGCCCCCTCTTCCTTTGGTTCAGACAGATGTACATGCCCAGCTATGTAAGGGGAGAAAGAAGGAGCCAACATTCCAGAAGCAAGCTTCACATGAGCAGTATCCTCCTCTGGAGGGATTCTGCAGATGGGAGGGAGGTCAAGAGCAGCTGTGGGTCATGGAAGAGAAGCTGGGCCTGTGGCCACTGCAGCTGGTCCCTCGTCAGAGAAGCCAGGGCTCCAGCCCATGGAGCCAGTTTAGAGGAGAAACCTGCACTTCTTTCTGCACCTTACATGCCTCTGGCTGGGAGCTGGGAGCTGGGAGTTGGGAGTTTGACTATACAGATGCACTAGTCAAGACAGCACAGGGAGGGTGCCAGGAGGGGCTTTCAGGAGAGCAAAGGCAGACCCCACTGGAAGCTTGACCCAGGGGATGACAGTGGGAGACGGAGACGGGAGACAAACGTAGGTGGGAAGATGGCCCGTCACCTCTAAGGACCCCATCTCCCCGGCCCGCTTCTCAGGCAAATTGAAGACGTTAAACAAATTGATTATTATAAGATATTTTCATTTGGGGATAATTTTTCAAATAATGCACATCCAGGATGCTGACTGGGAGTTTGAACTTCCAGGTTCCCTTTCTTGGGTCTCCAGATAAAGTTTCTATGGATGCCTCTTTTTCTTTGTACAGTGTAGGGTAAGGAAAAATATCAGGCTTTTCTGCCCTCCCACCATCAGAACAGATGAGGGAACCCTGTGATCCTGAATGCATGCCTGATGGCGGGCACCTGAAGTGGGTGCACCTGCGCTAAGACTGTGCATTTTAAGGACAGCATCACAGAGACGCCAGCAGAAGCTGAGAAGCAGCAGAAGCCGAAGAGAAGCTGAGAGAGAAGCAGAAGCTGAGAGAAGGCCGGAGAACCCAGAGTGAAGACTTGCTGGGGGCTGGAAGGCCTGCCAGCCTCCCGGCCCCCCAGCACCCCTGCCTGCCATATGCCTGGTGAACCCCAATAAAAGACCTGCATAAAACCACTGAGGATTCTGACTCCTCCTTTACCCGTTCTGCATGGGATCATCAGAAAACCTGCACTGTGGTCCAGTCCTGCCCTTTACATACAGTATCTAAGTTTTTCCTCAGAGTCTAAGCTGTGCTACCAAGAGGTTAAACTATACTTCATAAATCTGCACCCCACATTTTTATCCTTCCATCCATCCTCCTGCAGTCACTCAGCCATCCATACGTTCCTCTATCCATCTGCATACCCACCTATTCTCTCAACCATCCATCCATCCATCCACTCATGCATCTATCACCCACTTAACCATCCATTCAATCACACACCCACCCACCCATCTGGCTCTCACCTTCACCCACTCTACACCCATCCCTTTCAGGTGCTCCAGGCCTGACACACCTTTATCAATAAGAACAGAAAGACAAGCTTCCTGCTCTCCTAGAATATGGGGGAGAAGAATCAAACATCAAGGCTGCAAATCCAGAGCGGGCACAGCAAACCTTCACTTTGCAACAAAATGAAATCTTCCCCTTTCTCCTCACCTGCGGAATGACCTCTGTGAAGCAGGGAGGGTCTCCTTCGGAATGCCTACCCAGGAAATAGCTGAGGAGAGTAACATCTGCGCACACTTTCCCCCCAGAGCCCGTGCCCTGATTTTCTTCCATAAGTTAAAAAAGAAAGAAAATAGCAAAGAAGCAACCTTTATTTCTCTGTTTACTCCTCTGCATTTAATGAGCAGTTGTTAACATGACTAAAACCATCTGATGATTTCTACCAAATGGAAAAATCTCCCTACAGGGGCAATAAAACAAATATTCAGGATAGAGCGAGGCAGTCATAAAATGCACTGCCCGGTTGTAAACAGAGGCTGGTGGTGGTGATGTATTACCCCTGCCTTGGCAGCTTTCAACAAAGTTCTGAGATTCCAAGAGGGGATCTGACCCGAGGCAATATTTACTTCTGTGGCTTCTTCAGGAGGTCACTGTGGGTATAATTCTGTCTACCCGTTAACTGGAGTTGAAGTTTTGAGCAGGAAGCTCAAACCCTGAGTGCTCATAACTCAGGAAGCGTTAGGCACCCCTGCCCAGAGCGTGCCAAGAAAAGCACACCACACTGTCCAGGCTGGGCGTGAGGGTCTCGGCACATCCGGGCCACTGTCGACCAAGATGGAGGCCTCAGTGTGTTCCTGGCCAGTAGTGCTGCCAGTTGGTGTAGTTGTTGGCTGTATTTCGCCCCAGAGCTCTGGGAAGGCCCCTCCTCATTTGCTTCACCACCAACAAAGAGATGGCAGTCTTAGCTCGGTAAGAAGAGCCCATTAGATTTCACAAACGTCTTGAAATGTGAGGGGAAAAAATCAAAACTTAAATTATTTCTTTTCTTTCCTTTTTTTTTTTTTTTTGGTGTGTGTGGGACCTTCACTGGTGGCAGGTGATGGAACTGGCACTGCAGAGGCTGTGGGCAGCCTTGCAACCCAGCGCTCAACCGCTGCGCCACCAGGGGAGGCCCTTAAATTATTTCTTAATATATTTTTTATTTTAACAATTATCATTTTTTAAATTTTTTTAGACAATATTTGCTTCCCCCACCTCAAAACTTAAATTTAAAAGGACAGATGTGCTTTCCCAGAGAGGAAGCACGAAGGTGCTCTTGGGTGGCCACAGTTGGTCCGTGTGTAGTAACCACCTCGACATTGCCAAAGGTCAGCAGACCCGATGGTGACAGGGAGGGTCTGCCCCAGCCCACCCGAAATCCTCATGGCTAAGGTCATGCCCAGATCGCAGGGTCTTAGAATGGAAAGATTCCAATGGTTCAGATGGTTAGAGCTCCCAGAAGAGAGGGCAGGGTTCTGTGCTCCCCTTTTGTGGAGTCAGAAGCTCTGCAGGCGATGCTCTTCTGTTCGGTACTGTAAGCGCTGGCAATGCCAGCACTCACGATTGCTTTTTGTTTATTTCTTTACCGCTTCCTAAGGAACAGCTCTTGGTTTATGAAGCAGCGCTCACAAGCTTTCCTTCCTCCCACTGAACTGTGTGTGGTGAGGCCGCCATTCTCTTCCCCATTTTGCAGATGAAGAATCCAGGACGCAAAGGCTGGAGGGAGGTCACACAGGGGGTGGGTGGGGCTGCGCCAGGTCCTGGGAGGGTGGTGCCCTCAGCTACCTGGCCTCTAAGGACTGATGCAGACTAGCTGCGAATGAGGTCAGGAAGGAGCAGCTCATGTGGGAAAAGATGTGTCTCTGGATCCTCAGGTAAATTTGCCCTCAGCAAGCCATAGGAAAGACAACTCTCTCCCAGCATAACTGCCTGGCTCCTGCGGGTGCCCCGTGGTTCTGAAGCCACCTCAGTCCACGCAGGGGGCACTTCAGGCAGGTGCTGCACACAATTAGTCCCTGGGTCAGACCTGATATCAAGGAAAACAGGTTTTAAATTCCCCACTGCTCTCCTCTAGGTGACTCCTGTTGTTTCCAGCTTGGGGGAGCTTATTTTCTATCAGCTCCTGCCCCTGGAATTTGGGCAATTGTGATTTCAAGGAGAACCAGCCTGTCTGCAGGCCTGGAACCTTGTGAGATGGGAGTAGAGATAAAATGCTCTTTTAACCCAGGGGCAGCTTGCTATTAACACTGGGGGAGGGGAGAGGGAGGGGGGAGGAGGAGAGGTAGGGCAGTGTGGGGCTTCCATTTTTCCAAGTTGGGCACCGCCATAGAAAGAGGGTGCTGTTTCTATCCAGCCAGCCTCCAACTACAGGAGCCCAGGGAGATTGTGGAGGGCAGTGCAGGGCAGGGGTGGCTCCCACCTGATCTGTCCTCTGCCCCTGAACAAGTGCAGGCCTCCCCCTCCCAGGAGGGACCCTCTTCTTCCCTTCCCCCACCCAGCAGCCCAGGTGTGTGCTTCCCCTTACCCCAGAGTACTTGGGGCCAGAAATAGCTGGGACTGTGAACAGCTGGATCGATTCTGGGAATGACAGGGGACCAAGGGGAAAAAAGGAACTTGTTTATTCAGGCGGAAATGCTTCACGTGTGCAAAATTTGACCTCCATCCCCCAGGTTACCAGATGGTAGATGTGTTTAGTTTGCAGATAAGAAAAAGAAAGAAGCTGAACTGGAGAGAACCACCTGCCGGCCTCCACTTCGGGCACAGAAGGACATGGTCAGCGCATGGCGAGGAGGCGCACCCCAGGATAGCCGCACCCACTGTGTCCCAGGGCAGAGCTCGAGCACCCTCAAGCCTGGCCTGGGGCTGCAGCACCCTGTGCAGAACTGGACAGACTGCTTAGCAAAGGCTCAGCTCAGCTCAGCTCACGGCTAAGGAGGGAAGAGAGGCGCTCAGGCAGCCTCCATCTGGTTCCGGGCAGCTTGGACAGGATTATGTAGCTGCAGGTTTGGATGTTCTGGAGCACAGCATGGAGGTGAACCCCGTATGTTTGGTCTCTGTCAGGTCATTTCAGGGCAAGTGGGTATATGATGGGAAACGTTAGCCTACAGCTATGGGAAGGTTCTGTGTGCTGCCCAGTAAGCCTCCTGGGATCTATTTGAGGAAAAGATCTGGAAAGCCATCTCCACTCCACCCTTGGGCACTCAATAGCGCCCCTGATCCTTTCCCCACACCCTGTGTTTGTTTGTCCTGAGTGACCATGCAAAGCCAGGCATCTCAGAGATGTGACATCTCCAATCCCAGAAGTCACATGAGTTACAAACCTCCCTGGATCCGGCTGCCCTCCAGCCTGCCCTGCGCTGGTGGGGAGAGCACACTGCCTCCCCAGCTGTCCTGGGCTCTTCCTCCTTCCCTTTCAGAGAATGACCAGAAATCGTGGCAGGAGCTAACCCCTAAGGGTATGGTTTATAGATAGAAGACACAGTGGCCAACTCCAACAGCTCCAAAGCTCTTCCACTTCCTGGAGCCCACGTGGTGTCCCACATCCTATGCCATAGAGGAGGAGTCTGAAGTTCAAGGAGTTTGTCTCTAGTTAATGGGAAAGATGGGATTTGAACTCATGCTCAGCCACAGATCTCTGAATCTCCTGCCCCTTCAGGCCACTCTAACCCTCCCACAGCAGGTGGACGCATCTCAGCGTGATAAGCCTGGGGTCTTGAGTTACAACAAGAATACAGGAAGGGAGCAGGGGGGCGAGGGGGGCGGAGGGTAAGACAAAAGAGAAGAAAATGGAAGAGACAGTTTGAAAGGTTGGCTGGAAGACAGGGTATCTAAGACAGATGTTGAAGACTGAAAATATCTAAAAAGTAGAGATGAGGTGGGTGGAGGAAGAAGGTAGAGAGAGGGAACATGTTGGGAGCAGCAAGGAGCATGATTTGGTGCAGCAGCAGATGCACGAAGGGGATGGCAGGCTTGAGTAGGGAACACCCTTGCATCCTCAGTGTCCCCACCCTCCCCAGCCTGAGGGCACATGAGTTTGCATCTGTAGGAAAAGTGGGCTGCTAGGAGTTCCCAGGGCATCCAGCTTCCAAGCTATTCTTTCATGTCCGGTCTGCACAGAAATCTGACCTTGACATGGTCCTGCTGCTTGGGCCACCCATAAAGACACTATCACGAGGTGGGTGAGCCTCAGTCCTCACAACATGCCTGGTCTCACAACTGAGACAGAAGTGGGGCTGTTCTTCACGCAGTTTGTCTTTCTCGCCTGTGCCAGCAACACATGCCCACAGAGCTTCCATCTGCCTGCAGTTCCCCTTTTGACTGTCTCGGGCTCATTCAGAGGAGACTGGAATGGAACCAGAATGACATCCGTGACTCCCCTGTCCCTCCACATACAGATGAATGTCACTTGGCTCCTCTCTGCAGACACCTGTCAGCCATCTGACTCCAGCCAGCTGTAGAGCCCTTGCTGGGCATGCCCAAGATGACCGGAACCCTGCAGCTGGGCCCACTGCACCAGAGTTAGGAAGCTTCCAGATCTGGAGGCAAGAGGGAACCCCTGAGAATGTTTGTGCCTGGGACCCTGGGGATCAAAGGCCATGTCTAGTACCTGTGTCTTTTGTGAATGTGCAGAAAATTTATCCGAGAGAGCGGCAGGGTCCATGGCTGTGGAAGGGGAGGGGAGGAGACAGGCTTAAACAGAGAGGGGAACTGGGCTCTGAGGGCCCAAGTGCTCTGTTCTGATGACCTGCTGGCTGCTGCCACCCCCGGAGGAGATGGTGGGGGGGTGGCTGCTCTCTCCACAGAGGGCAACTGATGGCATTCTGCCAGGGGCATTCCCAGTGCTGGGATAAACAGGCCCACAGGTGAACTGATGGACCCTCACAGCACCTGCTGTCTGGCCAGCACAGCAAGAGTTTTCTGTGAGAAGGGAACCGGGTCAGTGAGGGTGGTGGGCATGGTCTGTGTGAGGAATCCTAGCATAGGGGGCTCCAGGTGTGGGCAGGTAGGTCGGACAAGCAGGGAGGATATGGCATCTGTGAAATCTCAGGGTGCACAGAGGAGGTTTCTGGGATACCTTTCTGACTAGTGGTTCGGTCTAGTTTAAGAAGAAATGTAATTTTAAGAAACTTTATAATGGAAACAGAAGGTATATAAAAATTCCACCAGCTTGTTAGAGCAGAACGTCTACAAACTTTTTGCAAGGTTTTTTGTATTTGTCAATTTTTACGGTCACAAATGACTAAAACCTAACTGAATTAACTCAGGCCAAGGCAAGCAATTTACTAGTTCTAGTAAATAGCCCAACGAAGGGAAGAGCGGACTTGCCTCAAGGAAGACTGTACCACCCTCTCTCTCCCCTTTTGTGTATTTGAAGTGGGGGATGAACAGTTGCTCTATAGAGAAGAGGTTCCCTCATCCCTTATTTCACCTGTATTTAGTCCTGGGACACATGGGGCCTCAGAGGGATTTTTGAGGCGGGGGGGCATTGAGGGGGGATGGGAAGGGTGAAGGGGCAGGGTGGGGGACTCTTGCTGGCTCTGGGCTGACTCTGGAGAGACCCCACAGCCTGCTACTCTAGTGACAGCAGCTCAGCCAGGCGCAGTAGATGTGGGCCTAGTGGCTGCTGTCTCAACCCCAATGGTGGGTCCTAGCATCATAACTCTCTTCCACGCCCCACCCCAGCAGCAGGGTAGGGTGTATTGATATATGAGGCCCCAGGTCCAGAGAGGGGAACCAGCAAGAACAGAATATGACCCAGGTTTTCACAGCGGGTGTTTCCCCCTTCCTATTCCTTAGGAAGGCAAGAGGGATGAATTTTTTCAAAACCTAGTGGGATACTCAGGATGCCTTAGGTAAGAGGCAACCATGCCTTTCCTCTTGGAAAGGTCATATGTCCTGGCAGGACCTGAGTGGGCAGTGTCATTGAGGGGGGCTCCTATGGTCACTTTGTGAGTTTGGAAACACCCCTGAGCTCTCAGCATACTACAACAGTCAAGAAGGGCATGGATGACACCAGCCACCAGGTGACCCAAGAGCCAGATCTGACTTTGAGAGCATTCGTTCTGATATGCGAGCAAGGCCACGGAGGGACCATTCTCTCCCATCGCCACTGTCTTCTAGTGTGTGTGTGATGCCTGCAGTACCTGAGACAGAAGCGGAAAGAGGCAGAATGCTGAACGTCGCTCAACGAGCATCTTTTCTGATCCTCGCACACTCTTGGTACATATGTACATGTTGTCTGCTCTGATTGATCCACAAACTCGAAGGAGCAGATAATTTTATTATTTGTTGACCAAGGAAGAAAAGGGCCTAAGAGACATCAGTACCCTGATCAGCCCGGAGCTGGTGGGTGGCCAGGACTCAGATCTGCATCGTTGTTTTGAATCTGGGGGAGAACATTGCCCATCTCTTGTGGACAACTGCGCTTCAGGCTGGCTTCCGGGGAAAGGGCTGAGCTCTGCACCTGCATCGTCACTTGCAAGCTAAGCTAACTGAAGCCTGTTGCTGACATGAAGCAGTGTACTTGCAAGTGCCTTGTGAACTGTGGAATGTGCGGTGCATGCTTCTTGCTATCTTAGCAGGACTCTACACAGCTTCTGGAAGGGCACCTGCGTATGTCTATTTGCTTCCTTTCTATTTATTTACAAAGACTCTCAGGATCAAAGGGGTAACGTCTACCTCCCACTGACCAGCACCTACTTTCACTGCAGGCAGGGGATTTTACAGAGGAGGCTTGGAATTCTTTCTTTATTTATTTGTTGTTGTTTAATTTATTTCCTATTTTATTGAGGTTATATCATTTGACAACACTGTATATGATTTAGGGGTATAGGTACATAGTGCTACTGTTAGGGAGAAAAGGATGTTTTTTATATCGGGGCTGCTCCGTAACACCACCACCCCACCCCTACCCCCAAAGCATCCATAACCTTCACCTCTTTCCACTGGCCCCTTCCCAGAGACTCTGAATTCTAAGCTCAGAGAAGGCACTAGACCTCACATCTGCTATCTGATCTTGATACCCCAGTGTTCAGGGGATGCAAAGTGCAGAGGACCCTTCTATAAGGCTACCTGGTCATGCATGTTAAATGGACTGAGCGATGGGCGTATGGCAAGGGGTAGGTGGCCAGTTCAAAGTCATTAAGCCGGGGGGCAGGATCTCACCCAAACCCCAGTGTGGGCAGATGTAGCTAAGAGCTATCAAAAGAGAGGAAGTTGAGTCCCAAAGCCCATGGCATTTTTTTTTTTTAAATCAACCCTGGTGGGTCAAACGTGGAAGGACCCAAGTTTACTGTTACAAAGACCTCAGAAACCCACCCCCGCTCCCAGTCTGCAAACACCAAGGGCTGGGAGACCATACAGGTGCCAGACGCTTTCCCACCCCATGGGGCTTGGGAAGCACAAGATGATTTACCTCCCTTTCAAGGAAGGCAGAGCCCAGATGCACTTCAAGGTAGATATTTCTGTTTGTTTCCTCCCCAAGAAAAGCACAACTAAAGGCGCCTACACATTCCACACCCTCTTTTCAAGGTCCATTAATAAGGAGCCTGGGGCCAAATCATAAACATGGCAAACTCTATAACCTCCAAAGCCAGCAGAGCGAGAGCTGCATTAAGGGGGAATTTCAGCGAAATGCCGCACAGTTCCTAAATTCATACCAGATGAGTTCCAGAAGATTAAAGTTATTACAATAAAGCCCCAGGGAATCAATCATGCTCTGCTATATAACCTTCTTGGTTTACCTCGTCATTCATACAAATCACTTTCTCCAGAGCATTGAGGAGGCTGTGGAATCTATGGAGTTAAATGTGGCAAAATGCAGAGGGACAGGAGGAGGGGGGGCACTACTACAGCTTTGATGGGGTTCAGATGATCCCAGCCGTTCCTGAGGGCGACTGCAGGTTGGGAAGCCCCAACAGTGGGGACAGCTTGGCCTGAGCAGTGACTGGGGCCTGGCACACGGCCTATTTTGTGAATGGTCATAGTGTGTGTGGGGGGGTGCGGTGGGGGTGTTAGTACAAGAGGAGAGAGTTGAGGTTCCTATTTCCCAGCCTGCCTGAGACACACCTCTGGAATGGTCATGGTCCAAGCTTTGATTAAAAAAAAGAAAAAAGCTAACCACTATGAAGCCACTTGGTAAATTGTGACACATGGCAGAATCCTCTTTGTCATTGATGCTACTTTGATATTTTCCCTTTTTTTTTACATTTTCTTCTTCAAGGGCTGCCAGCTGTCCAGGATAAATCTTCTCTGTGCTCAGGAACTACAAGCCTCCTGGCTCTCATCTCCAGGTTTCTGCCCACCCACGCCCTGTCCCTGCTTGGAAAGTTCTCTCTATCCAGGAGACTGGCGCACCGCGTTCTGGTGGCCTCTGTCTGGCACGCACTATTGGGTGGGCGAGCCCAGCCCTCACTCCGCAGGGCACCGCTGCTGTGACTTCACAGCAGTCTCAGAATGAGTCCTAGAAGCATCTCGCAGACCTCTCAGACCCACTATAGTCTCTGCCTGGGCCACCTCATCTTGCGTGCAGCCTCGTCCTCTAGAAATGTTCTGAACTTGGGCCCACCTTGGTATTCAGGTTCTGAAGGGCCCCTCTCCAGCACTCTGGCCCAGAACTTACTCCAGCTTCAGGATATTGAATGGGACCTTTCATTCTCTTCAAGTAAACCCCACTCTCAACCTCGGAAATGTAATTGGGCTCAGTGGCCAAGGGAGATACAAATCCTGCTGACACTGGTACACTGCCCCAATTCCTGTTTATATGTTCTTACTTATGTTAATATTTAATTTAAGACCTAGCATTAATATTTGCGAGTGTCTATAGTTTTCTTATTCTGTGCTGTCTCCTTTAGGGTTTGTATCAGAATTGTATTATTTACAAAAAATAATTGAGAGAAGTGCTCCCTCCATCCCTCTTTATTTCAATGTTCTGGGTTGGTTTAACTTTGTTTGAAAAAGCTCATCCCAGAGTTCTTTGACAACTGCTTCAATTTGCTCATTAGGTTTTCTTACCTTTGAGTTTATTTTGATCATTTATTTTCCTAGGGAAGATAACATTTTATTCAGGTTTTCAGTCATGAATGCATTTGTATGATTCTATTCCTTCTTCTTTGTATACCCAAGTTTGCATATTCATTCTCTCTTTCCTCTTTCCCTCCAGCTCCCCCCCCCTTCCTCCATCCTTGCTTTATTACTTCCCCCTCCCTCCTCTCCCTTCTTTCCTTGCACCCTTTCTTCTTTTGATTGTATTAGTTTGGTTTTGTTTTCCTTGACTGGGCTAATTTCTATTCTATTCTATTCTAATTTCTATTCCATTCTATTCAGCCTACCCTGCCCTACCCTATCCTATTCTTTCTGTTCCTTCTCTGTCCCCCAAAGAACCAACAACCACCTTTCTGATCATGATCAATTAATTGCATGCTACTTTTCCATTTTTAACTTTTGAATTCATTATGGTTCTATATTTAATGCTTTTTTTTTAACAACTTTACCTTTAAAAATATGGAATAGCATTCTTAATTCACTTATTTTTATTGCTTCCCATTAATTTCTAAAAATAACAATGACTATAAATTGTTCTATGAATACAGCATTTAGAGCACCCCAAAGATTTTGATAACAAATGTTGTTATAAGGAAATACCATGAAGTATTTTAAGCTTTCTTCAATCAGCATATTGTTAGGAAAGGACTTTTAAAATGCCAAAGTTGCTGCTGCTTATTAATCGTAGTGCAGAACCTTGTTACATATTTCTAGTTTGATTCTATTGATGTTAAAGAAAGTGGTTTCTGTTATTTCTCATTTTCTTTGTCCTTTGAATTTGAGATTTTCTTTGTGAAATAATATAAGAAAATGGAAAATAGAAAAAGATGTAAACTTTCTGTTGGCAAGGTGTGGGGCATATTCATATATAAATAAACACATGCTTATATAAATACATGCATATGTGTTACATATGCTCAATCTAATTAATTACAATATTTAAATTCTCTGTGTTTTACTCATCTTTAATGTCGACATACAGGATTGAGTGAGAGACCTACATCAAAGTCCTCTAATGGCTTTTTGTTTTGCCAATTTTTTCTTTTATTTATTCTGGCTTTTGCTTTATTTAATAAAGCCATGTTATTTCATAAATAGAAGTTCTTGATAGCTGTCTCTTTACTGGAAATCAATTAAAGGAAAATTATAAAATATCTTATATTTTATGCTAATTATTGATGTTGAAGAAAATATTCCTAAGTTGAATACCATTCAATATTATCATGACGTACTTCCCCTCTATTTTTTGCTAGAATGTAACTGTGTGATATTTAACACCCCAGTTCTACTTATTTGCATTAAATTAGAATATTTCACATAATTTTTTTACTTTCTACCTGTCTAAGTTCTATTATTTTAAATGAATATTTTTATATAATGCATGTGATTTAGTTTTACTGTATTTCGGTCCTGACTGATACTCTTTCTTTTACCAGTTACATTTATTTATTTATATTTATTGTATAAGATATGTGCTGTAATACATAGTTTGGGTATTTCCACTTTGAAGCCCCTGGGTGTTTAATTTTTTTTTTTTATCTTTAGAGTTATAGTCTGTATTCCCCTACTTCAAAACCATCACCAGTAGTTTGGAAGGGATGTGGTTTATTTAGTTTTATTTTATAACATAAATAATAAAATTGGATATATATATTATCGGGTCATAATATTTGAAATGTTGATGAGAAGTCAGATTAGAAAAATACACTGTGGTTCAAGAACTTTTAGTGATTTGACTTCAGCAGAATTTTTGTTGTGGTGGTTGTTGGATCATCTGTGATGTCTTATTTAAAATCAGTATCTCCCAATCTCACCTGTCCTGCCTCAGGAAAGGTGTAAAACCTGGTCACAGGGGGAAAAAAAAAAACCAAAAAACCTGTTTGATAACACATTTCTCTTGAGTTCATCTCTTCATGCTGATTGGCTCTGGGTGGGAGAAGCTAAAATGGAGGTCCAGTCTCTCCAGTCTCGTGGGCTCTCCTGATGCTCCCTTGCCACGGAGGAGCTCACAGGGATGCTCAGAATGCCTTGTCATCTGCCAGGCAGCCATACTGACTGATTTGTTCCAGGGTGAGCTCTGCCCCTGAGCTCCATCCCAACTGTGCTGTGCCTGCGGGCTGTCTGCAGAGATTGTGGAGTGATGTTTGACTGTCCTCTTCCCTGTGGATGATTGTTTCTCCATTTTCTTAGAGTGAGTTTTTTTGGGCCATTTGTAAAGTTGCTGGATAGGAGGCTTGGCAACATACACTTGAAGTGCCATCTTGAAGTGACTCTCTGAAGCAGGAGGGGTGTCTTCTTCATGTGTGTGGCTCAGGCCATATCTGAGGAGCCTGTACCTCCATAGTGAGCAGGGGGGACAAGCAAATGGAAGCTTCTGGTGCCTTCTGAATTCTTGTCACTGTTCTACCGGCAGACCCAGGTCATATGCACTTTCTTCATTGTAGTTACCCAATTTGGACTCTGGCTCTTCATTGACCTTTCATATTTATTGTAGCAAATAGTACGTTTTTGAGATAAGAATCTGGAAGACATTAGATTAAGTGAAATAAGCCACATACAGAAATACAGTTACTGCATGAGCTTATTTACATCTGGAATCTAAAAAAAAACCTGCATTCATAGAAGTAGAATAGAATAGAGGTTACTAGGAGTGGGGAGGTGGGAAAGGAAGAGGTACTGATCAGGGTAGAACGTTTCAGTTATGTAGGGTGACTAGAGTTCTAGAGATTAATGTAGACCCTGATGACAACAGGTAATAATAATAATGCATAATATACTTGAAATTTGCTGAGAGCAGACCTCAGAAATGATACCTATATATGGAAATGGATATATTAACAAGCTTGACCATATTTTTTGCTATGCTTATGTATATCAAAATATCATGTGGCAAAGCTTAAATAGATATACTTTTTACTAAAAAAATCAAAATTACTTCAATTAAAAATTAGTTTATTTAAAAAAGAGAAAATTTATTCCTTAAAAAAAGGTTTTTTTTTTTAAGTTTTATCTTTTTTTTTAATAGCATATCTCACTTAAGAATTCTATTTTACTATTTATACTTAGGAATATTTTCTTGTGATCTTGATTTTATTATGAAAATGTCCAGAAATTCCTGGAAAAAAATAATAAATGGCCAGTGTTCAAAATGGAAAGTTTAACTTTCATTGAAGAAGAACCATTTCAAGTTCATCTGGACAGTCAATTAGCCTCTGGAGCAAAGGCGCTGTCCTCAAGGGTCTCTACCATCTGGAGAAGTGGTTTCCATGTGAAAATTTACAGTTGTATGATTGTAGTTTAGTATTTTCCATTTGGTTTCTCATGAGAAGTTTCCTTCTTTTGGTGAAGTTGTTTAAATTTTGATATGACTAGCATGGTGACTGGACTTTCAAATTATAAGACAGACTCTGTGCCTTGGCTATTTGTGAGGGAAGGGTCCCTCCGTTTGATGGACCTTAACCTCCTGAAAATGTATAGCCTCTTTTCTAAAATAAGTTCCTGTTCTAAATTTGAAAGACTACTGTTAGATTGTATTTCAATGGTTCTAACAGATGCAGGAGTAGAAATCAGTTATTTTCTTTTTATTTCACCTTTCCTTTCCTTTTCTTGTTTTCTGTTCCCTCCTCTCCCCTCCCTACCATCTGCTCTCTCTTCCTCCTCCTGCTCCACCCACACTTTCCTCTTCTCTCTCATCATATGTTATCAATGGATTATTAGCTTAAAGGATTTAGAGTTGTATCAGTAAAAAGATTTTGTATATGCTCATTTCCATTTGTTAATTGTTTACCCTGAATAGCAAAAGATGAACTAAAAGGTAAAAGTCACCAATCTAGAATACTAATATTAGGAATAGTATAATTGTTTTTTTTTTTAATTATTTTTTCAAAGATTCATTTATTTATTTATACAAGCACTGGGTACAGTCAGAAGCACGGGAGGGTGAGAGAATTCACCAGAGCCAGAATGGGGAACAGAACAGGAAGATTGATGAAATACACTGCTGAGGGGAGCAGCGGGCGTGGTAGGAGAGGTCTGCATGCCATGTGGGACCCTTGCCTGCAGCCAGGGACCAAACCAGGCAGCTTTGCAGCCTAGCGCTCAACCACTGCGCCACCAGGGGAGGCCCAGTATAGTTGTTTTTAATAAATATACCACCTCATTGAGGTTTTGTTTTGGTCAACAAAGTTTTATCAATTATGTCTGGTATTTTTGTTGAAATCATTTGACCAATATTGACTTGAAGAACTAAATACAGAAGTGAAAGAAAAAGAAAATTATTCAGAAAAAACATTCTATGCGTGGACAATGTCTGTAGGTTATTTTTGCACAAGTTAAAGAAAAGAGGCAACTGTGGGCACTGGAACCAAGCAACACACTTGCATTTAACCAAATGTTTTTGCCCCCTTCACGCTCTTCTAACTACAATTCCCTCTATGCCTGCTTCTACCAAATTGAAAGAAATCTTCACCCAATCTATTTTATCTTTTATTGACTTTTCTTTTATATATCTTTTAAAATTCTTTCTGTGGTTGCCTTAGGGTTTGCAATATAAATATTAACAATGCAATTTCATCTAAAGGTAACATTACACCCACCTCACTCACCATATAAGATCCTTTATTGACCATCTTTCCTCTAAACTTTTGTATTATTGTCACATTTTACTTTTACATAAACTATAAACACAACACATTGTTACAAATATTGCTTTAAATATTTTATATTTTAGAGCAATTAAAATAAAAAATATGTTTTTCTTTCATTTATTCCACTTTCAACATTCTTCATTTCTTTGTATAGATCTAGTTTTCCAACCTGCATCATATTCATTCTTCCTGAATGGATCCTTCACCATTTCCTGTGGTGGATTGTGTGCTAATAATTATCTCTGTGGCTGTTTGTCTGAGAAAGTCCTTCTTATACTAAACATACCTTTTATTAATTATCTCTTGCAGAAAATGCAAATCTTGTAAGCTTTACTGTAATACAATTATAAAGATACACATGGGAAAAATTAATAATCTCTTTTTCAATAATTGAATTATTTTATTTTAATGATTTTACATATCACTGCATCTGTCTCCAAGTATGGTCACATATGTTATCTCCTTAACTCTCAAAATCTTGGGGCAAGTAGTAAGGACTTAGATTGTTTATCCTCTCTGATTGTGAGAAAGCAGACACTGAGAGTTGAGGAAAATTCCCAGGGTCACAGGAACAGGACAAAATATAAGCTCTCATGAGGCATGGTTCTCTACTCCATACTTATCTATTGATGCCATAGTGCTTTTAATTCTTTCTTTCTGTAACCTTGTTTTTAATATTATTAAGGTAATGTTTACAACACTACATATGAGTTAGGGGTATAGATTCACATCTCATATGTATGTTACCATACCACACCTACCACCAAAGCACCCATGATCCTCCACCATGGACCATTGGTCTTCTCTCCTCTTTGTTCTAGTAGCCTCAATTCTACAGTCATATTTCTAGGGTTTGTTGTTTTAGTTTTGTCTGTTCTTTTGTTATGTTTCTTTACATTCCATAAATGAGTGAAATCACTTGATAATTGTCTTTCTCCTTCTGATTTATATCACTAGCATAATCCCCTATAGTCCCATTTTTGTCATTGCTAGTAGCAATATTTCATTTCATTTCATTTTATAACTGTGTAGTATTCCATAGCAAATCCATACCACATCTTCTTTATCCACTCATTTGTCATTGAACACTTAGGTAGTTGCCATTGTGCAATGACTATAGCAGTCCTTCAAATTAGTGCTTCTGTATTCTTGGATTTGTATTCTTGGATCTGTTGTTTAGTGTCAGCAATTAATTTGGGAAAATTCTTGCTTTTGGATGTTATTTCTTCAAATATTTCTCAAACCCCATTGTCTTTCTTTTCTCCTGGAATCCCAACTATGTGTGTTTTAGAATATTTTATGTTGTCCCATAGCTCTTGTATGTACATTTTGGTTTTTACTCCCTTTTTTTCTGTGTTTCATTTTAGTGAATTTCTATTAAGTTCTCTAAATCATTAATTCCTTCCTTAGCTGTGTCGTACCAATCAATGCCATATCCATGTTGAAGACATCCTTCCTCTATGTTACTGTTTTTCATTTCTAGCATTTCTATTGGATTCTTTCTTAGGATTTCTATCCTGCTTAATTAACCACTCCTTTTTACAAGTTGTATTTTTTTTTCCATTAGGAAAAAATACATTGTGTTAAAATAATTATTTTATATTACTTCTAACTGTTCTGAGTTCTGCATCCTATCTGGTCTGGTTCTGGTGTTTGCTTTGTCTCTTGCAATATGTTTTTCCTGACTTTCATATGTCTTCTACTTTTGTTGATGTTGAAAGTTGGATGACATATTAAGGAAATAGAGATTGAGGTACACATTTTGAACTTGGATATGATTATGCTTTCTTTCTGCCTTTAATGTGGGAGCTTGTGTTAACATACTCAGGAGTTAGGTTGTATTTGTTCTGGCTACCCTTGATGCACTACCGGTCAGATGTCAGATTCCTCTGGTGACACTTTGTGTTTAGGATGTGGGCTAATTTCCCTGAGGGTTTTCCACACTGTCTGCACCTTGTTTGGCCAATGTTCTAGATGGTTGATGTTGAGTTTTGTTTTGTTGCTCCCCAGAAAGAATCTGTCTATTGTGACTATCCCAGCCACAGTTCACAATTACTTTCAACTGATGTTTGTTAGCTCTGCTAAGCCTCAGTCTCAGGCAGGCATAGAGAAGCTGGTGTTGTGGGTATAATCTTAATAAGCACTCCACTGCTTCCTCAGGCTATAATGCTGGATCTAGTGCAAGTTCCTGATCTTTTGCAGGCATAGAGATTTACTTTTGCTTTTCCCAGCTGCAGAGCCTTCAGATGACAGGTTTGATGTTTTTGCTCTGATGATGAAGGCTGTAGCTACCCTTCTTGACCTAGTGGCATGAGAAAGACTATGTCAGGATCCTCTGAATCTTCCCTGTGAGTGCATGGTAGTGTTCATGAAGGAAAAGCCTGCAAGAGGCTGCTAATCCCCTTATGTCTCCATTCATCACCACTGCCACCCTCCCTAGGGGTTTCAGTTTCTCAGGCTAGCCCATAAAAGTGTTAATTAATTCATCATGAATTTCTTTTCATTGAGTCTTTCTTACCAGCTTACATGGCACCCAGCGGGTTCTAACCCCAATAAGCAAACACTCAAATCCTGCTTCTCCGTGTGCATCCATCTCTCCCCAGATTCAGGGTTAGTTCCTGACCTGTGACCTCAGTTCTCTGGTGAGTTCAAGAAATGTCATTAGCTTGCAACATGTCCGGCTTTTTTTCTCATTGTAAGGGTGATAGTTTTTTCAGCTCTATACATCTCTTGAGCTGAAATTGGAACCCCTTTCCTTAAACCTAAACACATAGAAAGCAGCACTTTCTCAGATATATGTGCCAGAACTACTGCTTTCCTCTTTTTCCTGGAGAGAAGACCTTTGTGAACTG
Organism: Talpa occidentalis; assembly: GCF_014898055.3. NCBI lineage: Eukaryota > Metazoa > Chordata > Mammalia > Eulipotyphla > Talpidae > Talpa > Talpa occidentalis. The sequence goes on from NW_023605194.1 coordinate 28,742,424, forward strand.
GTTTGCAAGGCCCTGTTCTTGTTTTGAAAAACACATCTGCACATATTTTTGTTTGCCAGAAACCTCAAGTTATTCAGCCTGTCTCCTGAGCACTCTAGTGTTCCCATTTTGGAAAAGGCTTTGGAAAATAGCAATGAAGATTGAGCTATGCTTTAACCAGTGTTTGTGTACTCTGACATGAGGGGTGCCGGCTGGAAGAATCATTATGGATGGAACTGGACCGAGGTAGAAGCCCAGCTGGGCCCTGGGGATGGTCAAGGTGAGCCCCAGAGGGGCCTGTGGTGCCCTGGGCTGGAGCAAGCTCACAGCTCCCTGGAGATGCTCTTGTAATGGTGGTTTGAGAAAGGAAGTAAAAGCATCCTCTTTAAGCCATGCCATAAACTCCCTTAGCAAAGTTGTTTGTAGGAAGTGGCAGAACAAATATTATTTAAGGAACAGTGGGCTCTGTCCAGCTAAGGAATTACTCTCACCTGAGGGAAGTGATTATGTCCAGTTGCTGAAAAATGCTAAGTGAGCCAGCTGAGGAGGGACCTGAACTACTACGCTACCCCCCTCCTCATGAGCATGGTAGCAAGTGCCCTCCCCATAAACCCTGGGGGAGGGCAGGAATTGGGGGACTATAGGAGAGCAATGTGGAGGCCATGCTACACAGCCCTTGTGTTAGTTTAATAAGGCCACACTAACAAAGTACCACGGGCTGGGTGACTTAAACAGACATGTATGGTCACTCGGTTCTTGAGGCTAGAAGTTTGAAGTCGAGTTGTCACCAGGTGGTTCCTCCTGAGCGCTGAGAGGGCAGGGTTCGTTCCAGGCCTCTCTGACTTGAAGATGACTGAATTCTCACATCACCTCTCTTGGCATCTTTGTCCCTGTCTCAATTTCCTGATTATAAGCACACAAGTCACATTGGGTGCGGGCCTCTCCTCTAGTGTGACCCCACGTTGACTGAAATGCCTCTGCAAAGAGGGCCACAGGCTGAGGTGCTGGCGGTCAGGGCTTTGGCACATGAGTTTTTGAAAGGCATGGATCAACCCATAACACTCCACATCTCAGACACAGGCTGCCAAGACTCAGATGCGGGAGTGAAGTGGGAAGGGAGCATTTGGCAAGAGATATTTAAGGTCCAATTGTGTGGCATCCTTTGGGGCTAATGATGATTGACTCGAACATGATTCCCGGTCTCTAGAATTCACATTGTACAAAGAAGATAGACAACCTACAAGTAATAAAGGCCCTCCAAGGAGGGACATCTTTTTAGAAAAATTTACAATAGCTAAGCTTTGGAAACAACCCAAATGCCCAAAAATAGATGACTGGATCAAGAAGATGTGGTACATATACACCATGGAATATTACTCAGCATTCAAAAAAGATAAGCACATGCAATTTGCAGCAACATGGATGGCGCTGGAAGGGATCATGCTCAGCGAAATAAGCCAAAAAGAAAAAGAAAAATACCGGATGGTCTCACTCATAGCAGGAATCTAGAAAACTTAAATAAGGGACCAGGAAAATGAATAACTATAAGAAAGTGAAAATCAGAATCAACAAAAAACTATGAAACAGAGACACTTTTGGGGGGTGGGGGGCGGGAGGGGAGGGATTGGGATCAGAAAGGGGGGATTGCAACTGTATGGGGAATATAAAAATAAAATTTATAAAAAAAAATAAAAAATAAAAGTGAGTAAAACCCTACATCCAGAGACTGCCTCTGTGTGTGTGCGTGTGCCTGTGTGTGTGTGTGTGTGTGTGTGTATAGAAGCAACTTCTGTTACAGTGATCACATGAACAGTGAGATTTCAGCTGAGACCTGACTCAATACAAGGACATAACATGTGACAGACAAGTGTTCTAGATGAGGGGAGCACCTCATGCCATGGCCTTCAGGTGTGCATGTGCTTGGCATCTCTGAGAAAAAGAAAGGTAACCTTACACAGTGGATGAGGAGAGACTGAGATGAGATTTGAGAGGTAACCAGAAGTCAGACCATGCAGAGTCACGGGCCACAGAGCCTGGCTGTCATGCTTCATACACAGGGAGCCAGTGGAGGGATTTGAACTTTGTGGTTCACATGGCTCAGAGGATGGTTAGCATTTGTTAGCAATAAAGAATTTTTGAATTATGGTGTGTATGTTGTATTTCACAGTATAATGCTATTATTGAGAACTTAATAGATTACACTATAGTATAAATATAACTTTTATATGCACTGGGAAATGAAAAACATTATGACTCTTCTTAGTAAGACATTTAGAACCTCATCTGCAGTGTCTCTGAGGCAAGCCTGAACTGCACGCAGAACCACTTCTGGTAGCTAAGCCATCGCTTCCTAAGCCCCATGTGAAGGGCTGGATACAAAGCAAAGATGCAAGAAATGCTTGTCATCCTTTTGCCTAAGTGCCAACCTTCCTCCCCTGTGATTCTGCTTGGCCATGGTATGTTCTCCTGACCCCTTCTTGCCCTCTGATACCGGCACAGATGTGCTCCCCAGAGGTGAGCCCATGAGCCATGGGCTGTGATGCTGACTGTCCTACCTGACGTGCCAGAAGATGCAGTACTGTGACCTCAGCTCCAGGCCCATGTGACCAGACTTAGGTCACTGGCCATTTGTGTCAGTGGCTCATGACTAGATTGAAGTCTCATCTATTTCTATCTCCATATTAAACCTGGGCTCCATGCTCTGGGGTTGCTGGGGTAGATGTTTTCCACAAGTATGGAGAAGGCTAGTTTTCCTTAGTCAGGAGGAATGCATTTGGGCAAGTTTGCTGTGAGACCCCAGGCCCTGGCCATTGTCCGAGGTCATAAGTCAGAGAAGCGCTTCCTCTGCAGAGAAGAGAATGACTGATCATAGAGTGGGGGGGCAGGAGGGTGGCTGCGGAAGGACATGTCTCTCTGCTCAGGAGAAGCAGAGCAGCGTAGAAAGGGGAGCAGTTACTGTGTGTAAGGTATGAGCTGGTCCTGGCCACTTCCAGCCTCCCTGGCTTGTGGTGAAGGAGATGAGAGTGGGGCCTAAACTGGGTCTGCTCTGCCACCAGCCCAGAAAATCACACAGCTCTGGTTCTGCGTGCAGTTCAGGCTTGCCTCAGAGACACAGCAGATGAGGTTCTAAATGTCTCACTAAGAAGAGTCATAGTGTTTTTCATTTCCCAGTGCATATAAAAGTTATATTTATACTATAGTGTAATCTATTAAGTTCTCAATAATAGCATTATACTGTGAAATACAACATACACACCAATATACACGCAGCTACTGACATAGCTGGGGGAGCACACACTGACAAACACCTTCACTGTCGCAACATTAAAGGAAGAGATTATTAATCATGGACTCCAAGGGAGGCATTTGAGAGTGCAAAGCGCTACCATATTACAAAACCAGATGACAGCCTTGCCTGGCCTTCTGCAGAGCTGGGAAGAAGGGGTTCAAGGATCTGATTACTGAAATGCACGATTAAGTGTTCAATTTGTGACTTTACAAGCAGCGGAGACACACATTGGTAGATGACAGGAGTCTTTGAAGCTCTGTGTTTTCGATGTTACATTTCCCTAGCTACCATTTAGTCCACAGGGGCTTTGCAGCCATGCAAATCTGTTCACCACCCACTGCATTTACAAAAACATCGGCACCTTCTTGGAACTGTATGGCTGGTCACCCTGCAATCCCACCAGGCTTCAGTCCTCTCTATGGTGTTTAGGTTACTAGGTAGAAAACACTAACCAAATGTGGCTGTCTTTATGTATAATACTAAATCTGAGCCAGTGATTGTACAGTGAGAAACTGGAAGAGAAATACAGAGCTCAAATCCACTGTCAGATGCAGTTTTCCTGGGTTATCTTAGCAGCTCTCTGGACTATAAGCTCTCTTATTTGGCTCATGGGCAAGTCATCACTCCCAGTCTGAGGAAGAGTAGGGGTTCACCAGGGCAGGGAGTAGCTGAATAGGACATCTCCTCCCCTTCCTGCCCCATTGTAACAATACCCATCCTTTGACCAAAGTCTCTCAGGAGAAACAAGCCTGTTTTTTGGGCTGCAGTCTTTAGTGGTCTCAATGTAGGAAACATGAAAGTTACACTAGCTGGGGCCTCTCTGGTGGCGCAAGGGGTTAAGATGCAACCTGTGAAGCTATCTGCAGCCACTGCAGCATGAGTTCGATCCCCAGCCAGGTAGACACCCACATGGCATAGCAGACCTCTCCTGTCTTACCCACTGCTCCCTTCAGCAGTGCTTTCGGTCCATCTGCCTGTTTTGTTCTCTATTCTGTCTCTGGTGAATACTCTCATCTCCCACACCTCTGGCCTGTACCCCAGCTCTTGTATGCATAAATAAATAAATCTTTAAAAAAGCTACCCTTTAAAAATGGACCAATATGTTTTATAGATACCCATTTTATCTCATTGGATTGGTTTGCTATGAGAGAAAAATTAGAATAGATGGATGATTATTGATAAGAAGTCTACTGATTTGGGGGAGAAGCAAGGGCCAGCCTTTGGGACAGCTGATTATGGAGAGTAATCAGGAAAAGAAAGGCTTCTGCCTTGGTGGAGCCCAGCTACAGAAACAAGGCCCACATGTGGGGACTTCAGTAGCAGGGCCTGACTGAGCTGAGAGTACCCTACCAGCCACTTTTCTCACAGGCAAGCCCAGGGCCTCCAAAGGGAGGGGCAGTAGACTGGCACCAGGTCCTACATCCCAGATATTTCCAGAGTCCTGTGTGTCTCTCAGACGATACCTATCTGTGTCAGACCCATGAATTTCTCTGTTCCTCTGAGTCTGTCTTTGAACATTCTTTCTTGAGCATGGATTGCACAGCTTTTCCCATAATTGCCACCTTTGATAGTAATATTGACAGCCCCCCTGGTATCTTCTGTTTAAGATTTTCCATCTAGATGGAGATACTCCTGTTTCAATGGGTATTTCCCTTCTATGCACAAATCAGTCAAGCTTCAGATGCACCAGTTTCCTTAATCATATTTGTGGAGAGTCCCTGTGCAAAGCTGTGCAAAGCTCAGCAGCAAAACCTGACTGTCCTCCACTTGCCAAACTGTCTTCTAGACCTTTGGGAATGGTTCTGCCCTTAGCTTGGTTCCCTCCTGGAACACCCACACATATATGCATTTGTGTAAGTCACCACCATCTCAATGTCTTTCAAAGGAAGAGAAAAATCCAAAGAGGAGGTTGGAGCCCAGCGAGTAAAATCAGCCTAGCCCCCACACACAGGAGAGTGGGGAAGGCGGTAAGAGATTTAGCTGAGAGACCATCATGGGTTGCTTTCCTGGTAGGTGAGGAGTAAAACGCACTTAGCTTTCAGAGCCCCAACTTTTTTTTCCCGCCCTCTCTGATTCTGAAAGGACTCACATGTATAGGGACTGGGACCTCAGAGAGGCAAGCAAGCTGTTGGACTCAGTCCAGTGCTTCAGCCATCCGTCTGTGGGGTTCACGCAAGCCCTATCAGTGTGTCTCCAAACAGTCGTTGAAACTTCTCATTCTCAAGTTAAGTAGTTCTTGTCTAAGTTTCAAAATCTAAGTCATTATCAAGTTTAAATAAAGGGTGTTTACTCTTCACAATGAATAATCTTCCAGCCACTCTTGTATCCTCACGTCTGTGAGCTTCAGTGAGAGCTACTGCCGAAGGATTTATGTTAGCAAACAACTCACACTTCGGGGAGGGGCCTGGGAGGGCCTGTCCTTGGGATGTGGCCAGTTTGTAAATCAAATCCAAGGGCATGCTCGTGCTTACCGTGGCATTTTCCCACTGGATTTCTCTCTGCTTTCTATGGAGACACTAAGCCTGTTTTCACTCTGAGTCATTTATTAAGCCAGTTTAGAAGGGAATTTACACCATGGACTGGAAGTCTATTTTCTCTTTACCCAGAGGTTAACAATCACACTCTGGAGAGGTGGTAGGAGTATGCAGACAGGCATGCTCTGTGTGTGTGTGTGTGTGTGTGTGTGTGTGTGTGTGTGTGTGTGTGTGTGAAAGTCCACAGTCTCTTCCCTGTGAATTGCTGGGCTAGCTCTCTAGCCACTGTTCCATTCTTATTCATTCATTCATTCCACAAGTTGTACTGAGCATTTGCTTTGTGCCTATTACTTGGCAGATACAAATTAATACGAGCAGATGACTGCCCACAAGGAGCTCCCAGCAGAATGTACAGAAGCCCTGTTGACAGACAGCTACAGTATAGTAATAGGTGTTAGGATAAAGGGCAAACCATGGGGGATGCACTTGGCTCAGGGTGCTTGAGGAGGGAGTGGGGAGTTTGTGGAGGCTTCCAGAAGGATAGATGCCTGGACCGTGACTAAGAAAGAGGATGGGGCAACCTGAGCTGAGAGGCAGCACTAAAAAAGACTTGGGAAAGCAGCATAGCTGGTGTAAAATGGGGTGGTTGGGGTCTGTGAGGAACGATCCCACCATTGCCTTCCCTGCATGTTTTGTGAAGGGGTGGAGCAGAATGCCATTTCCCAGAGAGCTCCCACCCCACCACTCTGCTGGAAATACATCTGAGGGGGGTGGTCTACTGTCTTAGGCACCCCAATGGCCCATCCCCTACCCCCGCTGTCTTAACTTCCCATGACATCTTCCTGCTTTCCTGCACGTGGCCCCCACCTCCAGGTTCCTGGGTTTTCACTTCTTTGTTAGGCTTTGACCTCCTGCCCATGATCAGGGGTGAGAGGAGAACGTCCCCAGATCTCTGAGTGTTCAATTTCCTCCTTTGACCAGCAGAGTTAGCACTGAATGTGCCCCATGGGGACCAGGACGTGGGAGAAGCTCAGAGCGCATATTGCAAATAAGAGAGAAAGGAAGTATCTTTGCTTTGGGCGCTAGCTCAATTCATCCTCAAAGTTCTCTTAAAAGTGATCAAAGACATGATCATAAACAAAACCTAGCTTCTACCCAGCTAATCAGGAGGTCCGTGTACTGGTTGTGCTCCCCAGACAGTTTTCTTTACATATTTTGATAATAAAGGCCCCGAAGACATCTGACCCTAATGTTTACCCGGGACCTATTATTGTGACCTCACTGCTTATTAAGAAAACAAGGCAGGGTGTCGGCTGTGCGGAGCCCCTGGGTGTCCATGTCGGTTATGGAGCAGCCGTCAGGCTTTCGTGCTGACGGATCGGCCGGGGAGGAATTCCTCAGCACGCCCACCACTGCCTTGGTGGCCCACGACTGCTCCCTGCCTTCAGGGTCAATTAAAAAAAAAAGATTATAACTTTGGCCAAAAGCCCAGCGACAAATGTGGCTTTTGTCCAACAACAGCCCACAGGCCAAAGTCTGTTATTTCTTCTTCACCCCAGATGTCGTAACTAGATAAAAAGGACATTGTGGACACACGGAACCTGATTTCAGATCCAAGCTCTCCTTTTTCAGGACTCCCAGACAACACCCCAGAGAAGCTACTGGAACCCCCAGTACAGCTCATGTGGGTTCCAGACAGTGTCAGAGGAGTGACTCCGACAGACACGGTCACGCAGCTTCCCGGGAAAGTGATAACCAGAAAACTCCACCCAGCAAGGTCTCAACAAGGTCACCACCGGCCCCTCACCGGGAGTGCCAGTGGGAGGGAACTAGTGTGGGTTTGTGGTTGTGGGTCCTGGGGGCCCATTGGGGTGGGGTGATGCTCAGCAGTCTCCAGACACAGAACAGGCAGGTAAATGCAGGCTCCGCTCCTGGTTTCTATCCAGCCCTTGTTCATATCCATCTTTCACCCACCCTATTCCATGCCTGATAGGTGGATCTTACTAGGAGATGACTTCCTCCAGGTTGGTCTTGCCCTCCTCATGGAGAGAACCAGCCACTTCCCAAATGGGGGAGTGGGAGTAGGAGTTTAGAGCAGTCCTGGGGGTACCCTAATATCAGAGTTGCCTAGTGGATGAGGCTGATCTGCTCACGTATTGACATAGTTAGACAGTGAGGACCACGCCCAGAGTCCACAGGAGTGCACCTGGGAGGGTGAAGTGGAATAGGGGTATGCTGGTGCCCAGACATTGAGCCCGTACCTCATTCATGTCCCTCTTTCCTGAGTAAAGACAAGAGAACCCCAGGGAGAGCTCGTGGCTGCCACGTTTCTGCTTTTGTAGATTTACACAGCTAGACATGCCAAGCTGGCCAGACAACGGCAGGACGGGATCCCTCCTTATCTCATTTATTGGGAACTTGCTAGTTTACTCCTTACTGATGGCTTTCCTTCCTTCGTCGGCTTCCCCCAACCCTAATGCCTGTGATAGCACTCAGACAGCCCCCGGGGCTGAGGCCCAGCACAGGCTCTCGGAGATGGGTTCTCTGACATGGGTGTCAGCCTGGTGAAGGGCAATCTAGAAGGGACTGTGTCAGAGGTCTTTCTCCAGTAAACGGAGGTGAACAGTAGTGTCTGCCAACTGATACAGTTAATGGGATGCGTGAGTCATGTGGCTCAGCTTCTGGTGCAGTTGAGGTGCTCAGTGAATGTGAGATGGGATTTCCTTTCCCCCAATCTGGGAGGGCGAGCGTGTGGTGGTGGAGCATGAAGTGGGCATCCTTTTGGTCCTGAGCCTTCCCTGCATCTCAGCAGGATACTTGGTGAGACTCAACTTCACTCTCAGAGGATGGTTTTCCACAGAGAGATAATGCAGATTGAACTCTTTGGGCTTCTAAAGCTTCTAAGTCTTGAATGGAGTATTATAGTGAGGAAGTTACCCAGGAAACCAGGTTCCAGAGAGCTACATACTCCCAGAGCCCACACAACCCCAGGAAGGCTGAGGCTGGAGCCATCTGCCAGAACATGCTGGGCGCCACGAGCATGCCTGCTGGAGGTCTGCCCCAATGCCTGGGGACCTGCCCTTCATGCCTCACTGCCCCTGCAAGTCGCTCACCCCGCCCTTGCCTGCTCCCTCCAAGTCCCATATGGGGAGTGGCACATATGGACTCGGCTGTCAGTGCAGACCTCTGGGGACAGTCGATCTAGGCATAACAGTCTGTCTCTCTTAGGAACCATTAGGGTGAAAATGCATGGTCATAAAAGTTAATAGAGATGGGTTAGTGCCCAGCTGGGACAAAACCAAGGACAAGACTATGGTCCCAGTGGAAGGGGGTGGAGAAGGAGGGCTGCAGGCTCACACTCAGCCCTCTGTCCCTGCATTGGCTTCCAAGTTGGCAGCTGGCAGGCCTCCAGGGGAACTTTGGGGCTATGAGCATCTAAGTGGTACTCCGCCTGGCATTTGTGACAGGCCTGCAGTCTGGTCTTCCATTCTAGAGGCGCTCCCCACCTGTAACACACATAGCCAGCACTGGAGGGGTGCAGACCACCGGAACTCCCTCAGGCATAGCTGGGGAGATCCCTGGGCTATTCCGCAGTGCCAAGGACAACCGTTGGAGGGCGCATTCATGCAGAGCTCCGATTCTTGCCTCATGGGTGGTCTAATAAATTGTCCTCTGGCTGGTGTTTAAGCCAACTGCACCCGCTTCCATCTAAGGTTTCCGGCAGAGAAATTCTTCTGGACATCATTAACCTTCCAACTGGGGACCACTAGACCCCAAAATAGGTTATTACTTGGATCCCTGAGCTTTGCTGCTGAGATCTTGGGTCTCCCGTCTAGGTGGCCCAGATGCAGGGAGCTTGGAAAGGCCAGACCTGGCAGGAAGCTACAGCTGGAGCTCTCTGCTCATCTCCTGCTCCTTTGTAGCAATTATTTCAGGTCTGCTGCATGAGGAGAGCTAAAGGAACAGATTTTGGTGGTTAGGAAGTAGGCCTAGGTCTCAGCTTTTCCAAAAGCTTATGACCTTGACAAGACCTCTACCTCCCTGCAACCCAGGTCCTCTGTCGTGAGGGGACAGAATCCAAGTCATAGGTAGAAATCACCTAACACAGTGCCAGACAAAACCCTTCCTCAACAAATTAGTGCTAATGTGATGGCTTCTGGGGTACTAAAGACCAAAAATAGAACAGACACATTTATTAATTTGAATTTAAAAAAATATAAACAACAGCCCCTGTTCTGCTCACCAAAATCTACCCAGTGCATACCTGTCCTTTTGTACCCCATTTGTTACAGGCCCCTCCCTGAGGCTTTTTCATGCTAGAGCTGTGGGTTGTCTTATTTACTGAGCCCTTGCTATATGCCTGCAACTGTACTGAGCACTTGTGGGCTTTGATGAAGCCCTGGAGGTCTTAAGCTTGGACCTTATTAGTATCAGACTTAAAGAGGAAATAAAACTCTTGTAAACCTCAATTTTATTTTCTGTAAAAGGGGTGTAATGATTATTCCTGTCAAAGTTACTGTGATAATTCAAACAATTTTGTATATGCGGTGAAATTTGGACGGCTTCTGATACATGACTAATCATCAAGGGACAGAGGGAGTAATTAGAAATATCCTGTTATAATCCATATGCAATACACATGCAGCAGTATAATGTTACATAAATGCGGACTTAGATTATTTAAAAATGTGTACTATAGCTTCTGAAGCAACTATAAAAAGTGAAAATTATTAATGATAAACAGAAAAGACTTAATATAGAATCATATAAGATTACAATTGAAAAACAAAGAAGGCAGAAAAATAAGGAAGCAAAGAATAAATACTTTAAAAATATGTAAATGCAAAACTAAATTATATAATCAGTTTAAAGATGAATTACCTAATTAATGAAAAGACAGAGATTATCATGGTGGGTTTAAAAAAAACAAGACCAAGTACATGTTGTCTACAGGAAACCCACCTTAATATAAAAATCAGACCAGCTAGAAATATGTGGATGGAGAAAAGAGATAACATGACAATACTAGTCAAAAGAAAGCTGGTTTAGCTCTAGCAATTTCAGACAAAGCAAACTTCAGAACATGGAAGATTATTAGGAAGGAATATCTAAAATCAGTAACTCAAGTTTCTACCTCAGGAAATAAGGGAAAGAAGAGCAAACTCTATCTAAAGCAAGCAGAAGTAAGAAAATATTAAAAAGTTAGAATATCGATGAAATTGAAAAAAAAGAAAATAATAAGCCAGTGAATAAAATTCACAAGCTGGTTTTTTGAAAAGTTCCAGAAAACTGATAAACCTCTAAACAAGTGAGCCAAGAAAAATAAAGCAATAGACTACAAATTATTAGAAATTAATGAGAGGTCAACAGTGCTAATGTCATGAAATTAAATGAATAGTTAGACTATAAACTACATATCATCTCCAAATTTGATGACTTGGAGGAAATACAAACTACCGACAATGAACAATTGGAATTTGAAATAAAATAAAAATTTACTTTATAAAAGCACCACAAAAATGAAAAATCCAGTTCTAAATCTAGCAAATATGTATAGGATCTGTATGCAGAAAACTACAAAACTTTGATGAAAAATGAAAATCTCTAAATATAAGTGGGAGCAGCCATGTTCATGCATTAGAAGACTCAATATTGTTAAGATGTCAGTTCTTCCTAGCTTGCTCATTAGAGTCAAGTAAACTCAATCAATGTTCCAGCAATTTACTCTGTAGATATCAGTGAACGAATTCTTAAACATATGTAGAAAGACAAAGGGAGATTGTCTTCAATATTGAAAAAGAATACAGTTGAAAGTCATCTGCTGCCTGATTTCAAGGCTTACTACAGCAATCAAGACATATGAGTATTGTCGAAATAACAGACACCTAAATCAATGGAACATAATAAAGAACCCAGAAATACAAACACAAACATAGTTAACTGATATTTGGCAAAAGCACAAAAACAAGTAAATGGAAAATAGAGTGGTAGTTTAAGAAATGGTAGCGTAATAGTGCTCGCTTCGGCAACACATATACTAAAAAATGGTAGTGAATTAACCAAGTGTCTATATGTAAACAATCTAGACACACAGTCTTATACCTCACACAAGAATTAATACAAGTATATCATAGATCCCATATTAGTTTCCCATTGCTAGAAAAACCCTATTGTTAAAGTAAAATACTATAAATGTAGTGGCTTAATACACACATGTATTATCTCACTGTTCTGGATATTAGAAGTCCAAGAGGAGTCTCACTGGGATATAATGAAGACATTGGTTATTTTCCATTGCTTTATGGAGACTTTAAGGAAGAGTCTTTTTATTTACTTCCCCACCCCCCCACCCCCCCGCCCCAGCCTTCCAGCTTTATAAACTGCCTGAATTCCTTGGCTCATGACCCTCCTCTATTTTCAAAGCCAGCAATGGTTAGTTGAGTTTTTCTCATAGCACACCACTCTGCTATGAGCCCCCTGTCTCCTTCTTTCATTTAAAAGAAGATTGTTATTGCATGAGTCAGAAGCAAATTTCAGGACCCCAGCAGCAGCCCCAACATATGGAAAGGGTCATATTTTCTGCCTCTGTTGGGTCACAGGAGCCAGCAGCCACCTCAGAGCGGGCCACCAAGGTCTGAGATTTTAACCTCTGTCTCTCTTCTGACCTCCTGGGAGCCACTCATCTCAGAGCTCTGTTCTCAGGCAGCCAAGTTTGAGGGTCTGATCTATGGTGGGCTGTTTGGTGTTGTTCCAGCCCTGGACTCAGAGGGTACTCAGATCCCAACCAGCTGTCTTCCCACAAAGGGATATAGGATGGAGGTGAGTCTGTGCAAATTTTCTCCTGCACCTATAAGCAACTCTACCTCTCATGTTCTGTAGTCTCAAACAAAGATCCTATGATATAGAGGGTAGGTTAGCATGTCAAAGTCAACAATGAGAGTGAAGTTGGTCTCACTTCTGAGGTCATTTTGACCATCTGCAAACCAGGGAGCCCAGGCACACAGCTCAACCTCAGTGGTTCACAGACATCCTTAGGCCTGGCCATGAAGGCTGGAGTTCATCATCATATTTCTCTCAATTTCTGGCTTTACTTTGCGTAGGCCATGGCTTTTATTACAGCTTTAGGCTGTGCCTTTTAAGGATTGAATCATGTTCAATTTTCAGCAGCTGCTTTATGAGGTTATATTTTCAGATAGTGTAGGCAAATTGTGTGATCATAAAAAGCCATCTACAGAGTTTGCTAAATTGACAGATGTTCCTGGGTTTCATCCCAAAAGAGAGTATTTTTAAAATAAGCTTCCTGGATGATTTGGGGATATTGATCTTAATACATAGGAAATATTATAGACAGTTAATGCAATGTTTAAAAGTTGAAGTTCCCACATATCTTTGAGAAATTAGAATGGGAAGAAATTAGGCTGGGATATTATAAAATGTCAGAAAGAACCAAGGGGATCAAGTTCTCCAACTCAATCTTTTCACAGAGGAGGAAGCTGTGATTTTATGGTTACTTTTGGGCTAAAGAATAATGGAAGGGAGCTACAGCAGACTTACAAACCCCCTCAATCTAGTATAAGCAGACTTAAAAGCCCCCTCAATCTATTCTGAGGATGGGAACCGGCTAGCAGGAGGGCTGGGTGCCTCAGAAGACCAGCTCCATGGTCAATAGCTTTATTCCCAGCCAGTGTGTCAGGCAGATACTTTCCACACACGATCTCGCTGGATCGCTAGGACAGCCCTACTACTGTGATCACTATTTTCAAGCCAGGAAAAGAGGTTTAGGAAGTTTAAAAAAATCCCCTAAGTGAACAGAGCAGCTAAGTATGAGCCAAGATTCAAATGCAGGTCTTTCTGACCTTAAATTCTGTGCCCTTAATCCCTGCAGTAGACTCCAGCAATTTTCTTTGACAAGCCAATAGTTCGCATTTTTCAAAAAATGTTTCTAAACTACTTACTCTGGGGTGGACCCTCTGAGGTCCTGGAGATATATGAAACATCAACCTTGTCTGTGCTTATTCTTGTTGTGGGTCAGACACACAATGACAATGAATAAACACAACTCTGGCAAATTCAGGTTAGACTCAGCATACAATGGAAGTGGAAAGACAGGGGGGGGTTAATTCCCCTTTCCTTTGGTTGACAAGTGGGCAGAAGAATGAGGTTACCAGCTTGGCAAACCCTGGGTAGGGGCTCATTGTACTTTCCCTAACTCTACCTCCTTGCTTTCTTTTCTGTCCCAGGCATGGACAGACACAAGTGCAGTTTCTAGCATGTGCTGAAGGAGAAACATAAAGAAATGGAGAAAATAACAGTCTGGGGTGTGTGTGTGTGTGTGAGTGTGTGTGTGTGTGTGTGTGTACATAATGGGGGGAAAGAAGGGGTCTGATGAGACTGGAGAGAGAGAGAGGTGAACCACATATGGCTGATTTTGAGTGCCAAATTAAATGTTAGCCTTTTGTGGGTCAGACACACAAACTCATAGAGTTCTGTTATCTTTAGGGATGTGATCTTATATTTCTCAATCACATAGTGTTCTAAATCAATATTACCACAATTAAAAATAAATAATTAAATAAAATATATATTTTTTAGGGCCTCCCCTGGTGGCGCAGTGGTTGAGCACTGGGCTGCGAAGCTGCCTGGTTTGGTCCCTGGCTGCAGGCAAGGGTCCCACATGGCATGCAGACCTCTCCTACCACGCCCGCTGCTCCCCTCAGCAGTGTATTTCATCAGTCTGCCTGTTCTGCTCCCTGCTCTGGCTCTGGTGAATTCTCTCACCCTCCCGCGCGTCTGACTCTGCCCAGGGCTTGCTTGTATAAATAAATAAATCTTTTAAAAAAATGTATTTTTTTTTTAAAAAGGGACTATGTTGGAGAAAAGAGGAAGAAACCCAGGCTCACAAGAGAATGCCATGAGTGACACACCTACCAGCCAAGGTTCGCCAAGGAGGACTTGTAATGCCAGAAACTAGGAGAACAACATGGAAGATTATCCCCTGGAGCCTTGACCTTTGACTTCTAGCCTCCATAACTACTAGAGAATAAGTCTTTTGTTTTATGTCCCTGTTAGTTGTATTTTTCCAACAGTCTTAGGAAATTCTCACACTCTCCTTGCCTCTGTATTTGCCTGCCATCCTCCTTCCCCACCTTGATACAATTATCAGTGATCTTTTTAATTTGCAAACTTGCTCTTGTTATTGTCTCATCTGTCAGTGGCTCCCTGTCCAGTGTGCTCCTCAGCATAGAAAGTAAACCCCTCACCACTTTGACTTCCTGCCCTCATTTCTCCAAATATATCATAATTTCTGTTCAGTGTTTAATGAGATTTCAGACTTGGAATATTTAAGTCTACTTCAATTATGAACATGTAGTTTCAACCAACAAAGGGAAGAAAGAAGCCTGGAGTAGACTTCCAGGCATTGCAACAGCCTGGCCTGTTTTTTTAAGTATTTTTTGTGCATGTGTGTGACTGCAACGTCTGTTTTTTCATGTTCCTGTCCCCTTCCCATCCTTACTTCACCCTCCTCTGTGCTCTATCTTACTTGTGCTTACCTCTGCAATAGCACAAAATCAGTCTTTTACATAAATCTCCCATTCCCTGAAATTGATCTTCCTAGTGGCAGAAACAGGCTATTTTATGTCTCTGTCCCCATAGCCTATCACCAGCATAAAAGCAGTTAAGAAAGATGATGTGTCGTCTGAGTGAATAGATAATAAAATGCATAACATGAAAATCATTCAGAGAAATGCCAAGGCTTCTCTTGCCCGTCAATATGCAGAGTTCAGAGAGCATGAAAGGGTTTTGTTCAAAACACAATTTTCCACTCTTCCATTTACTCAGGGAAGATTACTTAACTTCTCTGAGATTCATTTACAAAGAGGGGGAAAATGATGTACACATAAAATTACTAAGAAACTTAAGTGGGACAGTGTGGGTGAAGGCCAGGCTGTTGCAATGCCTGGAAGTTTTACTCCAGGCTTCTTTCTTCCATTTGTCAGTTGAAACTATATGTTCATAATCGAAGTAGACTCAAATATTCCAAGTCTGAAATCTCATTAAACACTGAACAGAAATTGCCCTTTGTTTGTTCTTCATGAGGACATGTACAAGAACGACCTCAGCAGTGGAAAACTGCCCTAATTACTTGTGCAGAACAATAGCAAAAGCCACGAGGAGGTCCATTTAAACACAGGAGGGGCAATTAATCACAGCCCATTGGAATATTGCTTTTGGTCTTGAACTCAATTCGCCTTATATACAGGAAATGAAATGCAGTAATTACTGCAGTCACTTGAGACTCCAGAGTCCTGGCTTCAATTCCCAAATCCTTCATCATTTCACTTTGGCTATGTCTACATGATGCCAAAACATCTGGCTAAAAAGTGAAAAATGCCATCGATTTTCAACTGATGACTCACTGAATATTCTACCTTTCCTTTTTTTCTATTGTGGTAAAATACACAGAGAATGCCATTTACCATTTATCCAGTGTTTAGTGGACAGTTCAGTGCCATTAAATACATTCATATTATTGTGCAACCATCACCACCATTCATCTCAAGAAATTTTTCAAACTGAAACTGCAGAGTCGTTAAATACTAGCTCCACTCCCCACTCCCCCAGCCCCTCCTTTCTGTCTCTATCAATACGATTACCTTAGGTGTGTCATGTAAGTTGAATCATAATTGTATTTGTCTTTGTGTGTCTAACTTAATTCGCTTAGCATAATGTCCTGCAGGTTCATCCTGCTGTAGTAAGTGTCAGAATTTCCTTCCTTTTAGAAGCTGAATAATATTCTTGTGTCCATGTGTATCACATTGTGTTGGTCCATTCATCTGCTGATGGACATCTCGTTGTTTTCACCTTCCGGCTAGTGTAAATAGTGCTGCTGTGTTGAGATAGATACCTGTGCAGATTTTTGCTTTCACTTCCTTTGGATGTGTTACCCACAAGTGGAATTGCTAGATCATACGGTAATTCCCTGTTTATTTTTACTTTTTAAAGACCTGCCCTACTGGTTACACAACAACAGTATTATTTTACATTTCCAACAGTGATGCAAATAGTTCCAATTTCACCATATCCTCGCCAACACTTATTTCTTCCTTTTTTTTTTTTTTTGATAATAGCCATCCTAGTAGGTGTGCAGTTCATCTTTCCTTCTTCCATGTATTAGAAGAATTTACATTTTACATAATGTATTTGTTTATTCTTTCAATTTCTTCACCCATCGTAAATACAGTTGGTTTCTCTGAGTATCTTGCTCAACCTTATTTATTATTCTAAGTATACCAAGTAATCCTGGGTTTTAATACTTTTTACCAGTTCCGCCAGAAAATTTTCTGCAGCCTAAGTGGGCACTTGCAATACACAACTCAGTCAAAACTGGAGAAAGGAGGAGGTAAAGGGAGGTAAAGGATAAGGAGTAAGGCCCACTCTGAGGAGAGAGAGAGCTCAGACACCCATGTCTGTGATTCTCACACCCGCTCCCCTCACACCTCTGCTCTCCCCATGCCCTGCTGGCTCCCCCTTCACAGCATTACCAAGAGGACAGACCACTTACTTATCTCTGCACATAGTTGAAAGCAACTCATAATAAATGCTCAATATTTTTTAAAAAAGATTATAAACAATTAAGTGAATTAGTGAATAATTTTGCTCTTAAACAAGCAAAGGAAATAGTAAGAAAAGCAAGCTAAACTTCTTGTGAAAATAATTCCATCTGTAGATGATTTTAGTTACTTTTCTCTGTGTAATTTTAATTCATAGATTTTATTGATAGTAGCTTATTTGGTCTTCCAGGGTACTGTAAACTCCCCCAAGGCTGCTAACAAATGTTGATTTGAATCTAAACACCTAATTGCTGGTCTCCGCTCAGAGACAGGGCTCCAGAGGCCGGACACGCTGGCTGCTGCCAGAACTGCCTGGTAGTGATGGATGAGCTGCTGCTGGCCCAGCCAGGAAGGGGCCAACGACTTCCAACAGAAAATGTGCCCCGTGGTCAGAAATGCTCAAGTTACTGAGGTCATCAGTCCTGCCTGTGTTTTGTGTTTGGGCCCATTTGTGTTTACTTTTGATGCAATACCAGACACAAAAGGCCAAGAGTGTCTTCCAGTGACACCAGCATGGTCTCCAGCTTCATACTCTTCCTCTTTGCTTACCAGAATAACAGTTCTGAGGTGTCAGTGAGCAGGTTCTGAACTTCCATCAACACCTCAGATTGAGTTCTTACCTGCCATGCTTGGAGATGATTCTCTGGTTGTTTCATGTTTCCTGTGAACCAAGGTACCCATGCCTGGGTCTCAGATTCCCATCAAGAATGTTTACAGCGAGAACAGCCTGGGAAGAAAGACACAGCATGCCCCCAAGAGCAAAGTCCAGGTTTGCTTACTGTTGGGCTGAGCAAAGATGAAGTTTCCTAAGGGGTAAGGGTTAAGCAATTTCAGTTTTCTTGTGGAATATTATAAAAGATACAGTTTTCTAAGCCCGGGATTTCTTAGCTGTGGTGCAAACTCACTGTATGTGGAGTAGCCACACGGGCCTCTCTACATCATTTCTGTTGGGATTGGGGGGTAGGAGGATTTGATGAAATATGCTGCTGCTGGCATTGCTTTATGTGCCGTGGATAGACTCCTATGACTGAGCTCAGCAGTGGCAGCCTTGGAACTGTTGCTTTGTTCTTTTGTATGTAGAGTAAAATCTTGACCCATAATAATTCTCTGGACCCACTGTCTCTGTTAGAAATCAACCAGTTAGAGCTGATCCTGACTCCCTGCAACCTAGGCCTGCACAGGGTTGGGGTGCCATCTGCTCGCCAAATAAGAGCATGTGAAGTTCAATGTGACAAGCAACAATCTACGTCTAGAAGAAAGAGGCACTGGGAGCTGGGCAGTGGTAGCAGCAGTGGGTAATGCCCAGCCTGCTATGAGAAGCCAGGTCACTGGTGTCTTCATGTACTGGCCACAGACCAAAGTGACCTCACACAGCTGGGTCCTGCGGTGGCCACCAGCAGAGCAGGCTGCTCACTGGCTCCTGATGGGCTGCCCTTCCCTGGCCCTAAGACTTTCACTCACATCCAGATCACCATCTGGAGAGAGAGGGAGGAAGCAACAACACAAGCAGAGAGCTCAAGTTGGAACTATTTAACCAGAACCAAATTGAGATGCTGTTTACTGGAAAGCCACAGGTGCTTTCCCTAGCTTCCTGTCTCCACTGTGGCTTCACGTAGAAGATGAAAGCAGCGATAGGGAAATTCAAACAAACAAGCATTCTCCTTACACATTTGAGTGTAGTGTTAAATTGGAGACCCAATTACTATCCTTAGGAAGATCCCCCCCAGACGTGTCCCACCACTCAGGCCTCCCAACATTAGCTTTGGGAGCTAGAGTTGGCTACATCCAGCCAGTCACTAGGCTGAGTTTGTAACTGCCTACTCAGACGCCTGGTGCTGCTCCTAGGGGATGCTGCTGTGGTGGCTGGGAAAGCAAGGAGGCATTTCCTGCCCGACAGCTTCCTACCAGATTTGTCTTTGGAACTGTGCATGGACTCCCCAGTACTTTGAGACTCTGAGATGCCAAAATTGAGATGTAAACTCTAAAATTGTTTTACTGCCCTCCAGATGGAGGAAAGGACATCTGCTGTGGAAGTCCGAGCCAGAGCCATCTGGGGTTGCCTAGGGCGAGATGAGTTTCTTATTCATTCTCACATGAATGAAACTTAAATGGGGCAATTGCTGAGATTTTTAATTTCAGTGAAAAAAAGACCAGTTAAGGAATTTAAATGGTGAATACTATTATTACTACTATGACAAATGGGTCTTCATTGAGCAGTGGTGCCCAAAGGGAGCAATTTTGCCACCACCCCAGGGACAATTGGCAATAGCTAGAGGCCTTTGGTTGTTCGTACAAAGAAAAGAGGGTTGTTTTTTTGGAGGGGAGGGTGAGAAGTTACTACTTGCATCCAGTGCGGTGGGACCAGGGGTGCGGTTCAGCATCCTACAATGCACGAGACAAACCCCCATCTCTACAACTAAGAATGAGTTGGCCCCAGATAGGAAAAATGCTCATAAACCTGCCGTAGAGCACATTGGTCTTGCCAGGCACTATAGATCCTGCTCTTTCAGTGGCATCTTACAAACATCCTGTTAGGTTAGATGGTAGATGTAGTTGTGTCCATTTTCCAGAGGGGACCTCAGCTCAGCTCCCATGGGGCACAGGCCAGCATGAGCAGAGATCCCTCACCATCCAGCTCCATTAGAGTGCTTTGCCAGCCTGGGACTTTCATATTCAGTATTTGTTTGAAAAAAGGGGATAAGAATGTGAACATTTATTGAGCACTTACAATGTGCCAAGGAGCAAAGTCCATGCTCCCAGGGAAGTTGCAGTCTGGGAGGGAAGCAGCTAATAAATAATGAAGCATATGAAGTGCACAACATGTCAGAGAGTGACAAGGGCTAAGGGGAAAAAGAGGAGAAAGCAGTGGAGTTGTAGGCATGAACTGAGCTTATAGATAGTGTGGCCAGGGACGGCTACAGCAACATTTCTCCCAATGTTATTGAGGAATAATTTACAAATTATTGGACTACAAGTCCCAGAATGCCAGAAATTACAAGTCCCACCTTGGACTACAAGTCCCAGAATGCCAGGAACTGGTCTTCCTGTTCAGGGAGCTAAGGGTGGAGCTGAGCCATGTCTTTTTGACTAGGACCATAGTACTGCTAAGGACATACACACATGGAGAAGACACAAGTAGAGACACTTAGAAGAGAAATGTGGGCAAAAAGACAAGTGGAGAGTCTGCTCCTAGTGCTTGGCAGAAACCATGGCAGCTGTTTTCTTGACATCATTTTGATTTGGTATATTTTGTATTTTAAGTCTCCCCTGCCTCAGTTCTCTGGGATATGCCAAACCCCTTTCTTGTGTTTCCCTTCCAGAAGGTAACCTAAACTTGTGGCAAGTTTTTGGGTTTCAGCTGTTCTGCTTTGGGTGAAGGCTATTTGGGCATTTGCCCACAAAGGGAGGGGTAATTTTTGGC
This sequence comes from Talpa occidentalis, assembly GCF_014898055.3. Taxonomy (NCBI): domain Eukaryota; kingdom Metazoa; phylum Chordata; class Mammalia; order Eulipotyphla; family Talpidae; genus Talpa; species Talpa occidentalis. The sequence goes on from NW_023605194.1 coordinate 28,763,199, forward strand.
ATTTTATTGGGAAACTTATTTGAAATACTTATCTATCTGCCTCTGTGTACAATAACTTATTAAAAATCTTCACACCAAAAGTCTGTTTCTTTTATCTTTGTGCTCACGGATAATCAAATCTTTGTACCCACCCTGAGGACAGCCACCTCTGTGGACAGAGGATAATGGCTGGAGGGTGAGATCATATCCTCCAGGATTAGCAGGGCTTCTAGAGAAAATTCAGAAAATCATTCTGATTAGTTTTCATTTCATCATGATTGATTGTTATTACTTTATCTCTTTTCATCAAAAGTTCACAGCATATTTATATAAAGACAGAAGCCCCTGAACTTGAAATTCTCAGAAGCCAAGTCTAAGCTTTTTGTTAACTAGTATTTGGTGTTTTTTAAGAAATCTACATCCTCAACTCAATAGAGCAGGTCTCTTGAACATAATTTATTAAATATTTCTTTAGTCTTTTGGAATGAGGAAGTTTAGATTACCTTCTTATCATGAAACAAAAATTATAAAAGTGTTATCAATTAATTAGTTTTTATTTCATTAATAAAATTCTATCAGCACCTATTGATGTGGCTGATCTTGAGAAAAAAGCATGGAGAGGGAATTCCTGATGCTCTCAGAGAAGATGAAATTTGGGCACCTCTCTGTTCTCTCTCCAGTTTTTGGAGCATGCCTGCAAAAGGTAAGTCAACTTATTCTCTGAGAATCTATGTGATCTTTTGAGGGAGAAGCATTTACAATCAAGGTATAGAAAACCTAAGGCATTAATACATATTTGCATAATTACTCTTCAAGGAGTTTCAGGGAAAAACAAGATTTGCACAATAGGCAAACCTTGGAGATACTGAGAGTTCACTTTCAGACCACCACAATAAAACAAATATCAAAATAAAGCAAGTTACAGGAATTTTTTGGTTTCGCAGTGCACATAAAATTTATGTTTACACTATACTGCAGTTTATTAAGTGTGTGATAGCATTATGCCTAAAAAATGTAACATGCCTTAATTAAAAAAATACTTTATTGCCCAAAAATGTTAACCATCATCTGAGCCTTCAGCAAGTCGTAATCTTTTTGCTGGTGTAAAAAATGCAATACCTATGAAGCAATAAAGTCAAGTGCAATAAAACTAGGTATGTCTGAACATATGAAAATGGGAAGTAGCATGAAAAATACATATTTTCAGGTTGTCTTGAAAACTCAGAACATCATATGGATGCTGTACACCTTCCACTATACGGACAGAGATGCAGAGGTGATAAAGCAGCCTCCACTTCAGCGCCCTCAGTTTCAGGGCTCCCTGTCATGTACCCAGCGAAGAGGAGTGAAGGGTCAATGCTCTACTATCATCACTCTTGCATTGCCTTTTCCCCTCTTATCATAAAGCAGAGTTTCTATAAATCATGTTCCTATCAAATGGGGGAAATTAATAGTACAAGTTTCAAAATAGTATAAATAGTACAAAAATAGTACAAGTTTAAAAAAAATTAATAGTACAGGTTTCCTTTGTGGAGAGGGAATTACCTGCATGTGTTCTGCCCTGTGGATTTTCCTGCTGTCCAGCTGCCTCTCTCATTCTCTGCCCTGTCAGACCCCTGTAGCCCAGAGCACGTGTTCTCTGGCCATCAGCTCAGCTACCCTTGTGATGAGACGCCAAGATTTCCTCTGTAGGCAATTATGCATGGGGACTCTGGGCCTCTGGAAACCATGGAAGCACCCCCAGTCCTTGTGCAAAGTGTTGGAGAGCAAAGAGGGCTAACACCTGAGGGAATACTTGGGGAATGACTCAGCACTGGGACAGAGGGAGGGTGTGGCGGCTGGTCCTCTGTGACAAGCCACCAACTAAGACCTTCCCTGTGATAACCGACCATTAGAATAAAGAACATAGCATCCTCCAAGCCTCAGTTTCTCTCTCTCTACCTGGAGAGACTCACTTCTGTACTCCCAACCTCATCATTTTGTTGAGTCACCAGGTGAAAGTAGGCCTGTGGGGATTTTGAAAATTGCCAATTTCTGCCTAACAAGAATAATCACTAGTGTAGGGTAAATGATTGTCAGGCTTTTCTGCCTCCCGCCTTTAGGATTGAATGCATGCCTGATGGCAAGTGTAGGTGGGTACACCTGGGCTGAGAGACTGAGCTCATAAAGGTGGCGTCACGGGACGCCAGAGATAAAACGAAACAACCAGAAGACTACCAGCAGAGAAGCAGAGGCCACGAGAGAACACCGGACAGCCCAGAAAGAGTGAAGACTTGCCGGGGGCTAGGAGGCCTGCCAGACTCCAGGTCCCCAGCATCCCGGCCTGCCGTGTACCTGGTAAACAATAAAATCCTGAAAAAGCCACCAAGGTCTCCAGGACTCTCTCCTTTACCTGCCTGCATAGGATCATCCTGCTCTGGGCCATTGTAGGGTAAGGTAAAAAATCAGGCTTTTCTGCCCTCCCACCATCAGGATAGATGAGGGAACCCTGTGATCCTGAATGCATGCCTGATGGCGGGCACCTGAAGTGGGTGCACCTGCGCTAAGACTGTGCTTTTTAAGGGTGGCGTCACGGGGACGCCAGTAGAAGCTAAGAAAGAAGCCAAAGAGAAGCCGATGAGAGAAGCAAAGAAGCAGAAGCAGAGAATGCCAGAGAGCCCAGAGAGAGTGCGGATTTGGTGGGGGCTGGGAGGACTACCAGCCTCCCGGCCCCCCAGCACCCCTGCCTGCCATATGCCTGGTGAACCCCAAGAAAAGACCTGCAAAAAGCCACTGAGGACTCTGACTGCTCCTTTACCCAGTCTGCATGGGATCAGAAAACCTGCTCTGTGTCCTGTCCTGTCCTTACAGCCATCCTGCCGCTACAGCTAGGACAGCAGGAGCTTGAATGGAGACTTCTGCGAAGTCAAGGCTTTGAGAAGGGGGCAACCTGGGTGGCTGTTGTGCTTCCCCCTGGAGGATGGAGGCCACTGTGCTCTTGATTCTCTCCTGCTGGTGCTGGTTCAGGTGAGTCCCTGAGAAATCCCCACCATCAGAAGGTTAGATGTTGGCATTTATCTAGCATTTCACATTTTTCTCAATGTTTCTGGATGTTTAAATGTTTCTCCTTTTTCTCTCCTCCCAACCTCATGAGGTTGGTAAGCAGGGGCAGTCTCCTGAAATCAAAGCATCAGGTGACTACAAACCAGTTCTGTTTTAGCTGAGAATCATCATCATGTATTATTTTTTAATCTTTTGCAGCATATTTCTCTTTTTAATTGCTCCAAGGTAAAATGAAAAAGAGAATGCGTTGCTAATGTGACCCACCCGAAGAAGGTCATGTGTCACATGCAGTTTCCTTAACAGGCAGCTTCCCACTTTCCTGCTACTCTAGGGGTCCCTGACACCTGCTCTGCACAGCCCGTGTCAGCCCTTACATGATTAGCTCAATGCTTCACCTGTTCTCTTCATGAACGAAGAACACATCTCTTCTATCCTGAACTTTGAACTCGTAATAAAATCATTCACTTCCCTCTGCTGTTTCTACCAGGTGGAGGACACAGCCTCCAGGACAAATGGGTTTTAAGAAAGCAAACTCCAAAACCTAATCTATATTCTTCCCATCCTTCACCCCCACTCCATGGCACCTGTGAGGACAGTTCTGGTGAATTCCCCAGAGCTCTGTCCAGTCTTGTTTCCTTCCATTTCAGAGATAGGGTTTCCCCCATTTCCTACAGGAGATTTGGGCCCAGTTTATCATCTCTGACATTTATGGCAGGAAGATTGGGGTCTCCAGGAGTCCTGGGCTGGAAAATGAGGCCTCTGATTTGTACAGGGAGGCTTTCAAGGCAAATGGAAAACTCCAGCAACTTAGTACCAGATGGTTTAGTAAAGCAATAATCACAGCCAGTCTTTGTGGAGGGTATGGCCTACCTGAAGCCCACCGGCCGCTTGTTTACAGTCATTCCTGGACCAGCCCTGATTTATGGGGCCCCTTCCTTCAGAAGAGGCATGGAGACCAGCACTCTGTGGCCCTCAGGGACTTGGACAGCTCCACCTGGACAACAAAGGGTAGGGGCCCCACCCCATCTTCCACACTGACTCTCTTCTTGCCTCCCTCCATCCTCTCCCCCTTATTTATTTTAAAATGACAACCATATTGAGATATAATTCACAAACCATACAATTTTTATCACCCCTCAAAAAAAACCCTCTATACACATTTGGATTATGTCCTTTACAACACTGACCTCAGCATTAGGCCCCCACTAATCCCCATCAGACTCTACGAATTGTCCTCTTGTGGACATGCCATATTAAGGGAATCTTACAATATGTGGTCCTTTGTGGCTGGTTTCCCTCACTTCGAATGAAGTTTTCAAGGTTCACCTATTATTGTGACGTTGGTCACCACCACATTCCACATGACCCAGCAATTCCACTCCTCAGCACACACCCAAGAGACATGAAAGGACATGTCCACATAAAACTTGTGCATAGATGTTCAGAGCATCATTTTCTTAACAGTCAAAAAGTGCAAACAATAATATATTCAAGTGATAGAGAGATGAATAAAATGTAGCACATCTATTTAATGGAACATCATTTGCAATAAAAAGAATGAAGTACTGGAACAACTTGGGTAAACCTTGAAGCATTATGCAAAACGAAAGAAGCCGGGCATAAAATACTACTATTGCATGATTTCATTTAAGTGAAATGGCCAGGAAAGGCAAATCTGTAAAGAAAGAAAGGAGATTAGGGCCTGCCAGGGGCTGGGGTAGGGAGGAATGAGAATCAGTAACTGCTAGTGGATAACAGGATTTCTCTCTGGAGTAGTGAAAAGTTCTGGAATTAAATACTGGTGGTTGTGCAACCTGGCAACTATGTTAAAAATCACTGAACTGGACTTAGGTGGGTGAATTTTATAGGAAGTGAATTCTGTCACAACAGACAATAAAGGTAGTAGGCAGAGGAAAAAAGAAATGAAGAAGAATGAGGAGGAGGGTGTTTGTTTCTGAAAAGATGAAGATCCAGCTCTCCCTCCCCGTCTCTGCCAAGCGCGGCTGCAGACCCTGGGACTGGTGCATCGGGCAGCCAAAATGGAATTCTGAAAGGTGGTAAGACAGAGCATTTAGAGCCCTCGGGACTGGAGGAGGAACTCCACAGCAGGGTGTCTTAGGGGACCCCACTATCCCCCACAAAAGAGAGAACACACCCAGGCCAGGTGCCTCATCTAGCAACAAAAAGCACCAAGATAGGTGCTTTGCTCCCTGTTGGAACAAAAGTCCCTATGATAACACCACTGGCTAGAGGGTAAACAGCCTGAGACCTCACTTTCTACCCAGGGCCTGAGATTCAGCGATTCCATGGAGAGTCCTGAGCTTGGGCAAGAGGCTGCTCAGGAAGCTTCTCTGACCCTGTGGGGCTGAGACTCTGTTCCCCACCAGGCAGCTGGGGGCACTGTTAAGGGACTATTGTCACAAGTGTCTGACCAGAGAAGCTGCTTGTCTCGCGGGCCTGAACTCCCCTACTTGCCACCTGGCTTCATACCTCCCATCTCTACAAGTAGCCCAGCAGGGCTCAGGGGGAGTCACAGAAGTGGATAAAAATGAGATGGGGGCCTCCCTAGTGGCTCAGGGGTTAAAGCCAACGTTGTTGGGCTGTCGCCAGCCACTGCAGCGCGGGTTCGATTTCCGGCCGGCCAGGGAGCAACCCACATGGCGCAGCAGATCCCTCCTGACTGGCCCACTGCTCCACTCAGCAATGTGCTTCGGTCAATCTGCCTGTTCTGCTCCCCACTCTCTCTGGTGAATCCTCTCACCCCCCACACCTCTGGCTTCCACCACAGTTCTTGTATGCATAAAGAAATAAATCTTTTAATAAATAAATAGCCCTGAAAATCAAACTGCTTTTGGAAACAGCCCAACGAAATGGCCAGTAGATTTGTGCCAAACCAAACAGGATGACCAAATAAATGACTTAATAGGACCTGAAACCTCCTGACCTCAGTGCTCATCCTACTTTTTGGTGGACATAACCGAGTGCTGCACTGGCTGAGAGCAGAAGGGCTATGATTTTTGTTGTGTTTTCAACATTTCTTTTTATTTTGTCCAGATTGCAAAAATGATATGCAAACATGGTAGAAAATCTGGGAAATGAAGAGAAAGAAGAAAGAAATGATAAATCACCTATAATCCCACCATTTGGAGAGAATGCCAGCATGCATGTGAGTATATATCTATAGTTTATACATATATGTGATATGTATGTGTGTGCATGTCTTTCCTGTTTCCACATATTTCTGTGAAGGTTTTTCTCTTAAAAATAACATTTTTCTGTGTATAACATCTCTAACTTCTCTTTTTCCTATTGAATGCATTTCTTCTCTAAACCATTAAATATTTCCACATCACTTTTAGTGGTCACATAGTATTTAATCACACTGCTGTGCAGGATGTATATCAGTTACTTTGGACCACCCACCCTTGTACAGTAAGTATACCACAAGTGCTAAATAAATGCTGGATGAATGAATAGATAGAGCTCTGTGGCTGGACCAGGGGTCACACACCTGATGAGTCAGTTTTACTTGTCCTGGCCCAGCCCTACAAAGGAAGAAACAGCCTATATTCAGAGGAGGCTTGTGGGAAATCATCAGGGACTAGCTGGGATCATGGATCCCATTATGAAGTTTCTCTCCTCTACCAGAAAATCTTCCACTCTAATATTTATTTCAAAGGGGGAGTCAGTCTTGTTCCCTTAGATCTCACCAGAAAAAGAAGGCCCATGTCTAGCCCACCCGGAGAAAACCTGCAGCAACTGCAGAACAACTTGCCATTCTGCCTTCCTGCCCAGCCCCTCCTCACACCTGTGATCCACGGTCATATCTGCCCTGCATTTCCCATTGGCAAAACCCTATCTGACCTGACATCAAGACCCAGCTCCAGGGACAGCTCCTCAGTGGATCTTAAGCCTCCTCTGGCAACTCCACCGTGCTCCCCATCACTCTCTGTACTAAGTGCATGCCTAGGACAGAATCTTGGCCATCTGTTGAGCAAATGTGTTGTTGTGTTTGTCACATGAGACTTAGACTGCAGGTTCCCAGCCTGGCCTCAGCCCTGGGTGAATACTTGCTGGAAGGATGAATTGGCAGGTGGGGACTAACCTGCCTCTGCAAAGCAGCAAAGGGGCAGAGGGCTTTATGCCTGACAGCACCTGACTTCGCAGCTTGAGAGGTGGTGTGATGGCAGCGGCCTGCGGCCAGGGGGCTAGAGCTGCCCAGGGCACATGGGCCCTTGCCTGGCTGTGCTTAGAATGCCAGAGGGTTGCCAGGGAGAAGGAGAAGATGAGGAACCATTGGCATGTTGCCCAATCATGTTTTGTGAAAGGGAAAGTCATCTTTATTACATTTATTTAGAGAAGGGGGCTATAGGCATTTCATCTGGTGTTCACTTCAGAGCAGCTGTTCAGTATTACCAAGGAGAGAGATGAGTGACTTGTGCTCCTTGTTCCAAGCCAGAGAATCCAAATCAATAGACACAATGGCGTCTCTCGTGACAGGCAGAATTCCTGGAGCCAGGAAGTTTTCTCTCAAACCCCCTAGGTCTAAGTCCCAAGATTTTTTTTTTTATCCCTAGGTTTCATTTAGTCAACAGATACTTCCTGGTGCTGATTCCAACTTTGGTTCAGGGCTGGGGCAGGGGATGGGAGCACAGATGCATCAGACAAGATTTGCCATGGGACAATGGATTTTCTACTATGTGAGAGAGCCCTGGAGTGGAAGTTTAGTGGCAGGGAGCAGATACTGATTCTAGATAGCTTAAGCCACAAAAGAATTTATTGGATGTATATAGGGACACTGCCAGAATTCATGGGAAGACTGGTGAATGAGACTTGGAGAACTGACTGGAGCCAAGGGGGAGGCTAGATACAGGAAACAGCCAACATCTGTCATGGGAGCAGTTTTTCAGATGACAACACTGGGCTTTTGACTGTCCTGCATATTTTCTCAAGTGTCCTTGAATATTTGTATCACTTTGTCAAGATTCAACGTACTAAATGTGTCAACATATTGGACAAATTCAGGTCACCTAGTTGAGCTCTAGGTGACAGAGAGAAGGGAGGAATGACCAGTCTTTTGGATTCTGTAGGGGTGACAAGCAGGGGGCACACTGCCCAGAGGAAGCACTTCTATCAAGAGTTCTTTCTTTGAAATTGTCTTCTGGTAATAGAGGAGAAACCCGGGGGATCTTCAAAGGTAAGTTTCTGTTTCTTAAACTGGGTATGGACTTCAGTCAAATACTATTCACCTCATGTTGTTAGACGGGTAAATAAATACATTACTCCCAGGTCTCACTAGAAAGCAAACCCTGGACACAAGCTATGGGAGTCTGTCTAGAAATTTCAGATTGTAGAGATAGATGCCTTTTAAAGGTTTGTATTGTTCTAATCTTTTTTTTTTCCAGTGGTTTCTTTAGAAATGTAAATTTCAAGTCCCCAGTAGCCAAGGTTATCTGCTTTTCTGGGTACTGCTCAGGCAGAATTCGCTCAAATATTTCAAGGAAATAATTTGACCTGCCAATAAATATGAGAAACACATTTCTACTCTTAAGAAAACCGAAGTCAAATCTCCCTGGGTTTTGTAGACAAATAAGGAGGATCTGGAACCCCAAAAGATGGTGGTCCTGAGCTGTCTCGTCACAAATATTCTTAAATTACAACTGAACCGCAAAGTCACTCTGCAAAGTGAGAATGATCCCAGGTCTTTCCTGGTGTTCTTGTCTGTCCTTCCATCACTGCTGCTTGGTGAGACACTCAGGAGTGCACATCTAACTAATGTCAGAATCTTTTCAGTTTCACCCCTCTTTTTATTAACGACCATTGTTTTCTTCCTGGCTAACCCAAATGCAATTAACCTGAGTATCTTTGGTTTTAATTGTGACAGATGTGACTTAGTCAACATTTGGTTTGAATGCCTACTGAACTTCACAGCCAAGGGGATGAGGACAAATGAAACCTGGTCTTTCCCATAGAGACTATGTTCTGGGATGGACCATAAGCAAAGGATCAGATGGTTAAAATTCAGTATGTTAAGAGTTACAAATGGGTTGACTCTAGGGAGTTACGGGAGTGTGTACTGGGGAGTCTTCATTCCAGCCTGGGAAATTGAGGCAATGGATGAGAATTGGGCAATGAATATGCCTAGAGATGAAAGGAAGTATGGGGGAGAGTCGAGGGGGCAGAATTTCTTGGACCTTCAACTATGTGGCGTGACAGTGATGTAGGAGAAGAAAGTATTGAGAAATCCTGTTTGCATTGCCTCATGGAGGGGTCCCTGTCACTGATACAAGAAGCAGGAGGCCGAGTAATTTAGGGGAGCAGGGTAAGAAAGAGAGTGAGTTTAGTTCTAGAAATAATGTTTTGTGTTGCTGGAGGAATGTTCAGTTGAAGCTTTCCAGTTAAGAGCCTGAATTCCCAGAGTCCTGGGAGAGTGAATTATATTTCAAAGCCATCACAGTGTGCATGATCTGTGAATGGACATGTGTATACAGACAGACTAGGTCCAGAGAAATAAAAAGTCATTTAAGGACAGGACCACAGGCACACCTATTGCTCACGGATGGGAAATTCCTCAAGGATACAGTGCAGAAGCAGTCTCAGAGGACAGTGGATATTTTGTCAGAACTTGCAGGTCCCTGGTAAAGCTCTGCTCATAGAATGTGGTGGCTGCTTGATTTGACTCAGAGCTCATCTAAACTCAGCTGGGGATGAGATATGGGAGGTGAGGGAGGAAACCCACTCCCTGGACATTACTGAGCCAATACCAAACTGTTGGCAACCTCTCAGATGCCGAAGGCTGTGATTTCATTTAGGGAAAACAAGATCCTGACTGGGGATTTTAAAGGAAATCCTGGGGAACGAGACAACCATAGAAAACTTAAAGAAGTTCTGACATATTCCTGTGGATCTAAAAGGCTGCACACAGGCGTGAAGTGAAGCTGTGTGCATAAGCAGGAAAGACATGGGCAGGGAGAAGCCACCAGACCGGTCCAGTTTACAAACAAAAATTATGAGACATACAGAGAAGCAAGAAAATATGCCACAGATACAGAAAAAAATTAAGTAGGCAACAAAAATGTCCATGAGGGGGGCACAGATTTTATACTTACTATGCAGAGACTTTAAGTCAGTTATTATAAGTATGTTCAATTAAGTAAAGGAAAACATGTGTACAGATTTCAAAGAAAGTATCACAGTGATGTCTCACTAAATGGAGAATGTCAATAAAGATAAAGATTAAATATATTTAAAAGATCTAAATACTGATTTTGAAGTTGAAGTGTAAAAGATGCTAGAAAAGCTCAAAGCAGGTCTGAACTGGAAAAATAAAGAATCCATGATGTTAAAGATAAGTCAATATAGATTATCCAGTCTGAGGAGTCAAAAGAAAAATAATGGGAAAAAAATGAATAGAACCTCAGAGGTTTGGGGGATGTGTGTATATGGGTGTGTGTTTGTGTGTGTGTATTATATATATATATATATGTGTGTGTGTGTGTGTGTGTGTGTGTGTGTGTGTGTGTGTGTGTACATATAATATATATACACTCACATTATGGAAACCTCAACAGGAGATGAGAGACAGAAAAATTAGTACAATAATATCTGAAAAGTTTTCAAATTTGGTGAAAATCTTATTCTACATATCCCAGTAGAAAAACCCCTAAAAGAGCCACACATGACATACTGTAGTAAAACTGAATAAATTCAAAGACAAAGATAAAATCTTGAAAGCAATAAGGGAGAAGCAACTTATCACGTCAAAGAGACATTCAACCATACTAACAGCAAGCTTCTCATCAGGAAACAGTGGGATGACATCTTCAGTGTTGAAAGGAAGACTATCAACTATGAACTCTATCTGGCTAAACCTTCCTTCAATAATAAAGGGGAAATTAAGACATTTCCAGATAAACAAAAACTAAGATAAGCATTTGCTAGCAGATCTCCCCAAAAGAAATAGTAACCAGACTTATTCAGGCTGAAATGACAGGACACTAGACAGTAATTCAAACCCATATATAGGCAAAAAGATGACCAGCAAAACATGATTATTTAGGTATTATGAAAGACAGGGCTGGATGCTGGGAAATGCCACTCGGACCCCAGACTCCCTGTTTCTGTGCCAGAAAACAGGGCTGCAGGAAGGCACAGGGGGTGGTGAACCAGAGGAAACAACCCCACATAAAGTAGATGTATGTTACAGGCTCTGTGCAAGACCAGAAGGAAGTCCCTGGGGTTGCTACCTGCCCTGGGTCTCTAATTGCCATCCCAGGGACTCCTGTGCACTGCAGTCTGTTGGGCATCTAAGACAGGAACGCGCCGTGTGTCTGGGCTGGAACACCTGCTGTCTAGTAGAGGAGAAACCAGGAGACGCAGCTCATGGATGGCTCTCCTCTATCTCCTTACCAGACCCAAGAAAGGTCTTACTGTCTTTTCTGACTTTTCATGTTATGGAGAAGAAGACTCAGTGTCGGGTATCTTCTAACCATGATCCCACTTTTGTAATAAGAAACATATTAGCTCTACCATGAACAAGGTGGAACTTGGCCTTATAAATACTGAAATGCTAAATAGTATATATATTAAGTGTACATAATACTAAAATAATACACACATGTACACACATAGGCTAGCAAGTGATAACACTGAAATTTGAATCCAGGTCTTTCTGCTTCTTTTGAGATGCTCTGTCAGTGACAGGAGAGCATGTGCTGGCTGGGGTGGAGGCTGGGAGAAGAGGTGGGGGAGATGGAAGACCATGGGAGCTGCCTGAGCAGAGGAGGATCAGGGTATGAGCTAGGGCCGTGTTGGGTCGGTGGAGGGGCAGAGGGAGCTAGAGAGACATATTCTATGTGACTGTGAGCATCTGCGAAGGCTGACTTGGGTCAGACAGAGGAGACAGAGCCCAAGGGCCAGTGGCATCATTGACATTACATCCTAGGAGGACCCCTGGTCCAAAGACAGAAGGCTCAGGGAAGGCTTCCTGGAGGAAGTAAAACTGGAGTCAACTTTCGAGAAGTCAGGGAGGCAATAAGAGAAACCAGAGGAAAGAGAGCACTGAATGCTTTCAGTAAAAGCAGGAAGGGAGTGGAGAGGACGGGATGCTGCAGACTCTGCTTTCTATCGGTTGGTTGTAGAGAGGACTGCAAGACTCTGTCCCCGCTCCAGGCAGTGTTCCTGCATGCACCCCATAACGGCACCTCCTCCAGGCCCTTTCCCCCGGCTCATCCATCAGGCCTGCCCTCTGGCTTCCTTTCCTGGCTGTCTCTGCTTCCTTTCCTCGAGGAAGGACAGAGCCCTCCCCATGAACTTCCTGTGAGGCAGCACTGACCAGAGAATGACAGCTGGAGATTTATCTGTGTGATCCGAATGTAAGCAAGAGAGGAATGAAAGGAAGGATATTGTCTGGTGGAAAGAAAGAAGGAGTCAGCCTTAGGGCCACATAAGCCTGAGGGAAGGATTTGCCCTCATCTGAGTTCTGTGTACCAACTGGTAACTGCCTGGTAACTGCCACCAGCTCTAGCCTCACTTAACCAGGAGTAGTGATATCCTTGACTCAGGGGTAAGTTCACCAGGACTGCACGAGATGCCTACCTCCCCTGCCCTCCCCTGCCCTGTGACCATGCAGAAGCCCAAGGTCTCAGCATCTGCGTGGTGAGTTGGGGGCTCTACAATTAGCAAGGCCCTGGGGAGGACTTCCGGAACAAGCTACTTGATAAGAAGTGGCATCCTATGGAAATATGGCTCTTTCTGGATTTCTTCTGTAAACACTGTCATTTCTTCTCAGTATTCAAGCCCTGTGGGAGAACTGATGTTTCACCTTCCACCCCAGCATATCAACATGAAAAAGTCTCTGTTCTAACCCCAAAAAGCATGCAGTTTGGCAGAGGGGGTAGGTATCATCTGAAATCATTGCAGGAGATTAGAGTGGGATCTGTGAGACACAGCCTGAATGTGAGAGGCTAACAGAAGGATACACACCAGTGCAGGGAGTCAAGGAAGGCTTCATGGAGCATGCAGCCTGTGGGTGGATGTGGGAGATAGAGAGCATTCCAGGAGCACATAGTAGGGATGGAGACAGCATGATCAGAGGAAGGAGTATAAGGACTGTGGTCAATTCAGTGGACGATGTGGCTGCATGGACAGAGACACCACCACCTAGAGGGAGCTTAGGGCTCCTTTGTCACTCTAGGTATTCAGCCTTAATTAAGGAGAAGCCTCAATAGACAAGGGCCTGGAAGCACAGAAATTTGGAGGCTGTTGTCAAAGGAGAGGCAGTGGTAAGGCCTGGACTGGGTAGGGGTGCTGGAAGTGAGAGAGATATACTGCAGCTGGATGGGACTTAGAGGTTGACGTGAAGCAAGGATCAGGGCAGAGACTCAGCACAGGCTACAAGGTCAGTAAGGTCAGAGAGGGCAGGGCTTTCCTGCCTCAGCTGCCACCCAGAATGATGGAGTGTCCTGGGCATCATCAGATGGAGGCAGGCCCATTCAAGGCCACATGATGACCTCCCAGGGACTGCTTGTGTTAGCCACCCACTGTCATTCTGCCCTCCTGGGGTTTCACTAGATAAGAGCTTCAAGACTTCTTGAGTTTCTTTGCCTCTTTAATTTCAAGAGTGGTTAAAACAACCAGGCTCAGTGTTAAGCAAGAGGAAATCAGTGATTAGAAAGTGATGGATGTCTGATTTCCACCCAGGAAGCCAGGACTCTGACAGAGGTGGTTCCTTAAAGGCGCAGATATCCTGTGACTGAGCCGGGATTCCATCAAAGAGAAGAGGTTCAAAGTGGCAGGCCAGGGAGAAGACCCTACTTAGTCTGTGATGCAGAGAAGAAGGAATTTGCACAGCCAGAGCTTGAAACAGCCTCACCAACTTACCAGCCTCTGTGAGGCCGTCAGTCTACTCCTTCACTCTCTAAGTTCCCTGAGTCCCAACAGGTTACTGAGTGTGGCACAGGTAGACCTTTATCTTTCCACTTCACCACCTTCCCCAACACCCCTGGTCTCTACCAATTCTTACAGGAAATCCTCATCACCCAGGCTTTTTCCTCAAAGTGGAACTTTGCTCATCCCTGATGGAATGTGAGGGCTGAAAACATACATGGCATCAAGCAACAGCCCATAAACATCACCAATAAGTTAAACCTTCAAAAATATTTAGGCACCTAATGAAAGGATAAATTTTCCCCGAAGTGAAAAATCATACCTACGAAAGAAGACACAGTTAGGTGCCAAATGTTGACATCCCAGAAGTACTCAGTATGCAAGATTCATGTTGCTGGCGGTCTGAGAAAGTAGGCCTTTTTCAGAGGACAATTATCTAAATGACTAACCTTTATCAAACATATCCTAGGTAAAAGACATGGTCTAAGGGACTTTATACAGCTAACTCAATTAATTTAACCATCATATGTGGTAGGCTCTTAACTTGCTCAAGGTTACACAGTTAAAGACCCCATCTGACTTCCAAGCCTTTGCTATATACTGACCCATAGAGGGTGCCAATGGGGCACTCATCAGGGCTTACCATGTTTAAGGCTGAGTCCTGTAAATGGTTACATTGAGCAGGTTGAGGAATCTCTCCACACAGCTTTCCATACTGGAAAGCCAGTATGGTTGGGCCAGTTTGCACTCCCACCAGCAATGTAGGAGAGTTCCTTTTCCACCACATCCTCGCCAACATTTGTTGTTGCTTGTTTTTTTTTTTGATATATGCCATTCTCACTGGTGTAAGGTGGTATCTCAATGTGGTTTTAATTTTCATTTCCCTGATTATCAGGGGTGTTAAACATTTTTTTTTTCATATGCCTGTTGGCCATTGGCATTTGCTCTTTGGAAAAATGTTTTTTAAATTCTTCTGCCCATTTCTTGACTGGATTATTTATTTTGTTTTTGTTGAGTCATGTGAATTCTTTGTATATCTTTGTGATCAGTCCCTTATCAGTTGACTGGAGTGCAAAGATTTTTTCCCAATCAGTGGGGTGTCTCTCTGTTTTGGTTAATGTCTCTTGCTGTACAGAAGCTTTTCAGTTTGATGTAATCCCAGATGTTTATCTTTTCCTTGACTATATTTGCTTTGGGTGATGAGTCTTTGAAGATGTCATTGCGATGTATGTCTGGTAGTGTTTTACCTATATTTTCTTCTATATATTTTATGGTTTCAGGTCTTATGACCAGTTCTTTTCTCCATTTTGAATTGATATTTGTGCACGGTGAGAGGTAGTGATCTAGTTTCATTTTTTTGCATGTGGTGGTTCAGTTTTCCCAGCACCATTTATGAGCAAACTCCCCATGTTCCATTGCATAGCCTTAGCTCCTTTGTCAAAGATCAGTTGTCCATATGAGTGTGGTTTTATTTCTGGGCTCTCTATTTGGTTCCACTGGTCTGTGTGTCTGTTTTTGTTCCAGTACCAAGCTGTTTTAATTATTATGGCTTGTAGGATAGCTTGAAGTTTGGAAGTGTGATACCTCCTTTCTCCTTTGTTTTCATCAGTAGGGCTTTGGCTATTCGTGGGTTGTTTTTTTTTTTTTTTTTGTTTTGTTTTGTTTTTTTTTTTGTGGTTCCACACGAATTTCATCAGTATTTGTTCTATTTCTTTGAAGAATATCATTGAGATTTTTATTGGAATAGTGTTGAATCTGTATATTGCTTTTGGTAGAATGGACATTTTAATAATGTTAATTCTTCCAATCCAGGAGCAGGGGATGGCTTTCCATTTCTTTGTGTCTTATTCTATTTCTGTTAACAATGTTTTATAATTTTCTTTGTATAGGTCTTTCACCTCTATTGTTAGGTTTATTCCCAAGTATTTGATTTTTTTTGTTTCAGTTCTAAAAGGGATGGTTTTCTTGATTTCTTCTTCTTCAGATTGATTTTGTATAGTAAGGCTACTGATTTTTGTGTGTTGATTTTGTATCCTGCTATTTTACTGAACTGGTTGATTATTTGTTTTTCTTGGAGTTTTTAGTGTTCTCTATGTATATTATCCTATCATCTGTAAATAGTGAGTTTTACTTCTTCTTTCCCTATCTGGATTCCTGCTAAAAATGGAGCTACCATAAGACCCAGCAATTCTACTACTGAGGATCTACCCAAAGGACACAAAAACATTGATTCAAAAGAGCACCTGTACACCTATGTTTAATGCAGCACTATTTACAATAGGTAAAACCTGGAAACAACCCAAATGCCCAAAAATAGATGACTGGATTAAGAAGATGTGGCACATATACACAATGGAATTTTATTCAGCAATCAAAAAAGATAAACTCATGCCATTCCCAGCAATGTGGATGGAACTAGAAGGAATTATGCTCAGTGAAATAAGCTAGAAGGAAAAAGAAAAATATCGGATGGTTTCACTTGTAGCAGGAATATAGGGAATAAGTTAAGATATCAGTGTAAAAGATAAGATATCAGTGTAAAAAAAAGGTATCAGTGTAAAAAAATAACAACAGTACAAAACACAACAAAGCAAAAATGAACAATTATAAATCAGAGACATCCTGCAGGGGAGGAAGAGGGAGAGGGATCAGAGGGAGGGAGGGAGGAGCACAGGGGACTGAGGTGATGGTGCACGGGTGCACTGGGGAAGGAAACTCTATGGGGACTACACCTGGGGGGGTGGGGAAAGCAAATATTGTTTAAAAATGAGCAATGATGTAAAAAATAAAAAGAAATTAATATTTAAAAAATTAATAAAAAAACAAACATAATGGTTACATTGAATCCTTTAAAAATCCTGGTAAAATGTCTCCTCATTTTACAGGGGAAGCTAAGATTAGAAATGGAGAAGGAATTCTGACGGTGGAAAGGATAAATAGGCATTTCCCATTCAGCAAGAAACTCAAATATTAGAAGGAAAAAATGGATGCATCCTTTAAGGAAGGGTTTCCCTAGCAACAACTACATAGGGAGATTAAATCATAGAAGCAGAATTTGAAGGCAGTACTAATGTCATTGTTAGGCCCTGGCAGGCTGGCCAAGTATGCTCCTGAAGTTTTCCTGCATCTTCTTCTCTGCAGGACATAGAATTAGCAATAAACATCTTTTTATTTTTCCCACACAGGATTCAGTAATTGTCAGATGTGTTGCTGAGAGCTCACTGTGAGCCTGACACCCATGTCCCCAAAGCCCCTTAGCTCCAGACAGCTATATTTTGTTGGCCTCTGGGCTGATAACACTTGTTAACAAGAGGCACAGGAAAGACAGAAATATTTCCATGTGCCTTGGAATTTCTTAGTGATAGTTTTTGAATTTAAGTATCAGGTCTGAGTTTTGAAGAGACAAAGTTTTTATCTAGGTGTAGAGATTTCCAAGCACAGGTTAAGCACTGAGACAAAGCAGTAAAAATTCTAGATGTTTTTGTTAAATATCTGGATATTTAAAAGGTAAAATTTTTAATGGAGCTTTTCAGTTTTCTCATGGATATTTGGCTTCACATAGCCACAGCTATGAATCAAACTTGAGAAAAAATACATGGATTTGCGCTGCAAGTTCAGTGGGCATGAACTGGAACTGTCGCAAGGAAGGATCCACACTAGCCGAAGTTAATGTCTTGGTTTTATGTTATTGCAAGATGATGACAGCACGTGTGTGTTACATTACAGCAATCTGCCATGGCATTAATAGTTTTGGTGTGTGATAAATGCAGCAGATCCCCTAGGAAGTCCATATAGAGGTTAACTCCATCCAAACGAGTTATATATAGCTTTCCCTTCACTAAATTCTAACAAGTCGCCTCCTTTCAAATAACACTACAGTTGGAGCAATATTTTGGTATAAATTTTGTCCAAGTGATGAGTGTTTCCAGTGCAGAATTTCATGTTACCCTGGATAATATGTCCTGTGATGCTGAGGGTAATTAGGAGTGAATGCATAGCAAGCCGGTCTCTGAGGTTGTCCCTTGGAGATTATTACATCGAAGCTGTGGAATGGATAAGCCTAGTGGGGCTGGATTTGGGAGCCAGTTGTGGACCATCTCCAAGGCAAAAAGAATATAGAGTGATCTATGGAAGGGAACACACCCTGATCCCCTCAGTCTTCATTGACATGTGGCCAATGGGCTCAATGCCACTTGCTGAGAATAGAAAGATGAATATATTAAAGAGCTTGGGGCAGTGTGGGAGATCTAAGGCATGTAGACAAGGCTGGACGGGAAAGTGCTGAGTCATAAGCTTCGCTCTGCCATGGGCTTTCTCAACCACTTGGCATATCCTTGTGAGTTACACCTGAGGACCCGAGCATCCCCACAGACTGGTCTGTACAAAAACATTGCTAGGATTTCTCCCCAAATGCTCCTCTCATAGTTTCCATAGTGACCATAGTTTCCATCTGCTCTGTTTGGGCAAATAAAAGTAGACATATTGCAATTCAAGGGACCTCTGGCTCTAGCCGTTCTTTAGGTTTCCTGGACTGAAACAATCCTGCATGAAACACAAGTCAGAAAATAGTTTGCTCACAGTCTCCATGAAGTTCGATGAGTACCTCAGTGGCAGTCGGCACTGAGTTTGAGGGATAAGCATACTTCTATGTAGTACATGATTGAGACCTGCCTCTCATCTGCTTGTGCACAATATCCACCCCCTCACTTCCATCCTAAATTTTTGCTGCAATTTTCATTTTCAGAGAAAAAGAGCCTATATTAAGAGAAAGATGCAAAAATGTAGGCCGAATAAAAGTGCTGTTAGTGGAAACCAAACTAGATGGACATTCTTATGCAAAAGGCGTAGGATATTGCCATTCAGAGAGGGTTTAATTTCAACATTAAAAAATGTTGAAAGACATTTGAGCAGGCAAGCTCATCAAAAGCAAGCTCATCAAGCTTGTGTCTTAGAAGGAAGCAAAGTCAATATGTGAGATTAATAGATAGATGCCAACAAAATTGAAATTTTTATTTCGTTCTCTTTTTACCAAAGAAGAAATACATGTACATGGCAATATTCAAACAATAGTAAAGATATACACTATCTCATTCCAGATTGTCTAATCATACTTGCTTGAGGCAGCAATTAATAATTTCTTGTGCATCCTTCCAGAAATTTTTATGTATATGCAATGACAAAGGTGTACATGCATATGCATATATATGTGTTTATATCTCCAATTTCTGTATAAGCAGGAGCACACTTAGCAATTATTCTTTGTATTTATTTTTGTATTTTGGTTTGTTAACTACACTATATATTAGGGATGAAAGTGGAACTTAATCCAAGGTCTTGGTTTGCTGTCTGCCCATTCTCAAAAGAACACAGAATGAAGGGAAAGCCAGTTCAGTTTGATATGTCATATATAATAAAATTTGTGGCACTGGCATTATCAATGCAGCTATGACCTTAAATATTAGTCAAGAAAATTATGGTGTCAGGGACAGAAAATGTGGTAGTTTAAATCTCACATCTGTGTAGGATGTAGATAAACTAGAATATATTTCATGGAGAATAACCAGGATGGGAAAAAGGACTAAAAATAATGTTGAATGATTTTAAAGTGACAATACAGTAAACCAACCTAACAATAAACCAGCTCCTCTAGCTGGTGGTCAAGAGACCAGAGATGATGAGAGTCTATTTATACTTTTATTTTTGTTAGATTGTGAGGGGTCTTGACAGCTACCTGAAGGTGGAAAGGAGAGAGAGAGCTCGTTTTATGGTAATCTGTTGTATAGATTAAGGAACACCGATTTGGGGATGAAGAGTAGTCCTTCTGTGGCTGACGTCATCATTCTTATGCAGTGGAGTTCTTCAGTCCCTGAAAGATTTCAAGTGAAAGTTGGGTAGTCAAGTAAAAGAAGGCTCCTAAAGCAATATTGCCCAATCTCTCCTTTTAACAAAATTAATGGTCTGTGTGATACTGCTAGTTGCTTCTCAGAAAATGTTCCACAGAAAATTAAAGCATTGAAACACTAGCTTAAGCCAAATTAAGTGTGTGTGTTTTTACTACAGACATTGTCAAGAAGAGGACAAAATGCTCTGTCTCACACATTGATTGATAACCTATATCCTTTAATGCATGTGTGTCCACTGGATGTACAACATGACAGAGGATGAAAATTTCAGGTTTAGGGATGTTTCATAGGATACAGTTTGGGAAACACTGTTCCAACAGAGGGAAGCATCGCTGATGATCAGGAGGGTGTTTCTGAGTCCGAATATGTGCTCCAAATGAGAATATGTCTTCACGACAAGGCAACCTGCATAGTGGATCTTAGGTCAAAAATAGTTGTTCAGTTTAGTGTTTCCCCTAAAGACTATTCAACATGCTTCATGAGCATTATTTCATTATAGTCTCATGATAAACCTAAAAGGTTAGTACCATTTTGAGACTCATTTTAAAATAGGGAAATGAGGGAACAGAGATGTTACTCAGGCGCCCCAAATCACACAGCTGGGAACTAGAACCCAGACTGACTGCCCCTGGCATCATAGCTTCATAGCATCTGCTATAATAGCTGACATTCTGCCTTTAGAAATAGATTTATTTGATAAAAATAGACCGAATCTCCTATGAGGGGCTATCAGTCATTTCTATGCTGGTATGGATTAGCCCTTTGCATTACCATGTTTATGATTTCTAGTTGAGCACAGGGTTTTGGAGAAAACATGAAGAGAAAGTCAGCAGGCTTTATTTAAAGCTCACTAGGGGTTCTGTGTGACCTTCCCTGGTCATCAGCAGAGGTGGTCCAGAGATTAATGTCCTTTCAGTCCCAGAAGAACTTCCAGATGCTCTAGGGTTCTGCAGACACCTGTGCAGAGTGCTCCCCAACACCTCTGGCCTGTCTGTTTGCACCGAACTCTTTTCCTGGGCCCGTCCTCCCAAACCAAGCACATACAAAATCAGAGGTGGTGGTTCTAGTGACTCATCTTCTAGCAGACAGCCCCAGAGAGAATCATATATATATTCTGCCTCAGGGGTTTCTAAAGCTGTACCTGGCCAAATAGGATGAATGGGTGGTTGTGTCCCCTAAGAGGGTCGTGCATGTTTGGAGCCTGTCCCATAGTCCTCTCTCCCCACACCAGCATCAGTCTGATGCTGGGCCTCAGTCTGATGCCAGCAATAGTCTAAAGATGTCTCCAGTTAGGACTTTTGTCTTAGGTCTGTTTGTAATAGCAGACTTCACTTGCACGCCAAGAAAATGTAAATTGACTTTACCATCGTCTCTGCAACTGCTGTTCATCTTAAAGATATAAGGGGAAATACTGGAACAGGCTCCTCTTCTCATGCTTTTGGTAAGCATGGGTGTCATTAAACATTCCCAGACTCTTGATCCTCCCAGGACCTAACCCTGTACACACATCTCAAGGCTCAAGGAAGGGGCACTGGTCCCCCAGGCTCTGACAGATTTATCCCTCAGAGCTAAGGGAGACCTTCCAGGCTACAGTCAACCTCTGCACTGAGCTCCTCACTTGAACAGGAACTGTCAGGACGTGTGAATGAAACACAGAGCAGGACTCTGAAAGGCTTGTGGAGATTTATGGAGTATTTCAGGCCACAGGTTCCTATAAAATAAGATCCGAAAGCCAGTTTCAGTGAAGCAAGAGAATAGACCATCAGAGGCAGCTCATCAGGAATGGTGATTGATTCTCTGCCCTCTGTTCTTCAGTACTCTGGGCAATCTCTGTTAGCTGGTACCTTCAAATCCTCTACCTCCTCCTAAAGTCCTCCTAAAGTCCAGTCCCCCAGAAAGCAGAGTGACTGAGTGAGCACAACTGACCTCTGCAGAGCATCCTTAAAGTTCATGAAACAGGCAGCATATTTACAGGGTGATCAGCTCCAGTGAAGCCAGAGAGAGCAGGTCAGAGGCTGCAAACAAAATGAGGCCCTGAGGACTGCTGACTTCAAGTCTTACAGTTGGTAATGACAGTAGTTGTGGGAGCCCAGCAGACTTGTTAGAAGATAAAGTGGCCTGGACACCAGAGGAAGGGTTTCTGCAGAGGTTCATGAATGGACTAGTCACAG
Organism: Talpa occidentalis; assembly: GCF_014898055.3. Lineage (NCBI taxonomy): Eukaryota > Metazoa > Chordata > Mammalia > Eulipotyphla > Talpidae > Talpa > Talpa occidentalis. Next base: position 28,785,181 of record NW_023605194.1, read on the forward strand.
GCTCTGCTGTCATTAGAAAACTTTTTTTTTTTTTAATCAGCGGACCCTGAGCTACAGAAAGAGATGGTCATCATAAAACTTTGACGGTGCCCTTGGAGGAAGGCATAAGCAGACCTCCATTTATTTACTCTGCAAATTGTGCTAACCACTGGAACTCCTGGGGGTTACTGCAGAAGGAAGTAAAAGTTCAAGAGACCCACTGTTCCATAACCAACTTCCCCAAAACTTGAGTGTAAGGTTAGAACCATATTTATTACTACTATTACACAACTTCAGCTGTGCCCACACATTTTGATATGTTGTATTCCCATTTCATTCAGTTCAATATATTTTTTGGCCTCCCTTGAGACTTCATTGAGCCAGACATTATTTATAGTTTATAGACATTATTTATAGTTTCAAACTATTTGAAAATTTTTTTATTGCTTCTCTTTTATTAATAGTTAATTTGACTCCATTGAAGTTAGAGGATAATTTTTATATAATTTCAGTTCTTTTAAATTTGTTGAGGTTTGTTTTTTGCCCAGGTACAGCCTACCTTAGTAAATGTTCTGTGTGTCCTTGAAAAGAATGTATATTCTATTGTTGTGTAAACTGTTCCATTTATGTCAAATATATCCTCCTGGTTAATGGTTCCATTGAGGTTTTCTGTATTCTTCAAGATTTATTGTGTCTCTTTACAGAGGAAGCTATGATTTGCAACCTAAACTGTGATACATAAAACACCTGCCTTAACCCCACCTAGGGCTGAAACTGACATGAAAACCAAATATTCAATTGACCAGAATTTGAAGCATCTGGATCTGGTGAAAACACCCCAGTGTAAGCTCCTTGCTCAAAAGGCAAAGAGGAAATTTTCTGCTAGTGACTCTGTCTCAACTAATACCCATCCAGGGCTATAACTATTGTTCAATCACTGCTCAGAGGTTAAGGCTATCACAAGATGGTCTGAGACATTTAGGCCGCGGAGCTGGCCTGGAGGATGGGACTACCACTCTACACCATTGGCACCCACAGCACTATAGGGAATAGTTACACCCTTGTCGCTCACTGGAGTTGACCTTTCAGCACTCCCTTGGTTCCCACCAACCACCCCTAAGCAGTGCCAATGCCCTGCTCATTTGAACACCTGCAGAAGCACATCATTTAATGAAATAACAGACACTTAATGATCTGGGTACAAATCTAGAATTATACTTAGCTCTTTGTCAAAAGCTCTATTACAACCAATAAAAACTGAAAAATGAGAACAAAACAAACACACACACACATACATACACACACAAACCCTGAGCCTCCCTGGTGGCGCAGGTGTTAAAGTATCAAGGCTATCAAGCTATTGCCAGCCACTACAACACTAGTTTAATCCCCTGGCCAGGGAGAAACCCACATGGCATGGCAGACCTCTCCTGCCTCTCCTGCTGCTCCCTTCATCAGTGTATCTCAGTAGATCCTCCTGTTCTGCTCCCCACTCTGTCTCTGGTGAATCCTCTCACCACTACTCCCCCCATATCTCTGGCCAATACCCCAGTTGTTGTATGCATAAATAAATAAATCTTAAAAAAAAATAAAACCCTGAGAGAAGTCTCAATCCAGCAGAACTGTGGAATTCATCTGATGAGGAGTTATACAGTTATAACAATATTTGTCAAATCAAGAAAAATAATGGCTGGTCAAAAACAGGGAATAGAATAAAAATAATGTCAGGAAATATGAGACAGTTACAAATATAATTAATACTATAATGAAATTAAAAATACAACAGAGGGCTCAATAGCAGACAAAGTAGGTAATGGAGAGAACCAGCAAACTTGAGTGCACAGTGGCAGAGAGCACAGAAACAGAGAAACAAAGAGAAAGAAGAATAAAAAGAAAGGAAAACAATGTAAAATCTCTTTGGGGCAACCTAAAGTGAAATAATATCTATATCATGGGGTGTTGCGGAAGGAGATGAGGAGAAGAAAAGCATAAGAAACTTATTTAAAGAAATAATTGCTGAGAAACACTTCAATTTAGAAAACTAAGCAGACATCCTATCCAACAGGCCCAAAGAGTTCCAAACAAAATAATACCAAGCCAACATACTCCAAGATGCCTATAATTTAGCAGCTGAAATCTAATGACAAGAAAAGAATACTAAAATCACTAAGAGACAGAGGAGTAACCTATAGGGGAATACATATCAGACTGTGGACTTCTCAGTGGAAACGTTATAGGCAAGGAGGAAATGACAGGAGATATTTAAAATGCCCAAAGGAAAAGATTTCCTCCAACCAAGAGTCCCTTATCCTGGCAGAGTAGCATTAAAAACAGAAAGGAGAAAAGGGTAAGGCACTTCAAGGAAAACCTAAAATTGAAACAATATGCCAATACCAATCTCTAATTGAAAGAAGTTCTAAAGAGCCCAGGCTTTTATCAAGGAACAAAAAAACCAGAAGACCACATCTAGAGGAGACATCTAAATTACATAATACAGAGGAGGAGAAGAGTAAAAATATGGCCCATCAGAACAAGCCTGAGATCAAACCATCCAATAGGCCACAAATACCACCCAACACACTCAAACCTCAGTATCACCTTCATGCAGAAATAGAAGTGACACATACGACAGCGGAAATGGAACCCAAACAAAACCTAAAAGATATCAAAAAGGAAAAGAGGGCCTCCCCGGTGGCATGACAGTTGAGTGCTGGGCTGCGAAACTGCCCACAGCCTCTGCAGCGTTGTTTCAATCCCTGGCCGCTGGTGAGGGTCCCACATGGCACGCAGACCTCTCCTGCTGCACCCGCTGCTCCCCTCAGCAGTGTATTTCATCAGTCTGCCTGTTCTGTTCGCTGCTCTGGCTCTAGTGAACTCTCTCACCCTCCCGTGCTTCTCACTGTACCCAGTGCTTGTATAAATAAATTAAAAAAAAGTAAAAGAACAAAGACACACTAGGAAAAACAATGGAAAGGACAAATAACAAAGTCGCTAATTTTATGCTTGGAACATCAATGTTCTAGGGAGGGGCCGCAGCTCGCCCCAGGATGGACACTCATCTGGGAACAGGATAGGGTTAGCTGCGTGCTCAGCCTGGTCCACTGGCCACTTCTTATACACTGGCCAGGACTTCCCGCCCAGGCCCTCCGCCACCTGCTCTCTGTCCCTCCCATCACACTGGAAGCCATAGCAATGAATGAAAGGAGTCATCTCACTGAACAAAAACGAAAAAAAGAAAACAGACAGTTTAAGCACACAAGACATGACAAGTTATGGATGAAAAGTGGGCAAAAGTTTAGCTTTGATTAAAACCGTCTGTTGTTGTTTTCTGTTGTTCAGCTAAGCTCTTTATTTTTCAAATGTTAAATTGAAACCAATGCAACACGAGCTTTGGCGCTCGACAGCCTGTGCTCTCCACCCTAAGACAGACCTGCAGATGGTCTGGGGAGTGGGGTGTGGGCCAGCACACCCTTGGTTGTCAGTTCTCCCTTCTTCTTCATTCACTCTTTTTCTGCCAAAAGACTTAATTTTGTTGTTGTTGAAGGAAATATAAAATAAGTAAATTAATGTTTGTATTTTTCTCACCAGCCTCTTTGCTTCTCTCTTCCATATTCCTTGGAACTGGCCCATTGGGAAGGTGACTGACTTGGCCTGGATGGGGTCCAGGGATCTGCAGCTCTAATTCTTGGAGATAAAGCACTGTGTTTTATTGCTATTTATTTAACGCTTGCACTATTTTTCTCTTCCTGCCTTGTTCCTATGACATTCCAAAGGGGCAGAAGACACACAAAGTGGTGCCACTTTTGTAGTTCCAAAAGATTCCTCTGGTGTATGAAAATTTGCCTTTTTTACAAATGCACTCTTTTATTATTTCAGTATTGGCATTCAGTATCCTGCCCATTGATTAAGACTTGAATGCATTTGCCCAACATTGTTTATTCTCTTATACATGAAAACAGGTGCCCTGGCACTTTTTATCTTTTTGTTTTGTTACTTTTCTTTTTCCCTTAGGGAGTGTAGAACTGATAGTGTTAAAATGTTATTTTAAACCTGAAGTATTTTCAGCTTTTTGCCAGAGGACAAGAGGTGGACACTCTTGGTTCAAGGACTTAAGTTTGGGACCTTCATGCGAAAGGAATCCATGTAAACAAGGAATGACCTGGGATTGGGGGGGTGGGGGAGCACGCCTGGACTTGGACAGCTCCTTTATAGGAAGCACTTGGAAGACTTTGGGAAGCTTGTAGTCATGGGTATAGGGAGGCAGTATGATGGTGCGTGGACAGCGACTGCTGGACAGGGCCTGATGAGGCGATGGCACATATGAGACATGGTCACTCCTGACATGTTACAGCCTTTCTTCTCATAAACCTTAAGCATAGTTTTGTCAAAATATCCAAAAACTTGGTCAAATTGCTGTAGGGACTGCTTGGAAGGTCAGGGTTGCCTGGATTTCACTCTCTGTTATCAACTCATTTGGTTGATAAGGAGAAGAGAAAGCCAAGGCTACTGAGACTCAGTAGGAGAAAGAACACAGAATACAGTACAGGTGGTTGCAATGATTTCTCCAGTTTAAGTCCACACCTTGACATTAGGTTGCCATGGCAACTGCTGGGGCCTGATGTAGGGATGATGACAAAATTTAGACTGGGGTGGGAGTGAGAAAACAGTGCTTCCCTGGGGAGACTGTGACAGTATGAGTCTCCCCTGCCTGTGGCTGGTCTCTGACAACATGCACCATGAACTTTAACCCCTGTCCCCAAGTGCAGGGGGTCGAGAGTGTACCTCTTTCCCACAGATGATTTGCTCTGAAGTCATCCTCACAGGCAGCTCAGTCAGAGCAGGACAAAGAGCACTGATAGGAAGGAGGAGCAGCAAGCCCGGAGGGGTGTCTCTCTCACTGAGAGGGGGAACCCCTAGGACATAAACAGAGAAGGGACTCCTTGCTGCCCATCCTTGGTGGTGGGCTCTAGGGACAAGGAGATTCATTGGGAAAAGAGCTCACTGAGTGTTGTCCTCTTCACCTCACGTGAATGTATGGTCTCTCCTCAGTCAGGTTTTCTTTCCGTTACCCATCCCTGGGGGATGGAAGGTTCTCTCACTGCGGAGCTGCCGCTCCCTCTGCATCTGCCTGGGAGGGGGAAAGGAAACAGGAACAATCTCTTTTCGAGGAAGGAGGAACGGAGACTCAGCCCCGCAGTCTTTGCATAGGAAGCATAGGAATAAGGGGTCTTCTGGGTTGACTGAAGTGCCCCCTTCAGGAGCTTTGCCAGAGGCACGTGCTGCCCAGAAGCCTGAAGTGCGTCTATTGTGCCTGCTGTTGTGACAATTGCAGGGGACAGGCTGTACCTCCCTACAGAGTTCACTCCTTCCCGCAATATTCCCCCCCTTCTTCCCAAGTCAGTGTGAATTTGGACACATTTTGGACCTTGAAAACAGACTCATAACCACTATAATGTGCCTATTGAGAAAGGGGGTATTACAGGAAAATGTCATTCTAAACGCGGTCTCCAGCCCAGACCACAACACAATTCTTTCCAGATGCCTACACAGCCTGGCGGAGGCCTGTAGGCGCTCTTTTGATATTCATCCATGCTCTGTAACCCCGGCTTGCTCTCAGTGTGGACTGTCCCTAGGGCATTGCTGGGTGTGCATGTGTGTGTGTGTTGGAACAGCACAGACTAGGGTTGGACCTAGATTCTAACCTGCCTTGCACAACCTCTGCTCAGTTTCCTCACTTGTGAATGAAGCAGGTGGCTCACATTCTCAGAACCAGCTCTGGGGTTCTGATCTTCAGATCACTGCCTCTTGTTGATTGTTTCAAAACAGGCTTCAGACTGAACTACACAGCACAGCATACCTTGTCCAGGAAGCTTCCAAAGGGCAACTCTGTTCCTGTTTAAGTGCACCTCTCCATCCTGCTGTAGGTGTGGGCTCAGACGCCCTGGCTGACGAAGTGCACTGGTCGAGGCTCTGCTCATGTGGTTCTGAAAGTGCTCCCCAGTGTCTCCTGCTCTGCTCTCCAGGCCTCTCCTCTTATGGAGTCTTTCTTTGCTCCCCCACCCCCTTGCTGCTCTAGTTGAACCAGAGCACACCAGGGCAAATCCTACTGCCTGAGTTAGCCCTGTGTGTGTGGTCCCAGTGCTCCATTCAGGCCTGGGCTCTCTCAGCACTGAGCATTCCTGATATATGTGGACAGGAATGCCCTGTTTACAAAACGCCGATGATAAGATGCCCAGAAGCAACAGTCTGGCCAAGCCTCCTAAGAGAATTAGTGGCACCCAGCATTAGAGCATTTCCTGGACAACCTCTGAGCATTTATGAGACAGGGTCTGCCACACTTTCCAAGAAGCTCATTTCAGGTGAGACCTGACCAAGGACTGGGGAAAGACTTGTCACCTCTGAGCCATAACTCAGGACTCTGCCCCCAACCCAGGGACACTGCTGTTTCAAAGCTCATGCCCAGAACTGGTAGATACTAATACAGAAAAGACATGAGCCCTTATCCTTCTCTAAGTATTTATACCTGTTGGAACTCAACTGGTTCATCAAAGAGAAACAAATGATATCTATATCAAGCATCTCCAAATCTCTCATTGTGTGCACCCGGTCACTCTGGCCCTAAAGCTGACACAACCAAGAAAATATGCTCCCAGATTCCCTTCACATGACTTTAGGTTTTCCATTTGTGTCAAATGGCCACAATGTCAGGACTGCGTATCAGCAGAGCCTCACTTGAGCCGTGTTCCCTGCACCATACTGCTGCGTACTGGGGTCCCACCACCCCTAGCTGGGGGCCAATTCTACCCAGAGCTGGGGGAAGGACAGTGGCCAAGGGGGAATGACCCTGGCTGAGAAGGTGGGAGCCAAGCATAGTAGCTCAGGTCACTCTGATCAGGTGCGGTAGAAGCCTCCAAGGTGTGGACTAACATGAGAACTAATTTTCATTATCTGAGATGAAGCATGTTTGTTTTTCATTTGAAGTTTAGAATGTGTGTTCATGCTGGGCACTCAGCTCATACCTCCAGGTGATCACGCAGTAACCTAGCTCCTTTGACCATGGACTCCATCCTCACCTGCACCTCATCCCCTACTTAACACCTGGTTTCCAAGCATCTCATCTCACTGTGCAGCAAGCCAGCAGAGGGATGTGTGGGAAGTCACCTGTCAGGGGTCTTTCTGTGTTGATCTGTGAGTCTGATAGTCAGGATGTCAGTGGTGATTTGGGTGGGCAGAATTTCTAGAATGGACGGGCCAGGTGGAAGCTGCTGGCAGTGAGCTGAATGGAGGGGAGGGAGGTGAATATAATACAATAGTAGTCAGTAGTCAGAGGTGAGGACATTATACAGGACACCTAATCAAAGTCAGCATCAGGGCATTGAGCCTTGAAGGTGCAGGGTAGGGTGCCCGAGGGAAGCAAGGAAGGGGTGGGGTTGGCTGGGGGGAATCTTTCAGCTTTTGTAGCTTGAGGGAAGTTGACTTAACTCTGGCAACTAGTGACTATTTAGGGAATCTAAGGCTCCTTTGGGTTAGTCTTTAACAAATCAACCTCAATTTCTGCTGCAAAGATAGTAATGAGCTCTAGACAAGGTTACCAAATGCTTCCAGCTTTGAGCTAAGACTAAGGGAAATATGAATAGACAAGTAAGGGAACACTGCCAGGCAGCGGCACATCCTCCTGGAAAGGGGCAGGTGGGCAAGAGGGCTAATCCTCAGGTCTTTGCCCATGTTATTGTCACTCAAGTGTGTTACAGAGAGATGGACATTGAGTCAACACTGGAGGGGTGAGGCAGAAGCCTCACCTGGAAGGGAGAGTAGACAGGTGAATTCCCAATGACAGTGAGGTCAGAGGCTCTCTGCTTTGAATTTTGTACCAAATAGGAGCTCCCCTTTTGAAACTACCTCCCTGGGAATCTGGCCCCCAAGCCATGAGGTACTATGGGGTATAGTCATGTGACTACTGTGGGACAAGTTCATGTCAAGTTAGTTAATGGATCTCAGAGTCGACACTTTAGGAATCCATCATACTAGCATATTGTCTGGAATAAAGACACCGTATTACCATAGATGAAATCATTCCTAAAGACAGATTAAGATTTTATTTATTTGGGTTTTTGCTTTGCTTCTTCCTGTCTTTAAGTTATAAATCCACTAGGGACCAGATGACCATGTTTTAAAGTTTCTTGGAATAGTTGTGGTTATGTATGTATGTGGTTATACATTTATAAATGTATGTATGTAGGTATGCATATATATGTATATGGACATATATTCACACACACATATTTTGGGTATTCTGCTTCACTTTAGATTTTTAGGGAATGTCTTAAAATTTAATGTTTTTTTTTAGCTATGTGAAATATTAATAGAATTAAAATCAACAAACACCTATTAAAATCAACAAAATGTGGCATCATTAGAGAAATCTAGTACCTAACCTTATCCTCTCCACTCTATTCCCTCCCTCAGTGCAAAATAATTATGGTGTTAAAAAACAAATTTCAGAAATTTAGAGAAGTAATTAACTTTTATAAAGAATTCATGAATTGGGCAGCAGCTCATGGAGATATCACAAGGGATCACACAAAAGGAAGGATATTTATAGACAAAAAGAGGTGGGACAGGGGCATTTAGCAAAAAAGAAAAGATTATATCAGGAAAAGCTTCCCTGGGGGTGGGGAGAGGCAGGACCTGGAAACCTTGTCATGCAGATGAGCTCACTGGGGCCAATTGGGAAACTAGATTGACTGGTTTAGGATTACCCGCTTCTGGAAAGGTTGAAACTATAGCGATAATAGGTGTTAAATCTGGATCCAGGATTGGCATCAATGACTCCATTTTGCCATGTTTGTATTTTTTTCAACAATGGTTTAGTCTTTCATTTTTTCCTTAATTCTGTGAAAATGTGTTTATGTTTATATACATACATCCAAGTCACTACCTTTTCATAGATAAATGGAGATATAGTAAATACAGTTTATGTTTTTTCACTTAACAATAAACATAGAGATCACTAATGCAATAGTAGTAGAGAGATTTCTCATTTTTCTAAACTTACTTTTTATTCCTTTGGGTGGCTATATAGAGATTATTTAGCTATTTCCATAGTGATAGATTTGCCTTTCTTCTAGTATTTTTTTTAAAGATTTATTTATGCACACAAGAGCTGGGTTACAGGCCAGAGGTGTGGGGAATGAGAGGATTCACCAGAGACAGAGTGGGGAACAGAACAGGCAGACTGACAGAAGTATACTGCTGAAGGGAGCAGCAGGCGAGTCAGGAGAGGTCTGCTGCGCCATGTGGTTTGTTCCCTGGTCCGCCGGGGATCGAACTTGTGCTGCAGAGGCTGCGGACAGCCTCATAGGTTGTGTCTCAACCCCCTGTGCCACAGCCAGGGAGGCCCTGCTTCTAGTATTTTTTTACTCTTATAAGTAGTAATATAATAAGGATCTTTGTGAAAAATTGTTTTTGTGTTTCTCCTTCTGTGTCATTAGATAGACTCCTAGAAGTGGAATTGCTGGATCAGAAGGTAAACACGTATACAGTTTTGCAAGATAGTGCCAAGTTCCCCTTCAGGATTTGTACAGTCTCACTAATTGTCTCTTCAAAACCTTGCCAACAGAATGTGTTGTCAATCTGGAATTTTTTAGTCTCAGTGTAGTTTTAATTTGTGTTTTTCCTATTATTAGTGAGTTGAAATGCTTTTTGCATTTCTTTTTCTGTGAACAGTACTATTCAGATCTTTAACCCATAAAGGGCTTTTCTTGTGTTTTCAGAAGTGTCTTCTTAATTGAGAGTATTAACCATATCAAGCTTTTGTGATTTAAATTGTTTTTTTCCCACAGTATATCTTTTGTCTTCTTACTTTGCATATGTTTTTCACTATTTTTGTAAGATCTTATGTAATTACATTTATCAATATTTCTGCTTATTGCTTAGGGATTTTGAATCATGTATAGCTAGAATTGTATTTCCCATTTCAAAGTTATAAAGTGATTTACCCATTTATTCTTTGTATTTTCATTACCACGTTGCTACTTGAAAACATTCCCCATTCAAACTCTGCATTTTCTTAATTCCTATACACATCGTATACCTTTTCAACCATATTTTCTGGTTCCCTCTCCCCAACCTCTACCCCAGAATTAGGAATCACTTCACCTTGTCTCAGTAGCACTGTATGCATTGTTACTGTCAAGACATTACTACTCCATTTGATTTTGCTTATTTCTTCTGCTCCTCCTTAAGGGCAAGCTTCTGCCCTTACATCTTTGAATTCCTGGTGCCTTGTGCAATGTCTAGCTTATAGCAGGTGACCAATAAATGATTTGGAATGCATGGGTAAAGAAATGGTAGTTATTTACTTGTTGCAAAGTGCTGAGGGTTTGAAACTACTTGTTTAATCATATCCCAGCCATTAAGGGTTCTGTTCTTGCTTCTGCCAAGAGCAAGACCTTTGACCCTTGAGCATTTAACTTCTCTGTGTTCACGCACAGGCATACTAAGTATTGCCTCTGAGTCTTAAAAATCTGCTCTTCTGTGCCCCATGTCAAATTATTTTAATTTTCTCCACCCAGAAAATACATCTCAATTCATTTATGTGGGAAGAAATAACCTGACTTTTCTGCCTGCATCTTTTAAGAACATCTGCCTGGAATAAGACAGGCTTGAGCAAGGAACAGCTGTGCATGCTTTTGCAGTTATTTGTGACCAGATTATCTTCAGCAATGGGGCTTTTGTTCTGCTGCCTAGTACACATAGCTGGCAGCAACACAGCAGTCACTCTGCAAACACATGTACTGGTATTGTAAAATGTAGATTCCATTCACAAATCACTGAATCTGACATTCTGACTCATACCCTAAGGGGAAAAGTCTAATGTTGCCAAAGCCAAACTCTGGTGGCTTGATCTGCAAGGCCTCTGGGCATGAGAGAAAAGGGTACAAGCCAGCCCAGCACTCTGGGACCTCTGCCAGCAGGTTAGCAGGTCACTCGTGTTAAAGTTTAGGGAGGCGGGGAGCATGCTCAGCTCTCTGAGGGGTCTGGTTGCACCCACAGGGGAAGGAAGCTATACCCTTTTTCAGAAGTAAGTCATCCCCTACATCTAGTAAAATTCCTAGACATTGTGACCTAAGGTTTTCCAGGAAGACAGTGATAAATTTCACTTCTTGCCCCATTCAGTTGGTATTTGTGGATTTACTGCATGTGAGGATCTATTTTTGGAAATGGAACTATGATATTGAATAGATAGGCTTGGGAGCTTGAGAACAGTGGTTCTCAAAATTAGCCACACATAGGGATCACCTGGAGAACCTTGAATATTCCAGTGCCCAGGCTACCTATGAGGTCCCTTAAACCAGAAAAATATATGGCAGGCTAAGGTATTACTACTTTTTTAAGCTCTGCAGATGATTCTTATATGGAGTTAAGGCTGAGCAGCTTAGTGTTAAAATCAATAGTCTAAAGGGGAAACTAAAGAGATAAAATGAATTAGTGTCTCTGTCATAATGCAAGGGTGCTCTGGTTTTACCTCATACTATTTCTAACTCAAGCATGGTGGGAAGAAGTGATGAAAATGTATGGATAAGGAGTGAGGGATGTGGTTAAAAGTCAAGGAAGAATATTGAGTACAGAAAAATGGTTGATTAGAGTTTGGGTATGAGACATAAAGAAGGAACAGTTAGCTAGAGTAGATGAGTGAAGGGAAAGTTGTACCATCAATTAATTTAGAGAAAATAAATGGGAGGGTAAGTTTGGAGAAGAAGATGAGTTTCATGAAGACATCTTAAATTTGAAATGTTTGTCTAGTCAAATGAAAATATGCAATGGACAACAGGTGTATCTACTCTGAGAAAAGAGGGGATGGATCTGGGAAGAATAGAATAGAAATATATTGCAATAGATACTTTTGATTATGCACCAAATATGCATGTGCCTATATTCTTTGATTTTGAAGCTCTGATTAATAATTATGAATTCATTTTTTAATGGCTATAGGACTATTCATGCTATTTATTTCATTCTGGTAGTTTGGTTTTTGAGGAAGGGTCCAGTGACAAGGAATCTTTCTGAGACAGGTTGCTCTACATGGTATAACCTTTCCACTCCCTCCCCTCCAAAGCCCTGATCAGGCCATTTGGTTTTTTAGGTGGGGGAAGGGCTCTACAGACTTTAGAAGCAAGTAACACTTCTGAGGGTAGATGTTTGTTATGGTGAGATTCTTGTTTCCCCTTATTCCTTGCTACTGATGCTTAGCATCTCAGACATTAGTAGAAGGGATGCTCAAGCCCAACGAGGAAAGAGAGTCCTTCCCCTGGCTGCTTATTACCAGCAAGTTACTGCTCAGTCTACTTTGCAACTTCTACAGAACTAGCCAGGGATTCCTATCAGTGGGACTCCTGTTCTATCCAGAGTAGAAATGAGCCTACCCACATCACTTTCTTTTGTCAACTTCACATGAAGAGATATGGAGACTTAGTGTCCTTTTTCTGTTAGGTTGGGGGTCATAACACTCTGCAACTGTGTTGATCCTGTAGTTCTGGGGGCCCTAAACACTAGACCTTCCTCTTTCTACCTTTTATAGTTCTCCTTTGGCTGCCTCTTGTGTTTATTTCTAGATTAGGGAAGAACAAATAGCAGTGAGTCTGCCCCTCTCTTTTTAATGCAATATTAACAAAGGCAAATTTGTTGTTTGGGAATGAGAGTAGTAGTCTGGGGTCAATCAGGTCTGTTGTCAATGGTAGTCATTCTGCTTACTCAGTGAGATCCAGGTTACTATGAAAACCTCCCTGAGTGTGTGGGTGGTGTTTTCTATCTATAGAATAGGAAACACAAGGAGATCCGCCTCGTTATAGCTTTGCAAGGAATAAATGAGATCGTAGGTATAAAGGGCTATTGCAGTCCCTGACATGTCAGTTATTATGAATACAAGACCTATTCTAGGGAGGCCTCCCTGGTGGCACAAGGGGTTAAGACGTAACCTATGAAGCTGTCTGCAGCCGCTGCAGCACGAGTTCGATCACTGGCTGGCCAGGGAGCAACCCACATGGCACAGCAGACCTCTCCTGTTTCTCCCGCTGCTCCCCTTAGCAGTGTACTTCAGTCAATCTGCCTATTCTGTTCCCCACTGTCTCCAGTGAATCTCCTCCCCACCCCCCCACCTCTGGCCTCTATCCCAGCTCTTGTATGCATAAATAAATAAATCTTTAAAAAAAAAAAAAGAACTATTCTAGGAAGATGTGGACCAGAATGATTAGAGTAGGGTAAGATTTAGAACAGAGAAACTATTAGAAAAAGTTGCAATTGTTTAAACAGAACTGATGAGTACCTGAATCAGACCAATGATGGTAGTACGTTTTCTCCCTTAAGTATCATATGCCAAGTATGCTGGCTTGGCCAAATAACATTTCCAGGATTCTTCAGCAAGCAAGAACTCTGAACAAACATTCCTCCCAAAGCACAGCACTTGGGACAAATGTTCAGGAAATGCCTGGTCCCTGCTTTTTTTATAACAAGCCTATGAGAGCACTGTGGGGGCGGCTGAGCTGGAATCCAGAGGCAAGGCCCTCTCTAAACTACATGGCAGAAGTGGCTGCATTGCAAGACCGCAGTTGTGCCAAACCCAAAAGGAGAACATGGTGTTGAGGATCAGTCTTGCCCCACTCTCAGGTGCAGCTGAGCCACTCTCAGGGCTGCCAGAACTTCACAAGACAACCAGGGGCAGACCCTTCCCAGATGAACATTGGTGATGGGAGAGTGGTCTTGCAATGGCAGTTTTGCTTCCTTCAGGGAAACCAGGTTTTCTGAGAATTCTCAGTGCATTTTGAGATCTCCATTTGCTGAGTTCCTTCCTGTTCCTGAAGGTAACCTCAGAATAACCTGGTACACTTGATTGGAGTCATAGCCTGCATTCATGTACCATTCATTACTTGTGTGGCTTGAGCAAATCACTTCATCTCTCCAAACATCAGTTTGTTCGTATTTTTTTTGTCTTGACAATGGAAATACAATATAAATGGAACCACTAGTATATTGACTTTTATTTTTGCCATGGTGGTTACATGATTCTGTACACATGATAAACTGTATGTGTACACTTGATGCTCAGGTCAGTTTCCTGGCTCTGATATTGACCTATCATTACAAAAGGTGTAATCCTTGGGGGAAGCTGAGTGAAGGATACAGAAGACCCTTTAAAACTTCTTGTGGCTATATAATTATTTCAAAACAAGAATATTTAAAGCTAAAATAAAATAGTAAGGATGGTGTTCCTTAATAATCACCATGAGGATTAGATATAAATAAAAAGTGTGAAATTGCTTTGTAAGCTATAAAGCACAATGCACTTGGTGTGTGTTCTCTCTCTCTGTCTCTCTCTGTCTCTCATTCTTTCTCATCTGTGTGTGTGTGTGTACATGTATATGAATGCATTTTGCAGTTGGGCAACTGAAGGAATATTTACTTTGTTTGATTTTTGCTGCAGAGACTTGACCTCCAGATTAATAAAAGAAAGAATAGAGGTAGAGCAACCAGGAACCCTGTACCAAAGTAGCTTTACCAAAGCAACAAGTCCCTGAAGATTTGGGTAAGCACTGTTGTAGACTCCTACCCTTGGAGTAGTAGGAAGAATATGACTTTTTTGAGTCAGACCTGAGTTCAAATCCTGGCTCCATCACTTTCTAGCTCTCTGTCTTGGGACTAATCACTTAGTCTCCCCTGATTTTCTCTTCAGTGGGGGAACACACACAGTAATGAGTGTAGCATGGTTAGCACAGCACCTGACACTGAATAATCAGCATCTGTTTCCTTGGTGAACCATTGGCTTCCTCTTTTAGCACATGAGGTGGCAGATAGAATCACAATTTACAGAGACACTCTGCTCTCCCTGTGAAATCATCTGGGCTGGGTTCTAGGAATCCACTGGTAAAGTTGTCCATGAGGACCAGACACCAAGAGATTATCTAGCACATCTAGCACATTCTCTGAAACCAGAGTGTTGGAGATCTGCTGTGTGGGTTTGAATGATTACAACTGGTTTGAGCGAGGCAAGGGCACAGATTCTTTTGTCAGACAAGGCTTTTCATTGAAGATGGCCTGCAATCAGAAGTGCTTAGGGGAGAGCAGCCTGCACCCCGGCACTGCTGCTTTCCAGCACCATGACTGTGTGTTATTAACAGCATCTGATTTGGCACAAAACCTAAGCCTCTGGCATCAAAAGTGTTGATCTCAGAATCGGAGCATAGGGAGGCTAGAAGGGAGTATTGTCCTTTCCTGCAGAGGAAGGGGATGAGGCAAGAGAAAGGGAGGGGCTTGTCCAAGGCCACAGCATTCAGGTCAGAGCCAGGGCTGCCCTCCCGACTCCAACATCCAGGGATCTTTCCACCACAGAGCTGGGACTTCTCCCCAAACTGTGGCCCAACTGTGACATATGGGCCCCCAGATGCCCAAGGGTCCAGCCACAACTCACCATCATGGCCTGGGAGGATGGTCCACCAGTAGCCTTATGTCAAATCAGAGATCCCAGCTTTTCTTCTGTCTGTAGCTGGAAGACCCAGGGGAAAAGGACTTGAGCTCCTGGAGGCAGCAAGAAGAGAAATGTTAATGACATGGTCTCCTGGCTTTATCCTGGAGCCCATCTGTAGGACTATCCCATCCCCTACCTCCAATCCCCAACTCCTGCTGTCCACAGTGGTGCTGGAACTTTGTACCCCGTACAACTCCTTGTACATATTCATCTTCCCCCTTCAGGGGCACTTTACTGACCAAACCCTCTCTCCTCAGCTCCTACAGTGAATGAAGTCCTCCCACAGCTCTGGCCACTCCTGGAGCAGTTTCTCCATTGATGACTATCAGTTTGAGGGCCAACGACCACACATTGCTTGCTATGTACCCTAGGAACTTGAAAAGTCCCTGGCCCTGGTTAGCCATTCAATGAGTGTGTGCCAAAGTAGGAGTGGCTGGTTCTAGTTTTCCTCAATCATACCTTGGACCTTGATCCTGGCTAACATGGGGGACCTGAGAGTCCTCTTCCTAATGCTGTGGCCAGGGCATGTGTCTGGCCTCCCTGTGGTCAGAAACTAAGCCACATGCTCACAGATTCTTGGGTTCCTCAAACAGATCTAGATCCTGACCAGATGGGACCATCCACAGGCAGTTACTCTGAGCTCCTGGTGCCACAGACCCTGGAATGAGTGAATTTAGCATCTGTTCTACTCTCTCCAAGTGACATGAGTTTTCTGGTACACGAGTTTTGTCATTTTGAATCTTATATGAGGAGATGACCTCAAATGGGAGCAGATGTATAAATAGGGGCTTCATCAACAAAACAGCTCCTTGGTCATGTGTGGTTTCACCCTCACGGTGCAAAGGAGAAGGTCCCCTTGTGGAGATAAAGCCTCTAGGTGCTCTGCTTGGACACCACAAGTCCCCCTGTGGATAGTTTTTGGGTTCACATCAGAGCAATCCATACATTTCTGTCATCTCAAATGTGAATGTTTAAGATCTGTCTCTTGAGAGCTGACTAACTAGCTCTCCTTCCCCACCCATGGATTGAGACAGGAAATTGGGTGTGAATACAGGAAAGAATGTGTTTATTTTTCTCTATTCAGCAAAGCAAATGCCAGCAATATGCTATAAATGTAACATATTTGCTTCAACTTATACTTGTGAAAGGCTACAAAATCTTGGGCAGTGGAGATGGAGCAGCAAATAAGAGGTGACCCCAATTCTAAAGTAGTCCATAGTCCCAGTACATTATAATTGCCGAAAATAAGTCCATTTAGACTTAGAAGCAAAGTGCAAGGGAAAAAGAGAATACGTTTGGGCTCAATAGGAAGACCAGGGCCCTAAAGAGTTCAAACATTCAAGGCTTTTTTTGTCTGTGAAGGGGTTGAGAATTTCTTTGATGCATATGGTGGGTATTTGTTTCACTTGCCTTCAATCCATTCTCTTTTCTTTCTTGGATTTCCTTTGAGGAAATTCTTTCCTAATCTCTGTCCACATGAACTTCTTGTTTCCTTCTCCTCCCGTCCAATCTGTCCCCCAAATCCAGGGTTAATCAGTATAACCCATAGTCATAACCCAGGTACAACTGTGTTAAAGGATTGTGATTCAATCATGGCAGTTTTTTGAGAATCCTTAGAAAAGAGATGTTCCCACTAGTTGTTGCTACTAATCAATGGGAAGAAAATCTGAAGCTATTGCTGGAAATTCTGACACCGTAGAGAATGAAAGGAGAATTAAGAAAAAGATTCATGATGACATTGTTTGAACACCTGAATCCAACAATGCCTGAAGTCTACTCTTAAAAAATTACAGGAGAAAATACACTGTGATTAAGTCATTTTGATTTAGTGCTTTGTCACTTGTAAGCAAGAAAATCCTCACTAAGGGATCAGTTCTGGATCAGAGGAGAAGCAGCATTAGAGTGGCAAGTCTCTTGTACTGGGCAGGTTGAGAGGATTGTGGCCTCTGAAGTAGCTTTCTCTCTGGTATCTAAGGAACCACCTGCTATCTGAAAAACTGTATCATCCAGGTTTGATTAGGAAACTCTGGTTATTCCACCAAGAGATATTTTAAATTGTCCTCAGAGATGTTCAGCAATTATAGAATTTTCATATAACCCATATCTCTACGCAGTGCCCCCCCCCCCAAATGGAGAGGAGGTGCCAACATCCTCAGGACAGACTCTGTTTAATAGATTCATGTTCTGTCCAAATGAGCAGGGCATAGCAGTGGTTCTCTGAACCATTGTACCAGAATCATAAGTGAACCCATGCCTATGGTGAACCCCCATTCTCCCCACAGCTCATCAGTTCCATAGAACTGTAGTCCAAATGATCTTTCAAAGCAGGAGATGTGAACATGTGGCTTCTCTTTATAGAAGTCTTGGTACTGTGCATTATCAAGCAGGATAAAGTTCAAACTCTTCACATTGTCTTTACTACTTGGCCTCAGTGTTCCTCCACTCTAATCTATGGACCCTCCAGTCTAGGATCCTTTACTCTGTGGTTCTTACACTCCATGGACCCTCCATTTTCCTTAAAAGACCCAGCACTTCTCACTACACTTTTCTGATGCTTGCCATGCTATATGACCCTCACTTGTTACCAGCTTTGAAGATTATCTTGCCATCAATATCCAAGAAAAAGCTGTCTCTCATCACTACCCAGAGAAGGGTCTTATGACATTGTTCTGGGTTCCCATTATCACTTAAAGTGAAGCTTTTGTAATGTCCAGAGTCCTTGATGTCCTAAAAATGAAGGAGGAGTATTGTCTTCAAATTACTTGCAGCAGAAACCTTCTTTGGTGGCACCACCTTGCCTTCCAAATGGCACGGTGCCTCTACATCATATATTTTAAGAGAAATTGAGAGCAGCTTTTGCTGGAGCTCATGCCATTGTTGCCTTTGAAAACCCTACTGATGTCAGGGTCTTGTCATCCAGAACACTGGCCAATTAGCTGGGGTGAAGTTTATTGCTGCCAACTGGAGCCAGTCCTCTTGCTGACTGTTTTACTCCTGCCACCTTCACTAACCAGAGCCAGGCAGCTTTCTGGAGCCAAGACTTCTTTCTGGTGGTTTCTGATCCCAGGGATGACTATCAGCTTCTCACAGAGGCATCTCTGTTAACTTCCTACCATTGATCTGTATAACACGGGTTCTGGATGCACCATTGGCTTCCTGGAGCCCTGGGGTCAGCATATGTGCTCCACACTTTCACTTGATTGCTATAAAGGGAAGTGACCCCTAAAACCTCAGGGTTCCCCCATCCTTTCTGACCTACATAGAGATGTGGGGCCCTAACCCAGAGAACTAAAAGGCAATCCAGAGGCAGTTTCAGGATGAAAGGAAACAAACAGTGCCACTGAGAGCTGGGCTGGGCTCCATTCTCCGGTCACTCAAAGGCAATGGAACGAGGGTTTGTGCAGGGTAACCCCAGCCCAGTTACTTAATCACTGAGGTTTAGACTTCTTTTCTCCTGTTAGAAAGGATACCATTTCACCTAATAGTAGTAAGAATATCTGCCCTTGTCCTCCCAAGATTGTGAAAAAAGAAAATTGACGTGAAACAGGACGCTTTCCTAAACAAGGGAGAGCTCTGCAAAAGTTAATAATTGTTAGCAAGAAATGACAAAGCTATTATGAATTTGTGAGGTTTGGCCTAAACATTAAATTATGAAACTCTTTTTCTACAATTTCACTTTAAATCATATGGAAACCAATTTTTAAGTAAGAAATAACAATAGAAATGGAGAAAGCATGTCTGCCTACTTTTTTTATGAGTGTCTGGGAGAGATCTGCAGGTCTGTTGTCAGTTTTGACAGAAATATGAATTGCTCCTATGCTTACCCTGTTTAGCAAATTCAATTTTGAAGTCAATTTCATTTAGAAGATGATTATTCTTTAGCTAATTAGATTTATGTTCACTTGCTTTCCCTTTGTAGGAACCATTTGCTGTGCAGAGGTCCTGAGCAAGTCTGTATTCAGCCAACTTATGAGCAGCCCAGGAGCTGTGGACTCCACAGGACTACTCCCCTACACCCCAATAATCTAGGACAGCAGGGCAGCTGCTGGGAGTATGGGGTAATCAGGCAGATTCTGGGATGACATTTTCAGAAAAGAATCTGTGGAAAAGGTTGAGAAAACTTAGGCTTCTCTGAACAATTGTATTTTTACAGAGACCCTACAAAAAAATCTTTGCCCAAGGTCCCACACACTCTGGAAGGCTGGCCAGAGTGTCCCTGAGCTGGCTGCTGACTAGTATGGTTTAGTTGCATGGTATCAGCTCATAAGCCATTTCTGTGTCCTGGGGAAAGATTTCCCTTTTCTCTTAGAGTAAGTTTAATTGTTATTAAATCTATTATAACTGCTATATAACCTGCTACTTTGTCTCACAAAGATTTTCTGGAATTGTCAGTATCTTTGTGTCTGAGCATCAGCTAAGAAAATGTCATCACAGTCTAGGGCACTGGGGACATTACAGAAGGTCTCCTACTTAGGGTGTTTCCATTTTTCAACTTGATGATGACATTAAAGTGATATATGTTGAGTAGTAACCACACCCTGATTTTGAATTAGGACATTCTAGGTTATTTATTTGTTTACTTAGATTTGTTTTTATTTTCAGTATAATATTCAATATGTTGCATGAGATTTTCGAACACTATTAAAAATAGACTTTGCATAGACTTTTGCCCAGCTATAGTTTCATCTAAGTGTTCTGAGTGCATTTAAGTTAGATGAGGCTAAATTAGGTTGTTCGGTAGGTTAGGTGTATTAAATGCATTTTTGACTTACAACATCTTCAACTTTTGATGGATTTATCAGGACATAATCTCATTGTAAGTTAAAGATATGTATTTTTATTATTTTTATTTTTTAATATTTAATTTTTAATTTTTTAAAAGATTTATGTATGCATACAAGAGCTGGGTGTAGACCAGAGATGCAGGGGGGTAAGAGGATTCATCAGAGACGGAGTGGGGAGCAGAACAGGCGGATCTACTGAAACACACTGCTGAGGAGAGCAGCAAGTGAGACAGGAGAGGTCTGCTGCACCATGTGGGTATCTCCCTGGCTGGGGATTGAATTCGTGCTGCAGTGGCTGCAGATAGCCTCATAGTGCTGCGTCTTACCCCTTGTGCCACCAGGGAGGACCCTGTAGTTCTTTTATTAATTCATTTATTTATTTTTTATTTTTTCTACAAGAATCACGGGCTGCTCATTTGTTCCATACCTTAGGCACTTGAGGAATTTCTCCCCAGGGAGAACTATGATCCAAACCAGCAAACACTCTCCTCAGGTGGCGCTCATAGTCTACACATGACAGACAGACCAAGGTGAGCAAAATGGGTAGACGAGATGAACTAACAACTGTTAGAGCAGAAAGAAAAGCCAGCAGAGAAAAGAGGGAAGGAGTGTCTGGAGCAGGATTTGCTGCTATTTTAGGAAAGATGAAGCCTTCCCTGAGAAATTGCTATTCAAACAAGAGCCCAGAGGGAAGGAGAGGGGTATCTGGACTGGCTAACCTGCTGGAGGCTAGCAGCTCTCTTAAAGAGCCCCCCCTTCCTGGAGCACTGCTCTCTGCAGATGCAGAGTTGATGGCTGGGGGGGGCATCTCCTATGTTTCAAAGATGCAGAAGACTTCCAGGACAAGACAACAGAAACCTACTGCCCTGGGGACATTAGTCAGAACTAAAAAGCATCAACTATTACCTTGAAGTTAGTTTTATTCTAAGGTAAAGCAAGTTACTAAAACTTCATTTTATTTCCTAATATTATTTCATTCCTCATCCTGCCCAGCTGGTGAGGTTCAGAGGCCAGGTGGGGTCAGGAAGGAAGACACTCCAGGAACTGGTTACTTCCTCACTAAATTTGCTGTTCTTTGCATCATTGACCTGAATGACTTCAACATGGTGTTTAGAAACCTGGTCAAAAGCTATTTGGAGACTGTTTAATGCATACTTTCACTGGTGCAAAGATCTCTCATAAAATGGGAATTAGACTTTGGAACAGTCACAGCGGGACTGGGGCTTTGGCAGAAGACTTGACTCCACTTCTCCAGAGTTAGCTGTTGCCATGGGTCTCGGCAGGACTTGACTCTCTCCTAAGGGCTTGGCTTTGCCTGCAGGTGCCCCCTTGACTTGCGGGCATGCAGACAGAACAAAGGAGCTGAGATTTCATGCCCCCAGACAGCCTTCAAGCAGAGCGCGCCTGGTTGCTTTCCTACCCTTTGCAGGACCCTTCCTAGGGAAGTTCTATGTTTCCCAGAAGGTTCTAGCCAGCTAAGCCCTTGTTGTCCACATGGAACACCTGTTCCTTTTTGAATTTTAATTTTTATCAAAATAACATTGATTTACAACTAAATAGGTTTCAGGGTTACAGCATTATAGTTCAACATCTGTATGTGTCACATTATATCTCCACCGAAAGTCTAGCTTCCACCCAGGTGTAGTCACCCTAGTTAGGCACCCACCCCCAAAGCACCCACAGTCCACCACCACTGTCCACTGTGCTCCCTTCTCACTTAGTTCTTGGCCTTCCTTCCTGCCCCCCCACCCCAAATCCTCAGTTCCTTAGTCAGCTCACTGAGATCACACTCTCCCTATTGCTTCACAACTTGCATTATTCTTCCTAATGAATGCGCTGGGAGTCATTCACGTTAGCACCTTTAGCACCACCTCCTTATTTAACAGCTGCGTGATATTTTGAAGACGGTTGTGTGTCTAAGTCCATTCAACCATTCCCCTGCCAATAGATATAGGATGTTTCCAGCTGTTTGATTTTTACAAATAATGCCATAAGGAATATTCTTGTCTGTGTATAAACGTGCAGTTATTTTTCTGGAAAGTTACTGGGTCGGGGGAGGGCTACATTTTCTCAGATAAGAAGGAAGTTAGACTCACAGGGGAGGCAGGACAGAGGGAGGGAGAGCAGTAGGAGTTGAGGGTGGAAGTGTTGGTTCACTTTGTGGGGAATAGGAGCAGGTGTGGACAGCAGAGGCATGGAGATCACCCTTGCAGGCTTGTCCACAGCAGAGCAGAGCACATGGACAAGTGTGGCAGAGGTGGCTGATAGGCAGCTCCCAATTACAACCAGCCCTTAGTCTGGAACCCAACTCCTTTGAAGGTTGAGCGGTCTCTCCAGCCAACCTCAGGCACTACCTCATTTCTTTCTGCAGGCAGGTAGACAGGCAGGTGTGTGTTTTAGATTCTCAAAGTGTGTTTCTTGGACTAGCAGCTTCAATGCCTCCAGAGAACCCTTGGAAATGTGCATTCTCACTGGGGTCTCTGGGGTGAGGCCTGGCCACATATCCCTTAACAAACCCACTCAGTGATGTGCATGTACATTACAGTTTGGCAACCACTGTTTAGGGGTGCTCTGTGGTTCTCATGAGCACTGTATGGTCCTTGGACCACTTCCCTGTCACTGCTACGGTTATTTCTTGCTCATCAAACACTACTCAGATACATTTTTTTTTAGCTGTCATCATAAAGTATCCAAGAAGTGATCACTATCCTCAGAGGGATACCCTGGGAGTTAGGCAGTGGGGAAGGGCAGGGCTGACCCAGCCCCCGCTGACGGAACCCCTAGCTCACAGGGGCATTTGGGGTAGCTGGGTCCCCACCACAGCCTATTCACATGACTGAGCCCCCTTCCCCAGTATTCCCTGCTTAGACCTGGCTGAGCTAAGATGGTTCGCTAATCTTTCTTTCCATCCCAATGTGACTTGCAAAGAAATTTTTATTTCTCCAAATGATTCTCAACCTCACACAAGCTAAACAAAATTTACTTCTAGAATATTAGATGAATTTAATTTAAACCTCTCTCTTTCTCACTCTTGCTCTCCCAGCCCACATGTAGTCAGCACTCTGAATAGCCAGGGTCAAGAAGGAGTCTTAAGGCTGGGCATTTCCAGAGAATGGGCAGTGTGAGGACACGGCGACCACCACAGGTGACCACCCAGCTGCTTGGGTGGTGTGGACTGCTCCCTCCCCAGGACAGTCAGGCAGGCCCCCAAGGTGTCCCTGGGTTCTTTAAATTCATGGTAAAGCCTCCCAGTATGGCAAACTGGGGGAATGGCTGGCCATTTTACACAGAGCCTCCCTTCTCAACATCCCACTCTCACTTCCATTGAACATTCTAGATCTAGTGCTCCAATGACAGCTCATTCTATCTCTTCCATGTGGGGAGAAGGGATTGACTGTCATGGGGGTCATTGCTGCTTTTCCTTACCCCTCAGTCACTCCCACTATCCTCATCTTTTCTCGTGGCCTACTGTCTGTTCTCACCTGGCCTTAGGCCCGACTCACAGATTCCCACGCCCTGCACTCTAAGGCAGGACTGAACCAGCCCAGTGATCTGTGTTTCCCGCCAGGCAAGGGGCACAGTTCCTGGGGCCTCCTTAGCACTGGGGTTCTGGGGGTAAAGAACACTAGCAAATACCTGCCCCAAGAATGCACAGCCAGAGCAGAACAGGCCCTCCACAAAACATGGGTCTCCCAGGGCTGCTGTCAAGGCCAGAGAGGTAGACACTGTCCAGGCCTCTTTGGGCTGCTGTTTCCTTCGGAAGCTGAAATAGCAGAGTGGTGACTGGCTTCCCAAGGCCTTGTCAGTTGGCTGGGATGTCTGGTCGTCTCTGGGGCAATGTTTTCCCAGCAATGCTGTTTGGCATCGCTCTTCCTCTTCCCAAAGAGGAGGTGGTGGCTGCCAGGCTGGAGACAAGCAGATAACAAATCACCTGTTATAAGAACATGTATAAAAATAAGGATGGAGGGATAAAAAATAAAATTCATTATCTTCTTACAAAAGCAAGCTAAGTGTCATGGAAGAGGTTCAGATGTGGCTATGTGAAGAAACCCTAAAACCTAAATGCAAGGTAGATGTCCTGGGGGTCCATTGAGCCGAGAGGACCCTCCTCAAAGCAGAGGAAGGTGGGGCCACGTGGGAGGCCAGCTGTGCTGTTTCACCAGATAAACTGATTCTCTGGTGTCCACAAGTGTGTCTCCAGGCTGAGACTCTTTGCAGAGTCTGCTGATCTTCAGGAAAATGAAACCATCTATGGAGGTCATCCACTCATAGATACATGAGGTGAGGTTTACAAGGCCCACAGCAGCTACCTGTGCCTCTGCAAGGCAAACAGGGACCAGCAACTGTGGCCTTCTCGGAAAACTGCCCAGGTCATTAGAAGAAAACCCTCCTCCATGACTTCTTTTTTCCCAAAGAAAGAAATGAAATGAGCCTCAGATATTGAAAGAGAGAGCCAAGGACGAGATACTCTACAGCCAGGAAATCAATGCCAAGTTCTTGGAGTTTTGAGGCGAGGCCAACTGGAATGGGCAGGTCCAGGCAACAGAGTTCACTGGCTGAAATGGGTTACTTGAATTTGATTCAAAAAGAAGAATAAAGGTACAGAGCAATTTGCCCTTTGGTTGCAATTTTTAAATATTTATGTGAGTTTTTTTAAACAGTCGGCTTTGGTGAGTCCCAGATATCCTGGTACATCCTTCTGCGAAGGGAAAATGCAGGTGAAAGCCTCTTCTCCCTCACTCTGGGTCACTTCCAGAGCTGCTCCAGGCTTTGCAAATGTGCTAATGTTTTTCTAAAGAGATAAAAACTGGGTGGCCTGGAGAGGGAGGGAAGCTCTAGTTTACATAATTCTCAGGAGAGCAAACAATTTGCCTTCCTACCATTTTTCCCCACCTCCTTGATGATTCAGCTAAAAGCACTTTGTTTTCATGCTTTTTTCTTCATAAAGGCACTTTCGTATTTTCTCCAGACTCTGGCAGTTTTGCTAGTGGTACCAAGTTGTCTTGTAGGGGCGATTCAACCCTCACTCGAATTCCCTTAGAATTCCAGTGGGTTTAATTTGGGAAACTGTTAGAGTGATGCGTTCTTGTGAAAACACTGTCCTGGGAGCAACCCATTTATGCTGATCAAAAACAAAGGCACCAACTCCAGCAACGACAGGACACATAGCCCGTGGCGCGTGCGCTGGGTTAGCTTTCCAGAAGAGGTGCATGAAACTTTGTCTCCAGGTGGGTTCTGAGACTTGGTGTTTGTTTTGCTTCCTACATTTCAACTAAAACATAATGCATTGTCCCATTTCTTTCAGTCCCTTGTTTAATTGTGAGATTATGGGCTATCATAAAATGTTTATAGCTCTCATATTTCTTCTTGACAGGGTATAGAAAAGTTAATTTGGTATTAGCTCCAGAAGCATTTTGACTGGGCCTCCCCGCTATTTGTCATTCCAAAGGCACTGACAGTGCTAATGAATGTCTGCAGTTGTATATCATTTTATAAATACAAAGCACCCCTAAGGTGGTGCCAATTAAATCTCCTGTGAAGGATTAACGAGGACCCAACCAAAAGACAGGAGTGATCCCTTTTGACCATTTACCAAAGGCTTGACCTGAAACCACTGGTAAATGGCTTGTGGGGGGGAGGAATCTGCTTCTTTAGGGCCTCTGCAGACTTCTGCCTGTAAGAGTTTCCGCTCCCCACGATGACAGTTATCTCAGCTGTAGTTAAGGAGACACAGGCAGTGGCTGTGAGGTGGTTCATGCATCCCCATGCAACCCTAGGCAGAGAAAGAATTCCAAGGGTTCTGGTGGGAGTAAAGAATGGGAACTACCTGCCAGAAGAGGAAGGAAGAAAGAGATAGATAAACTTAACCCAGATTGCAGAGTAAACTCTAGGGGCTCTGAGCAGGTCTGTCCAGAGATATGTCCATTCTCCATCTGAACCATTGGTAAAGCAGACAGGTAGGCATTCTGCTGCAGGAAGGCAGTGGATGGCCTGTCACTCAGCAAACTCACCCAGCCCTAAAGAGCTGTCTGTGCAAACTGTTTATTTTTAAATTTGGATTTATTTCTTGCTGTATTTGTTTGTACTTTCTCTGTGTTAAAAGTAAAAGTCTCAGACCTTGTCTCCCCATCAAGGCTCCAAAGGACAAATAGCAGCTGTGTCTTGAAATGCTGTTAGAGAAATGAAAATCTGGGAGGGGAGAGACCCTGCCCTCACGATGGTGTGCAGGGACCAGCTCCCCACTGCACCCAGTTAGCCACCAACAACTCTGAAAGCCATTCCCCTCTAGATCATAGCTCCCTCTGACTTTCAGATGTAATGAAATTGAACTGACAAAGTTGAGTTGAAGAGCCTGAATGTCCCAACAGACATTTGCACAATCTTATGCAGGAGAGGGGGTGCAGCAGGGTCAGGAGGCAAGAAAATGTGAATAAAGCCAGATTCCACATAGCAGAACTAGGGTGTTAACATGCTTCCAATTTTCTCCTTCCTACGCAAACACACCCCATCGGAGTTTCTAAGCCTCTTGCCAAAGTCACCCAATACTAGAAGCTGATATTGAAAGGGGGACCCCTAGGCCCCCAATTCACTGTGCCCCAACTACTACAGGAGCCTCCAGCAAAGGCAGAGCTATGTCTCCCCAGGCATGCATTCCTGTGAAATCAGATTAGGTTCTCATCTTTGTTCATTTAGAAAATATTAGCTTTTATTTTACGCAAGTAAAGCATGAATATAGTTTTGTCATAAGCAAACTGAATAAAATAGGAATCAAAGTAATATTTTCCATTTGCCTACCATATCCTACATCTTTTATAAATCTTTTATTTTTAAATATGTGAACATATCCAGAAATGGGGATATGTAATATGTATTGTTGGGAATCATACTTTTTATGTATTAATATGTCTTAGAGGTTTTTTCCAAGTCAGCACATATATATCCCTCATTCTTTTTAAAGTGTTAAATAAATTATTGCAGTATGTATATTAATTTATTCATTCTCATATTGAAGGACATCCAGATTGCTTCCATTATTACTTAAGTCCATTTTTATCCAGATATAATGTTCATGTAGAAATGTGCACAAACCACAAATGTACATTTTGATGAATTTTCACATAAGGAACATATACTCTAACCCAAATCAGGTCAAGAACTAAATATTATAGTGCTCTAAGAGAAGCTCCCCTTCCAATCAGCTCTCACTCCCTGAGTGACCATTACGCTGACTTCTATTGTAAGGGTCAATGGAAGCGGTGACAGACAGAACCCTTGTCTTACCCACTACCTCAAAAAGAAAGCTTTCAATGATTTATCATCATGAGCTATTTTTTTTGCTTTTGAGTTTTATAGTTACTCCATCAAAAAAGGGAACTTCCTTTGTAATAGTGTTTGTCATGATGGTGTTGAAGTTGATTAAAACCCTTTTCTGCATGTGTACCCTTCTGGAACATAAGTGTGTAAATAGAGAACTCACCTGGACACGACAGAGTCTGCAGACTCTCAGCACATACCAGGAAAATGCTGAGTGTTCCTTCGATGCCTGCTAGATGAATGAATCCAGTCTCTTCCTCTACATCCACCCTAGTAAAGTTCTGTAGATGGAAGTACAGGCTAAATGGGCTTAGGAACCAATGTGGTCAACCAGTCAGAAAAATACCAAATGATGGGAAAGTCTAAAGAGGGAATTATTAGGTAAGTAATGCAATGGATACTTTGGAGACAGTAAGAGTCCAGTGAAAGTGAAAGTGAACTTTAAGCTAACAGTTGAGGAGAAAGAAGGAATAAGTGTTGACCTTTAAAGACATGGTAGAGTCTGCTAGAAATAGCATAAAATTAAGTTTTTCATAATGTGTAACTTTGGAAGTAATTGTAAGGATTTTAAATAGAAATAAAAGCACAACAGATCACCTCTTACACATGAAGAATGTGGTAGAAGATGGGAGGGAGTTCAGGTACAAAAGAAGGGAAGTGGATCCTGCAGTGGGTTCTCTGGTGAAGGGCAGAAATGGGAGAGGACGTATTTCTCAGGGTGTGATGTGATCTGTCCTAATTCTACACTCTTCAGATCCTGGTAGTTTTGGGGAGCTCGACATCACACAGTGGATAAAAAGAAGATGAGGTGCCTGATATGAATGGGAAATAGCCCTGTGACTGTTTCACAATACAATAGTATGTGCAATTTGCTTCTCTCGTGGGTACAGTTCTTACATTTTTCTGAGGAGCTAATAGATTGTGAAAGAAAGCTCCAGAACACCATCCTTTCTCCTATTGGAAAAAAGATTTGCTTCATTTCCAAATGGCAAAGAGATCAGGCTGACAAATATGCTGCTGGATCTCATCACTTAGACTTATTTTAGGGGAAGTTCCTCATGGGTTGGCAGTTGGGTCATTGTCTCCCCTTCTTGAGTCACATGAGTTTCTAGCATTTTTTAATTTGTTTTCATGGTTATGTCAGGGGGAATTGGGAGAGATTGCTTCAAGCACTTCTTACCAGAAACCAGTTGAAATTGAAACACCCCACAAGCAATTGCAGAAGAATGTGGCCAATTGAACTTATAAAACCCATAAGGATATTTCTGTGGCCAAATGTCGAAGAGCAATGTACCACCAGGCCCTTCCTGGTCTCAGTCATTCCCACCTTCCATCTTACTACTTCTCCAGCATGATTTTCCCTCTGCAGCCAGACAGCTTTATCCTCCCAATGCTTTCCACACACCCTGGGCTTTGGGCCCATGTACATGTTGGCTGTTGCTTCTGGAATGAGCTTTTCCATTGCATCTCTGTCCCTCTATAATATACCCATGTGCAATGCCATAGACCTCTCTCTATAGTTTTCTCCTGCTTCCTTCCACTGGCCTTGGCTCCTCTATCCCCTGTCCCTGTGGTGACCTGGCTGCTGTGTGCCTCCCACAGATCCTAAGTCACGCACATAATCCCCAGGTTTGAATCACAGCATGAGCCCCTAGTGGGATCCATGGTACAGAACGTTCTATGCAAGAAACTCAGCTAATCTTTATTAAAGGAATTAATGTATTCCTTAGAGAAAAGTAAATAAAATATAAGACTTCTTTGAAAAAATGTGCCAAAAGAATTTTTAATGCAGGTGGTTTTGTTTGCTATCACACTAGCCCACCCCTCACTTTAGCATGAGGCTTCTTGTGTATACAGACTGTGTTTCTTCTAAAAAACGTTATGTCGGTGTATTCATCTTTAAACTGTATAAGAGAATCCCTAGCTTCCCTCCATGGTTAAAAATGGAGCTTCCATATGATCCAGCAATTCCACTCCTAGGTATCTACCCAAAGGACCCAAAAACATTAATTCAAAAGGACACCTGCACCCCTATGTTTATTGTGGAACTATTTACAATAACTAAGCTATGGAAACAACCCAAATGCCCAAAAAATAGATGACTGGATCAAGATGTGGTATGTATACACAATGGAATATTACTCAGCAATCAAAAAAGATAAACTCATGCCATTTACAGCAACATGGATGAAGCTGGAAGGGATCGTGCTCAGTGAAATAAGCCAGAAAGAAAAAGAAAAATACTGGATGGTTTCACTTATAGGAGGAATATAGAAGATCCAAATAAGGGAACAGGAAAAAAAGTAATTATAATAAAGTAAAATATCAAAATCAACAGGCAACTACAAACCAGAGACATTCTGCAAGGGGAGAGAAGGGAGTAGGATCAAAACAGGGGTGGGATGAGCACAAGGGACTACGGTGATGGTACATGGGTGAATTAGTGGTGGGAATTTCTTGGGGACTATAACCAAGATGAGAAAACATACATTGTACAAAAATGAAGAATGATGTAAAATTAATTAATTAATTAATTTTAAAAATAAACTGTATGAGATACCTGCACCTGTCCTGGGAGTGAACAATGAAAGAAGAGGGGAAGATTACTGAGCCACTAAGAATGTATAATAATCCCTGGATAGTGTTTTATTTTGAGTCACAATTATTTTACAGGGTTAGAGAATAAGAGAGGATGAGGGAGAGAAATGCTAGGAGTTAAGGAGAACAATATACAGTACAATCAATCAAAAGAGAAGGTTGTTTTATGAGGCACCAAGTTGTAAGAGAAAAAACTTGAGCACATACTTCTTAAGTTGAAGTCAAAAGATCTCCAAGGATAATATATTAGTCAGGGTTCTACAGAAAAGTAATAATATATATGTTTATACGTAAGTATATATGTATGTTGTGTGTATAGTGTACATGTGTGTGCATAGATTGCTCTTATATATATATTTAGCTATTCAAGATAAATATTCTCATAAAAATTCTACAAAATCCATAAAGATATGGTTTACTGCTTACCCTTAACTTCTATTTTCTTTTTCTTTTTTTTTTGACTCTTCCTGAATTTGAACCCAGAGGCAGGATGGATGTGCCTGGGGGACCATCTTGATGCAGCATGCAAGGGTTTTATTTGTGGGGTGAGATCACAGTCTCTGTATTTAGTTAGGGTCTCTGCATCAGAGATTGTGTGTCTTTCTTTTGGGCCCTGGGAACTCTGAGAATAATGGGATACTTCTTCCCACAAAGTTATTTATTGCATCTTCAGTACAGACTTATGAATGTGTGGTTTGCTTAAAGACTGATATTTCTTTTACAAAATAGTGGCATATCCTGCATCAGCACCATAAAACTCTGGGAAAATGTTCAAAAGAAAAAAAGATACTTTTGAACTTTGATTCATAGAAAGATATATATTAAAAGAACATTGATGAACTTCTAGGATCCTTTTATTTATTCACTTTTTTGCATGTCAACAGACTGGAAGTACCATAGTTAATATAAATATTGCACGGCCAGGTCATCACTCAGCCCTATGTTTTCTGATATTAGGAAAATATTTATTATTCATATAATAATAATGCACATTATGCTCCTAATGTAGTAAGGTTGTCTAGTAAATGTCTAAAACTTCAAAGGCAATGGCATAGAACTCAGGGTAAGTTGAAAGACAGAGTATAAAACACAGGTTCAACTGGAGAGCAAGGCATTTCCAAAGTGCCAGCTGCTCCTTGCTTCTTCCTTTCACACACGATGAAAGGTGACCTCCCCCAACAGATGTTATTCCTGCTAGGAATCACGTGATATTTTGATAAGTATAGACGGTCTTATAACTGAAACCCAGGAATGCTCAAACTCTGTCCCACAGCACAGCAAGACCTTTCTATGAAATCCCAGTGGGCAGTACACACCTAAGTTTGTACCAGAGAGTAGTATTGTAGGCTGATAAAATTCCATGCAGGATTGTCTGGGAATTTGAGACAGAGCCAGTGGCATGTTTAAATCCAACATGTACCTTCAGCTGACCACACAGCCCCAAATCCTGAGAGAGCTGTGAGAACAATGAGGGTGAGTGAGAGGAGAGTGAGGAGAGGCCTGCCTGAGGCTCAGGAGAACAACAGGGGAGCAAACATGGAGATGGCAGGATCAGAGGGGAGAGAAGGGAGGACTCGTGAAGGGGGAAAACATGGGGAGTAAGGGGGGCAAGAGTGTATAGATGCAAAAGGATGTGGTGAGCGGGATATGAGACTTGGCTTAGAGGAAGTTAAAGATGAAATATTATAGATATTAGGTTCTCAAAAAGGACTGTAAGAGGCAACATTCGAGAATCTCAGGAGGAGGCAACTGAGCTCTAATTAGAGGCAGACTTACCTATGTGCACAAATTTGGGTTAGAAGTTCATGCCCCCAAACTCTTAAAAGCAAATACTTATTGCTTCTGAAAGACCAAGGGGAAAGGTATGATATGCCCTCTTCCTGCAGCGCTGGCCTTGGGAGAGCACTTTTATTAGCCACCTCTTCTTAACTTGTACCACTGCACCTTGAGCCAGCTGTCCCACATTCCTCCACTGTGACCTGCTTGCTGGAAACTCTCACCTGCTGAGATTGCTCTTAGATCTCTCTCTCTCTCTCTCTCTCTCTCTCTCTCTCTCTCTCTCTCTCTCTCTCTCTCTCTCTCTCTCTCTCTCTCTCTCTCTCGCTCTCTCTCTCTCACACACACACACACACACACACACACTCTCTCTCTCTCTCTCTCTCTCTTCCCTGCAAAGAGCAATGGGAGAATCAGTACCAGATGTGCACATGCACCATGGGATGGATGTGCTGGGATCCTGGCTTGTCTCCTCTCACCTCATAACACATCTGCTCCTTTCCTTCAATGCTGGCCATCTGTGACCTGGTGACAATGGACTGGTCCTGCTATTGTCAACCTTGTCTCCATCTGACTGAGTCAATACTCAACTGCCTGACTGAGTCTGAGCCTCAGTTGACTCCCTCTACATAAGTGTATGAAAGAGGAACACCTTCAGATACTGTCTGAAGAAAGGTCAAGCATCAGAAATGTGGGGAAAATGAAACATGATAATTAGGACACATCTTATTCCTTTTGCCTCAGGATTGGCAACAAATTTGCCAAGGCCTTCTTATTTCTGTTACTTGAATTTGGAAATTTAATGCTTTCTTTGGAAAGAATGTCAGAGAATAGAAGAAAGTAGAGTTTAAAGTTGGGAGGAAGTTCCCATTAAGTAAAATTGATTTATTAGAAATGGAAGATAGGGGGAGATCATCTTGATCTGCCTTTCTACCACCATTCCATTGGTATAAATGAATAAACAGAAGGTTAAAATTGGAAATAATGATAATATTAATTGCATTTGTTGCAGTATTTACATTGCAGTCTTTACATATAGATTCAGGGGAAATGGAAGGAAATAAAATTACAAGAAAAATGTTTATACACACTACATTTAATCTTTTATTTTGAGAGACTGTCAGTTTTATTAATTTGAAAATAGTTTTCGTAAGTATAGACAGTTCTTTTCCAGACAGTATTTCCTGTGAGAATTGAATATTTCATTTTTCAAAATCTGTTCCTAGTTGTGTCACCAGCTCATCATGCAATTTTGTTAAGTTTTCTTGTTTATGTAAATATCTACAGAAAAGAAAATGAGAGGGGAATCAAAATGAATCATAACAACAAGTCAACTAGACAGAAAATAAGAAAATCATGAAGGAAGTGATCAACAAAAAGTTATAATACATACAGAAATCAAATATAAATTGGCAGAATTCCCTCCTTATTAGTAATTGCCTTAAATACAAATGTGCTAAACTCTCCAATTGAAAGGCAGAGATTGGTAGAAAGATTTTTAAAATGATCCAATTATATCATCTATATCCTCTTTTTATAAAACACTTATTTTAGATCTAAAGACACAAATAGGTTAAAGTGAAGTAGCAGAAAAAGATATTCCACACAAAAAATGATCAAAGAAAGTCGGGGTGACTAGTATTAGAAAACATAGAGTATACTATGATGGTGATACCTGAGCGAGGATCCTATAATTCCAAAATATACTAATTTCAGCCATTGTTACCTCAGTTAATAAAATTGTTTCAAATAAACAATAAATAACTTTAGTGTATGTCTCAAAAAACTTAAACATCCATGGAATCAAAATAATGGGAAATTTGGTGGTAAATAAAAAATGAATATTAAAAATTATTTTTACACATTTGACATTATAGTTTTAGAAACTAAAAAAAAACATTTTATCTCCTTACAAGCATTAATTTTAATTTTTCTGCATTTAATTTTACCTACATACACATAATTTCAGCATAACTGTTGCATAAAGGGAATGTAATTTTGTATTCTGGCCCAGGAAAAGGAAACATTTTTACAGATAAAAAATTCTTTGGAAAATTTTTAAAATATGTAAAAATAGTCAAAGGATTTAAACATACATTTCTCCAAAATAAGATATATAAATGGCCAATAAGGACATGAAGATATTGAACACCACTCATCATTAGAAAAATGCAAATTTAATACACAAGATGCCAAATCACACTTACAAGAAACAAAAAACATAACAAGTATATGTGAATAAATTTTAACTTTCATACATTGTGGGTAGAGCTGTAAAGCGGTGCAACCACCATAGGAAACAGTCTGGTAGTTCCTCAAAATGTTAAATATAAAATTTCTTCATGATCCAGCAAATTCCCTCAGGGATGTACCAAAAATAATTGAAACACGGACTTGGCCGGTATACCAAAGTTCACAAAACACAAAAGGTAAAAGCAATTCGAGTCCATTAAGAAATAAATCAACAAACATGAGGTGATATATGCATTTAATGAAAGATTATCCAGTCATTAAAATGGAATGACATCCTGAAATATGGATGGATTTTAAAGCATTATGCCAATTGACATAAGACATATAAAAGAACAAATAGTATAAGATTCCATTTATATGAAATATCTAACTAAGAAAAATCATTGAGACAGGATGTAGATTATATATTATTAAGTACTGGATAATGGAGGAAAATGGTATGCAATTGTTTAACAATTACAGAGTTTTCATTTTAGGGTGATGAAATATTTTGTAAATATGTAAGGTACTAATTACAAAACACTGTGACTGTAATTAATGCTACCAGATTATACATATATAGTGGTTTAAGTGGCAAAATATAATTCATATATAAATATTTTTGCCACAACAAAAATAAATTAAAGTATATTCTCAATAAAAAGTGTGCTCTTATTCTGGAAGAAATTATATAAGATGGATATCTATGAGTTGCTAGTATTCCCTTCTGTCTGCTGTGTGAGGTTGGGTGAGTCAATTACTTGTTTTGGGTATCAGCCACAACTTGGATTTAATGATAATTTGTAGAGGATTGATAGACAAGTACTATATATAGGTATCTATATCTGTCTCTATATCAATAGATATAGAGACACATAAGTACCTCTCCTCAACATATGTAGAATATATTAGTATATGTAGAGGTGGAGTATGATGATAACCACCCTTCAATTCTTGCCCTATGGCTTTAGACTAACCACTTTTTTCTATCTTGCCAAACCCGCAAGTAACTCATCTTACACCAAAGGGCCTTATTGCCAAGGTCATTTTTTCCTCACTAAAATCTTGTAATGCATTATTTCCCCCTTGTTACTCTGAGGGTCCATTCCACTTCCTACATGTCTCCAAAGTAGTCCTAGAACTTTAACTTGACCTGATTCCTACAGAGCCACTGAAGGAATTCTTTCTTGTGATATTACTCGTGAAGATTTAGTTCAAGTTTTTGAAGGGAGGTCAGATAAATTGACCTCAGACTTACCCTTTGGCCATGAGATTCCATGATTCTTGGATTCTATCACCTACCATAGAAATGAGATATGATCCACTCCTCTTCCCATCTTTCCACCAATAAAATGAAGTTGACAGGTGCCCCAGGTGATTTCAGATTTCCTTTAGTGGGAAATGGAATTCAGGTTTTTGTAGATACTGATCTTTATGACTCGTTTTATGAGCCCTGAAAAGGTCTGACCTATTATTGAGACCAAAATCTCCTGTGAACCACCTTCTATCTGATTTACATCCAGTTCAGACATGTGGTGTTTTTTCCTAGCCAAGCTCTGTGGAGAGAGAAAGAAAACATGAATGGTGAACTGTTCAAAATACCTTCTACCAAATTTACCAACCTTGAGAAAGGCACACACAACCCATGTTGACCATGTATTACTCTAGTTACTGTGTCTCAGTGCTGGATTTTGGTAGA
This sequence comes from Talpa occidentalis, assembly GCF_014898055.3. Lineage (NCBI taxonomy): Eukaryota > Metazoa > Chordata > Mammalia > Eulipotyphla > Talpidae > Talpa > Talpa occidentalis. Next base: position 28,821,083 of record NW_023605194.1, read on the forward strand.
GGCCAGGACATAACTCAAGCAGGTAAGAAGTATTTTCCCATAGCCCCTCTCCTGATGCCCAGTCTCAGTCCATTTCAGAATGTCCATGTGCGTTGGGTCCAGAACACACCAGCTCATCCCCAGGGACACACTGAGGGACAAGTCATGGAGCAGATTTGCAAGGCAAGACTGCTGCTCAGTGAGCACATGTGTACATATTAATATATGCTTATTTATTTGATGAATAATACTACACTGTATTTTCTCTACTTTTTTGCCTCTCATGGATACACTCTGCAATTTACTCTATAGCTGTAAATGCCATAGGTTATTCAATCAATAACCCACTGGTGGATATTAGTGGATTTTTGTTTTTATTTTACAGATGATACTACAATGAAGACTTTTTTGCATGCATGGCTAGATTTTTGTCATTTATTTAATTTTTGTACAGAATGGATGTCAAATTTTGTCAAATACCTTTTCTGCATCCTTGAAAATAATACATGTTTTTTTCTTCTTAGCATTATTAGTTTAATGTATTATATAAATATTTCTTTCCGATAATGAACTACCCTTGCATGTCTAGAAAATATTCATCTTTGCTATAATTATTTTTGCATTAATGTCTTAAATTATTAGATGTTAAGTTTAACATGTAATATGCTATTAGATTCTGTTTGATTTTATCCATTTAGACTTTTTGCATCAACATTCTTAAGTGAGATTGTTCTGTGGTTTTCTATGTTAGTTCAATGTTGGTCATGTGTGGGGATGGATGGTATACTTACGTTCAAATTTTATATGTCATCTGTGAACTGATCTCTCAAAAATGTTTACATCCAGCCCACAACTATGCCCTCAACTCCAGATCCATCTATTCCATTGTCTTTTTAACTTCTCCCTTGAATGTGTGACAAGCATTTCAAACTCAGCAAGTCCAAAATGAAGTGCCTGATCACCTCACATTTATTCCTCTGCAGTCTCAATCTCCAGAAATGTGAATTCCATCTTTCTAGTTTTTTAGGACATAAACTTTGCATCTTTCCTTGACCTCTCCTTTTCACATAACTCCTACATTATTGAATCCCTCTTTCAAAGTCACATCACCACTCCTTTGTATCACTTCACTCACCTCCTCACTTTTCTCTCTGCTTCCACCTAGATCATTCTCAACACAGCAGCAGGGAAAATATATGTCTATATATTTCTTTTATATACATATATATTATATATGTGTATAATAATTTATATACATTTATATACATATATAATCAAGTTGCGTGTCTCTTTTTAATGTCAGCCTTGGAGGGACTGCCCACCACTTAGAGAAGCTCATCAACCTAACCCTTGTTCTCTCTTTATACACAGGTTCTCTGCTAATCAACAACTATTGCTCACACTAGTTTTGGTTAATATGTGTGACTTGACATTTTTACCATATTCTTTCTCTCAGCAGAAAGCCTGAGGTGCTGTCATTCCCTGGCATATATAAAATACCACCTAAACTTCTACCAAGTTCCCTTAACTGCCCTGATGGTCTTCCTCTTCAGTCCTATCACTGATAGCTTCCCATACCCATCCCCATGCTGCTCATCTTGCATCTTGACCTTGTATCTGCCCCTTCTCCCCTCCACCAGCATGACCAAGGGAAGAAATGCTAATTATCCCTTTAGATATATTTTAGGGAAAAAATATTTTTAGGAAACTAGTCCCATGAGATAATTTCATTTGGAAGGGAGTCATTCTGATTATCTTATTTCAAATTGTAATTTGTATGTCTAAAATGGTTAAATAAATAAAAGTACGCAATTTTTCATTCTTTGGGGGGGGAAATACAGCTATTATTATTCAAAGTTCATAAAATACATACTCACATATTTCACAAATTCTTCTTTGGAAATTTTATATCCTTTCCAAGAACACTTAAGCAGTTTCCAGGCTTCAGTAAAAAATAAAAATTCAAGACTCCTTATTGAAACATTATTGAGAATTTCAAGATGGCAACAGCAGAGTATTACAATTCCTGAACTCAGGGACTTATGCAATTGCATATCCATGAATCCAATGCTGATCCACCTTTATAAGTTTGACTTTATTCCATGGGGATTCTAAGAAATATTAAAAAATAAACTATAATACCTGAGGTTCCCAATAAGAAACACACAATCTTATTGAAGGGCATACCCCTAGGAGCAGGATTGCATGCACATAATTCTGATGACACTATTTCTTAGCAGGTTATTTAACATTTCCATAATTCAATTTCTCATCTGTAAAGTTAGAATAATTACAGTACCTATATCATCCGGTTCTTACAAGGATTTCATTTGTTGATATAGATAAAGCACTGATGGCAGTGTCTAGTATATAGAGTGTTCTATTCAAGTTTAGGTGGTTAAAAGTACCTCTTCCTTCTAAAAGGTATCTGATTTTATTTTTTATCCTTGTTGTTTTCAATATATAGTTACATTTCATTAGAGTACCAGTTAGAAAAAAACATCAAGTTTCAAAGTAATGCTAATTCTACCTAAGGTACTAAGATTGGTGCATAAACACTTGCACACATAAAACTTAGGGCCAAACCCTAAATTAAATGATGGGTAGGTTGATTTGATTATTCATTCTTTCAAATGCATTCACTTTTCCCTACTGATTTCCAAAGAACTGGAAAGGCATAGATAAACAGAACACAACCCCAACTAATACAATAGTATGTAATGAATCACTGCAAGAAAAATAAGCAAGATGCCTAAAGGAAAAGAACTTGATTTGGTTCTGGACAAAAGAATGGTGGAAGGAATTTACAAAGTTTTTTTTAGAGAAGAAAATGGTTAAACTAGCTCTTAAAAAAGATGATTAGGCATTTCCCAGGCATGTCCATTCAGGGTAATATACTCAAGAGGTTGATCATGGGAAGAATTAAACATGACCAGGATTCACAGGAAGACTGGTATACTAGAAATTTAAGGTACAAGTTAGTGGTGGGAGCAAAGGAGTGACCTCAAAAGTGACTTCATATACCACTCTAAGGAATGGGTTTCTTATCTCATGCATCGCATAGAGACTGAAAAAGACTCAAAGAAAGGTGGAAGGTATACAGTGAGATATAGGAGATACCTAACAAAGTGACCATTTAGAAGGCCGTGAGTTCTCTTTGAATTGCATCATAACACACTGGGACCTTATTGATTCTATGCTATTTGTTCCTCTCCTTCATCCAATTGATTCAGGAGCAGATGCCTGACTCAAATCAAACCAGGATGATGGTTAATTTAGTTTGGTTTTTGTCATAGAGGGAGACACTCTTGTGCTGGACCCAGCACCAAATGAATTTGGAATTGAAATGGTTGTTTTAATCAATGTTACTGTAATATGACTACTAAACTCAAGAGTGTATTAATTGGAAGGCTATGCATGTTTTTTTTTTATCATAGAACATAAGTAGGAATTTTGGCCTCATATTTAAGAATGGGTTATTGCTTGATGTGTCTTTGCATTAGAGATAGGTAACATTTTTATTCCTTGCTGCAGGCATTAACTATTTGACTATAAGTCTACATTGAGCTATTCATTTCAAAAAACAAATCTGTGAAAAACTGGAAAAAAAAATCATGGAAGCAAACCAGTCGTCATACAAATGATGGATGATTTCTGCTGTGGATTCCTAGCCTTGTTCTCAACTCCCCGAGAGCTTCCACACCAGCTTCAGTCCCCAACTCCCAATTCAGTTTTCAGTGGACAAATTGATATAAGCCTGGATTTTGAATCTTGGAATGGTTTCCAGTCCACTCCATGGTGATGTCTGCTGGTGGAATTTTGTCAAATACAGCTCTCAGGATCAAGCAGAACACCAGGCAATGGGGAAAAATGTATGTTTTAATGTTTAAATAGATACTTAAACTTATGGGGTGCAGGTCCATGTAATAAAGGTAACACTGTGCATCTGAGAGCTTATGGGTGCTGGCTTTTTTCAGTGTGTTCATCAAAACCTTGTGGCAAAGTTGGTAATTTAAGATCTTGATAATGCCATGTTTTGTACTCCTTTGAAGTCACAGAGTTGTTGGCAAATGTTGTTTCCTATAGATCAATGAGAATAGTTGGGAAAATTCATTTTGGGATCAGCTCATACTGGTCACTGCCAAATGCCTGTGGAATAAAATGGCTGCAGATATCTTGTCTGTATGTACCAGAGAGATAAGAATCCTAAAAGTATAAAATGTGTTCAGTTTTCATTTCATTTGACAGAGTTGTGGCACAGCTAATACAATTTGGTTTTGCATTTAGATTGCATTAGGTACAATTCTGCACTCATGGAAAGACAAAGGCCTGTTCTTGGAAGGAACAACCATATTTGAACACATTCTTTATTATGTCCCAGGTTTGTCATCTAAAATTCTTTGCGTTTCAGTTTTTTTTTTATAAATTTTATTTTTATATTCCCCATACAATTGCAACCCCCTTATTTTGACCCCAATCCCTCCCCTTCTCGCCCCCCAAACTCCATAGAGTGTCTCTGGTTCATAGTTGTTTGTTGATTTTGATTTTTACTTTCTTATAGTTATTCTTTTTCCTGGTCCCCTATTTAAGTTTTCTAGATTCCTGCTACAAGTGAGACCATCCGGTATTTTTCTTTTTCTTTCTTGCTTATTTCACCGAGCATGACCCCTTCCAGCACCATCCATGTTGCTGCAAATTGCATGTGCTTATCTTTTTTGAATGCTGAGTAATATTCCATGGTGTATATGTACCACATCTTCTTGATCCAGTCATCTATTTTTGGGCATTTGGGTTGTTCCCAAAGTTTAGCTATTGTAAACAGTACTACTATAAACATAGGGGTGCAGGTGCTCTTTGGAATTGATGTTTCTGTGTCCTTTGGGTAAATACCTAGGAGTGGAATTGCTGGATCATATGGAAGCTCTATGTTTAGTAGGTCAAGAAATCCCCACACAGCTCTCCATAGTGGTTGGACCAGTTTGCACTCCCACCAACAGTGCAGGAGAGTTCCTTTTTCTCTACATCCTCGCCAACACTTGTTGTTGCTAGTTTTTTTAATATGTGCCATTCTCACTGGTGTAAGATGGTATCTCGTGGTAGTTTTGATTTGCATTTCCCTGATTGCAAGTGATGTTGAACATTTTTTCATATGCCTGTTGGCCATTTGCATTTCCTCTTCAGAGAAGTTTCTTTTTAGCTCTTCTGCCCATTTTTTGACTGGATTATTTTCTTTGTTGTTGTTGAGTCTCATCAGCTCTTTGCAGATTTTTGTGATCAGTCCTTTATCATGAGTGTTGTGTGCAAAAATGTTCTCCCAGTTGGTGGGGTTTCTCTTTGTTTTGGTTATTGTCTCTTTTGCTGTGCAGAAGCTCTTTAATTTGATGTAGTCCCAGCTGTTTATCTTTGCCTTCACTATCACTGCTTTGGGTGATGTCTGTAAAGATGTCTTTGATGTGCATATCACGTAGCGTTTCGCCTATATTTCCTTCTATGTATTTTATGGTTTCAGGTCTTAAGTCTAGTTCTTTAATCCATTTTGAGTTGGTTTTTGTGTATGGTGTGAGGTAGTAGCCACGCTTCATTCTTTTGCATGTAGTGACCCAGTTTTCCCAGCACCATTTATTGAACAAACTTTCTTTGCTCCAATGCATATTCTTTGCTCTTTTGTCAAAGATTAGTTGACCATAAATCTGTGGGTTTATTTCTGGATTTTCTATTCGATTCCATTGGTCTGTGTGTCTGTTCTTGTTCCAATACCATGCAGTTTTGATGATTATGGCTTTGTAGTATAGTTTGAAGTCTGGGAGTGTGATGCCTCCATTCCCTTCTTTTCTTTTCAGGAGAGCTTTGGCTATTTGGGGTTTTTGGTGATTCCATATGAATTTCATCATTAATTGTTTTATTTCTTTGAAGAATGGCATTGAAATTTTTATTGGAATAACATTGAATCTGTATATTGCTTTTGGTAGGATGGCCATTTTAATAATGTTTATTCTTCCAATCCATGAGCAGGGGATGTCTTTCCATTTCTTTGTATCTTCTTCTATTTCTTTTAACAGTGTTTTATAGTTTTCTTTGTATAGATCCTTTACCTCTTTTGTCAGCTTTATTCCCAAGTATTTGATTTTTTTTGTTTCGATAATAAAAGAGATGGTTTTATTGATTTCTTCTTCTTCAGATTTATTGTTTGTATATAGGAAGGCTACTGACTCTTGCGTGTTGATTTTGTATCCTGCCACTTTACTGAACAGATTGATGAGTTGAATTAGTTTTTCTGTGGAGTTTTTGGGGTTCTCTATGTATATTATCATATCATCTGCAAATAGTGATAGTTTGACTTCTTCTTTTCCTATTTGGATTCCTTGTATGTCTTTCTCTTGTTGTATTGCTCTAGCTAGGACTTCCAGTATTATATTGAAAAGCGGTGGTGAGAGTGGACATCCTTTTCTTGTTCCAGATCTTAATGGAAATGCTTTCAGCTTTTCACCATTGAGAATGATACTGGCTGTTGGCTTGTCATATATGGCCTTTATGATGTTGAGGTATGTTCCTTGTATGCCAAGAATTTCAAGGGCTTTTATTATGAACGGGTGTTGCACTTTGTTGAAAGCTTTCTCAGCATCTATTGATATTATCGTATGGTTTTTATATTTCTTTTTGTTGTTGTGTTGGATAACGTTGATTGATTTTCGGATGTTGAACCATCCTTGTGTCCCTGAAATGAATCCTACTTGGTCGTGGTGAATTATCTTATGGATATAGTGTTGGATTCTGATAGCTAAAATTTTATTGAGAATTTTTGCATCAGTGTTCATTAGGGAGATTGGCCTGTAGTTTTCTTTTTTGTGTTGTCCTTGTTTGGTTTTGGTATTAGTGTAATGTTGGCTTTATAGAACGTGTTTGGTATTATCCCTTCCTTCTCAATTTTTTGGAAGAGTTTGTGAAGGATAGGCACTAATTCATTTCTGAATGTTTGGTAGAATTCATTTGTAAATCCATCAGGTCCTGGGCTTTTGTTTTTGGGGAGGTTTTTGATTACCATTTCAATTTCGCTGCTTGTAATTGGTCTGTTTAGGTGTTCTATTTCTTCTTTATCTAGCTTTGGGCAATTGTAGAGTTGTAGGAATTTGTCCATCTCCTCTAGATTGTTGAACTTGTTTCCATATAACTCTTCATAGTAGTTACTGATTATTCTTTTGATTTCTGCTGTGTCCGTTGTGATTTCTTCTCTTTCATTTATGATCCTGTTTATTTGTGCTTTCTCCCTTTTTTCCTTTGTGAGCCTGGCTAGGGGTTTGTCTATTTTATTTATTTTTCCAAAGAACCAGCTCTTGGTTTCATTGATCTTTTGGATTGTTTTTTTAGTTTTGATTTCATTTATTTCTGCTTTGGTTTTTATTATTTCTTTTCTTCTACTGGTTTTGGCGGTTTTTTGTTGTTCATTTTCTAGATCTTTGAGCTTTGAGATTAGGTTGTTTCTTTGAGTTCTTTCTTGTTTCTTGATGTGAGCCTCTATTGCTATATATTTTCCTCTTATTACTGCTTTTGCTGCATCCCATACATTTAGGAAATTGGTGTCTTCCTTGTCATTCAATTCAAAGAATTTTTTAATTTCTTCTTTGATCTCCTCCTTAGTCCAGTGGTCTTCCAGTAGTGTGGTTTTCAATCTCCATGAGTTAGGAGAATTCCTTGTCTTCTTTTTATGGTTTATTTCTAGTTTGATGTCTTCATGGTCAGAAAAGATGGTTGGTATGATTTCAATCTTGGTGTATCTGTTGATGTTTGTCTTGTGTCCCAGTATGTGATTGATCCTGGAGAATGATCCGTGTGCGCTTGAGAAAAATGTGTACTCAGATTTTTTTGGGTTTAGTGTTCTATAGATGTCTATTAAGCCCAAGTGCTCTAGATCCTTATTTAGAGCTTTAGTATCTTTACTTATTTTTTGTCTCGTTGATTTATCCATTGTTGATAGTGGTGTGTTGAAGTCTCCCACTACATATGTATTTTCTCTGATGTCTGTTTTCAAAGATGACAATAGTTGTCTGATATATTTTGGTGCTCCTTCGTTTGGTGAATATATGTTAATGAGTGTTATTTCTTCTTGAAGTATTGTCCCTTTGATCATAATGTAGTGACCATTGGGGTCTCTTTTTATCTTTTTGAGTTTGAAATCTGTTTTATCTGATATAAGTATAGCTGTTCCTGCTTTCTTTTTTGGTCCATTTGCTTGTGGGATTGTTTTCCATCCTTTAACTTTGAGTCTATTTTTATCTTTTGTAGCTAAATGTGTTTCCTGGAGACAGCAAAAGGTTGGGTTTTGTTTCTTAATCCAGCCTGCGACTCTGTGTCTTTTTATTGAAGAGTTTAGTCCATTTACATTTAGAGTTAATATTGATATGTTAGCATCTGTATTTGCCACTGTGTTTGTCTTTCCTTTGATTTTGTTTATTTATTCTTTTAATAACTTTTTTTTTTTTGGCCTTCTTTAGTTGTTATTCGTCCCCATAAGGTTCTGGCTTTAGGACTCCTTGTAGTATTTTTTAGAGTGGGGGTTTAGTCATAATGAAATTCCAGAGTTTCTGTTTGTCTGGGAAGGTCCTTATTCTTTCTTCATAGAGGAAGGAGAGCTTTGCGGGATAGTGTATTCTTGGTTGGCATCTGTTTTCTTGGAGTCTGTTGACTATGTCCCTTCACTCTCTCCTTGCCCGTAGTGTTTCTTCGGAGAAGTCTGATGTCAGTCTGATTGGTTTTCCTTTGAATGTTATCTGTTTCTTCCCTCTTGTCAGCTTCATTATTTTTTCCTTGTCCTGGATTCTTGGGAGCTTTACTATTATGTGCCTTGCTGTATTTTTCCTTTCGTCATGGAAGTTTGGTGTTCTTCTTGCTTCTTGTATATTAATTTTCAGCTCCTTCTTCACGTTTGGGAAGTTCTCTTCAATTATTTCCTTGAATATTTTCTCTGTTCCTACATCTTTCTCCTCTCCTTCTGGTATTCCTATAACTCTTATATTTCCTTTCCTCATGGAGTCAGATAGTTCCCAAAGTCTTTCTTTGGTCTTTTTCCTTCGTACTTCTCTTTCCTTTTCTGTTTTGTTTTTTTTTATTTCTGTGTCTTCAAGAGTACTTATTCGTTCTTCCACCTAAACTATTCTGCTTTCATTGCTTTTCCTAGAGTTCTTTAGCGCCTCCATTAATTCTTTGATCTCCTGCATTTCTTTTACTTCCTTCTTTAGGGACTCAATTTCATTTTTCTGATCGTTGATTATTTTTCCCTCATCATTGTTTTCCTTTATGACTTCTGTCAGTTTTTTAATCACGGCAATTTTAAATTCTCTTTCTGGAAGGCTCGGAAGTTCTTCCAAGTTACTGTTGTTGTAATCAGGTGGGTGGTTTTCTTTTTGTGATGTGCTTTTTTCCTGAGGAGTGGCTGGGTTGCATGTGGTTTTTCTACTCCCTACTGCCTGTTTTCTAATTGGCCATATGCGTTGGGACACTGTGTTGTTGCTACTGGCCAGCATCTTGGGCAAACTTCCCAGCTTACCTCTGGCTCCTCTTGGAGCCTTCTGCAGGTTTAAAGCAGTCTTTACTAAAGAAAGGTCCCTGTTCTAAAATGCCGATGTGGAGAAGTGCTGCTCTGCAAGCCCAGTCTGACCCGGCGGTGGGTGCCAGCTCCCCTCTGGGCTGGGACTGCAGGCCAGAAGGGGCCTGGTGTGGGCAAACTTCCCAGCTCACCTCTGGCTCCTCCGGGAGCCTTCTGCCAGTTTCAAGCAGTCTTTACTGAAGAAAGGTCCCTGTTCTAAAATGCCAATGCAGGGACACACTCCCCTGCGCACCCAGTCTGCCCCGGTGGTGGGTGCCTGCTCCCCTCTGGGCTCAGACTTCAGCCTGTTTCAGTTTTTTCATCTGGGAATTGGGGATTACAATTATTGTCCTACCTATTTCATATGGGACTTTGAAGATTCAGTCATTAAGTAGAAGTTTTGAATTTTAATGAAACATACTATATCATGTTTTTCTTTCATGGTTTGTACTTTTGAGTTCTAGCTAAGTAGTCTTTGCCTAATCCAAGATTACAAAAATTTTCTCCTGTGTTTTATTTCTAGACTTTTGCAGTTTTAGGTTTTATCTTTAGACATATGGTCTATTTCAAATTGATTTCTGTATGTGGAGCAAAAGAAAAAGTAAGGGTTTTGTTTTGTTTTATTTTACATGTTTTCTAAGGTTGGCCATTTGTTTTAGAATAGTTTGTTCAAAATACTATTATTTCTCAATTAATCACCTTGAAATTTTTTTGGAAAATGATTATCCATCCTGTTCCATTGAGTTATGTGTTCCTCTCACATCAATTCCACATTGTCTAGGATACTGCAGCCTTATAGTTAATCTTGACATTGGGTGGTATGAGTCTCAAGTGTGTCTGGAACTTTTTTTTAGATTAATTATTATTTTCAAGTTCTTTTCTCTTCATTCACTTTTCATTCCAAACATATTATTAAATATGTATATATTTATACATAGTTTATGTATATAAGTTTTCAGTATATTCTTTTTTGCTTTAGTCTTGATAAAGACTATATTTGGTTTTTTACTTTCTATACATTAAAATATGTATCTTTAGAATCTGAAATAATTTAGTACTTTTAGCTCATATACCAGGTAATTCTGGGACAAAGATTCTCCAACTCTTTGAGTCCACTTGCCTTCCTTTCATCTCTAATGTTATGAATGTGTGTTTTAATGTTTAAATAGATATTTAATCTCCTATGATATTTTATTACTATTAATTTATATAGTAGTTAAGTTTTTAAATAATCACTCTTACCTATTTCAAATTCATGAAGATTTGTATTGTTGTTTATTGCTGTTATCTTTTCTCACTGACATCTAAATTAGTTCTCCTATAGTTAGAAAACAAAAATTGACAGAGATGACAATCTCTTACAAACTTTTGGCGAATTTTCTATGGTCTGGTACAATCAATTTTAAAAATCACTTCTTTGTACTCAAACAGAATATGAATTCGCCACTTGGTAAGGACAATATACCTATTAGATCACTTATCTGTGTTGTTCAACTACTCTGTATATTCCCTATAATCTATGTACGTCACAAACCCAATCATGTATATAATGTAGCATTATCTTATCCTTATTTTATAGGAAATATTTAAATGTCTGTTCCACATCAATAGCATATGATTTGGGGAAATCACTTTGGAAAGCAGTTTCTCATTAACTTATAAAATTTAATATTTATCTACCTTATGACCCACAATTTCACTTGTTTATATATCTTTAAACAAAATTTTCACACAAGAAGTTCATAACAGTAGTATTCACAGAATTTCTGAAAACAATCCAAATGCTTATCAACAGGAGAGTACATGAATAATCTCTGGTGTGTTTACACAATGAAATGTAAACAAATTAGAGAGACGTGTTACAATAAAAACAAACCTTTGCTATAGACTATTAAATGTAAAAATAAACCCAGGAGATTATATACAATATTATACCATTTTTAAAAAGTAAATTTAAAAAAACCTTTAAATTATAAAAAATTGTTTTAAGAAATGAATAGGGATGCAATAAAATTATATCAAAAGGAAATCACAGAAACAATGCACCAGCTGTGGCAGCAGCAGCAGGAGCCAGGGCGTGCAGAGCCTGCTTCCTGCTCACGCTGGTTCCCACAGTGGTGCCAGCAGCACAGCCACTAAGGCTCTGGGAAAGACCATTTTGCACTTACTTCTTCAGCTTTATGACTGGAAAGGGACTTATGCAGTTTCTGGTATCTGGGTAATTCTCTTCATCCTTTTGCAACTCTATTTTCCCCCACCATTTTTATAACCAATTATCTGTATTAAAATATTACACTCAAAAAAAAAAAAACATAGAAAAATAGAAAAAATATTATACTCAAAACTTAAGAAAGTTTATTGCTTTCTGGGTTAGACATCCACTTTCTGGAGTTACACACAGGATGCAACAGATATGTCAGGAAATTTCTAACCAAAAGAAAACTGATGCAGAAAATGGGTTGCCGTAAATATCAACTAACCATGAAGAGAGTCATTAGACTGTGCCATATAAGAGTGAAAGTGATAGAAAGCTTTTAAACATGTCTCCACCTAGTGCAAACACTCAGAATATGCAAAGACAATTTGGTGGAATTCCAGGAACATTTGAAAATCATCAGTATATATATATATGAGGGACCTCAAATACTTCTTTTGATTAGATATTTCAGGAAGGCAAAAATCTGCAAGAATATTGAGGATAAATTCAATTCAATTCATATCCAGCACTTAGAAGATAAAGATTGTTCTTATGCATATAGGAACTTACAAGATTTTGTCAGATACTGGATCATAAGGCAAGCCTCACTGAAATTCATAGCATTTGTACCATAGAGTACCTGTTTGTTGATTGTAATAATTAAACTGAAACAAAATATATAATATACATATCACCTATGTATATTATAAATAATAATCTAAACTTAACATAAATACATAAATAAATATTTAAACTTAAAAACCGTATATATTTGAAATTTTTATAACACTATTAATAAATTGTACTTTAAGTAATAAATAATAAGAGTAATTCCTAGAGTCCTAATTTAAAATTCTTAGAATTATACAATAAAATATGCACTTTGCGTCAGCATTTAGAGACATAAAAGAAATACTATGAGGACAATTTATGTCCTTAAATGTTTTCAAAAGAAAAGGAGACAGGTTAGAAATAATGAAATTAGGATAGAACAACAGAATGATACCAAAGAAAAGTACTTTGCTTTATTAACAAAGTTCACATCAACACCAACAAATGGTGAGGATGAACACAGCCACACTTGTTTCATGGATAAAACAAAACAAACATGAACTAAAAAAATAGACAAATATCTCTAGTGAGATTAAGTGGGGGGAAGGCTAAAACAAAATTTTGAATGTAAAGGAAGACACTTCAGCAGAGGTTTAAAATATGACATGGGGCCTCCCTGGTGGCGCAGCGGTTGAGCGCTGGGTTGCGAAGCTGCCCGCAGCCTCTGCGGCGCCGGTTCGATCCCCGGCTGCTCCCCGGCCACCGGAGGAGGGTCCCACATGGCGCGCAGACCTCTCCTGCCGCCCGCTGCTCCCCTCAGCAGTGTACTTTGGTCCTTCTGCCTGCTCTGCTCCCTGCTCTGGCTCTGGTGAATTCTCTCACCCTCCCGCGCTTCCGACTGTACCCAGTGCTTGTATAAATAAATAAAAACAAATAAATCTTAAAAAAAAAAATACATAATTAAAATATGACATGAAAAATGCTGACATTAAAAACAGGAGAAAATCATGAAAAAGTAACTTACTAAAAGTCATAAAGGTTAACAAAATTGAAGAAAGTTATAAATCTGAAAAATAAATGTAGACTCAAGTAGTTTTACCAGTAAGTTCTACCAAGATTTACAGGTATAATCATCTTCCTCTTTTATCACTAGTCTACCTCTTGGAAAAAAGGAATCTTTCATTCATTTTATAAGGCTAGCATAACCCTGATGCCCACAGCAAAAAAAAAGATATTTTGACGAAGTTATAATACTGTTTTGCTCATTAATATAAAGGCAACTACCTAAAATATTAGAAATTTGAAATAAACCTTATGAAAAGATAACCAATAGAAGATAAACCTGTCTTTATACCACTAATATATGAAGCACGTATTTACCATGTGAATGGATCACACATTTTATTGCAATAAATTTTATTGCAATAGATTTTATTGCAATAGATTAAGAAAACCCTAAGATAACATTCAATATACATTTGTGACTATAAACTTTTAGTAAGGTAGGAGTTTAGAGTCATTTTTATAATCAAATAACAAGTATCTATAAAAATACTACAGAAAACTTCGTACTAAAGGAGGAAGCATTACAAACCCATTATCTACAATTCTACATAAAATTGTATGTTTTTCTTCAGTAGTGTAATAACCATAAAAGGATAATCAATAAGTGTAGAAGGATTAGGAAGGAAGTAATTAATTCCAGATAAGATTCTTTACATAGAAAAATCAAGAGCATGTAGATAAATTAGTTGAAATTATTAGAAATAAAATTCATTTATTCACTTTTATTATTCTATATTAAAATTTTAAATATTTATCAACCTCTTAAAAATAAAAATTTGTCCTTTTAATAAAAATTTAAAAGGAGAATGCCATGTAAAATGGTTAAACAGATAGCATCAAAATCCAACAACAATTCTAATAAGAAATGTATAATCTTCTACAAGAATCTAACTGGGTATTAAGATGTTAAACATGGCCCAAATAAATGGCAAAATATACTTTGTTCATAGAAATGAAACAAATTGTTAAGGTTTCAGATGTCTAAAAGCTAGTTCAGTAGATTCAATGTAACTTCAACCCAAAATCCAATAGTGATTTTCTTGAAACTTGGTAAGTTTGATGACAAAATTTGCTTGAAAAAATACAATTCTATGAATAATCAGCATACTTCATAAGAGAGCAGAGAGGAAATATCTAACCAAATATTAATCCCATAATAATTAAGACAGTATGTACTGGCCCCAAAAAGTCTTATTAAATGGCTATCTAAGCAAAGAATTGTATCTTGATCTCATACCCTATGCAAAAATATATTCCAGATTGGCTAATGATTTAAATGGCTGAAAAAGAAATATGGAACTGTTTAGTTGAATAATTTTTAGACTTTGTAGTGAGAAGAAAATTTTAAACAATGACAAAACATATTCCCTATAAAAGAAATGATTGAAATTTGACTATATTAAAATTGCAAGCTCCTGTTCATCAAAAGACACCTGAAAGACAATAAATAATGCAATGAAACAGAGACAATATTTGTAATATATACAACTGACAAAAGACTGGCATAGATGATCTGTAAGGAAATCCTTCAAATCAATAAGGAAATACAACTACAGTTTTTAAAATGGGGAGTAAACAGGCTCTTCACAGAAGAGGAATCATTTCTAGCACATAAACGTGAATAATAAACATATGAACATATTATATTCATTAATTATCACAAAACTCAAAGGAAGATAAAATGAAATATAATCTTTATACCTTACAATTTCAATTTCACAAATGCCCAAAGGTAGAAGCCAAAAGCTACAAGATAACAGGAATAGAATTTATCTTGTTTGTTTAATTGAATTTAATATGCTTGTGTTCAAATTATCCTTGGGTCAAATGACCCTTGTGGACTCAACCTGGAAGTTCCTTTCCTAAGACATCTTGCTCTTCTAGTTGTACTATCCTCCAGGGTCCCCTCCCTTCTCTGTCTCTGGCTTGCCTGAATGCACACTACACTCCCATCCCAACTCCAACTGCCTGGCCCAGCAGCACCCAGTTAATGCTACCCCAACTCTACATGACATGGCTCTCATGCTCCCAACCCAGCCCTCTCTTAGACTGTTGCTTTTGCTTCACTCTCCACAAGGAGATATGTTTGGAGGGAACCAAAAGAGATTAATGTGGATGCACGCAGAAGGGAGCAAGGGAATTTAATCCTGTTCCCCCATCATGGGCACTCCCAGTCAGGGTAGAGCCTGCTTTCAATTTTCAATTGTGACTATGACTACAATGAAGTCAATATCTCCTAAGTCAACCTTGGAAAATCTAAGTTTTGCATTAAGATTTTATTCTTCTGTCAAGTTTTAATCAGTAACAAATTATATTGGGGGCATTTTAACTATTGTCAGCTGGGTCTGACTATATTTAATGGGGGTAGATCTTTTTAATATACCCATCATTAATCATTTAAAAGGCATATACGTTATTTCTTAAATCCAAGTGTCAGATGTAGCAATTTAATCATAGACTCAGAAAAACTTATGAACAGATGATAAAGGCAGAGTTTCTGTAGCTGTTCTGGAGTATCTGTTACTAAACTCTTGAATGTATGGCAGGATCCCTGTGCTGGGCCAAACACCTTCACTTGCAAGAAAATGTGGTCCCCATTGTCGCTCTGCATAGGAAGCTGTAGTTCTGGGAAGAAGGTCCCCATTGAGCTTTCCTGGGTGGGTTCTCCCCATAGTTTTGGTTTCCCTCCCTTTAGAAGTGCTGTGGCATTGGTTAGAAGGAGAAGCACCATCACTGAGAGACTGGAGGCTCATCTGGAGCCTGTAGACAAGGACCATGGGCCAATCTCACCTTACGAATGCCCTGAAATAGTCGTTCTCCTTCTTGGAGAACAATGAGTGATGTAGCCACAGCCCCCACAGGGCAGAAACCATAATGGGACCCAGCTCCCCTGCACTCATTCACTCATTCATTCATGATCCACTCTGTCAGTCCTGCTAGTAAGAAGTTATTGAGTCATACCACATACTATGTTCCAAACCTGGCAAACAGAGGGGTTTTGCCATAATACAGAACCTCACTGCCCATAATTCATCAGCCAAGAAGCAAACCTATTGAATTCTATGGAAGACACAGAAGGGATGCTTTTTGTCTTAAACCCTCCAAATGTGTGGGATCAAAGTGACTTCAAGATAGAGATTCTGCTGCTCAGCACACAAGTTCCAGAGCACCAGGTTACCACCTTCAATGAACCAACGAGTCTACTCCTTTCCCTTCTGCCCCTCCCTCAGTCTAGGGTATAAGGAGCAGGAGTTACCAGACCAAAAATGATGCCTAGAAAAATTCCTTTCAGAGTTATATGTGTGCATGTGAGTGTGTAGGCCTGGCTTTAATAAAAACTTGTACAACAGCCAAACTATCAAAATGTTAAGAGCCCACAAGTATGTGGCTCACCTCCTAGAGTTTTTCATGTCATCAATGATTGAGATGTTAGAATCACTCAGTTAATGTGAGAGACAGCCATGGTACAGTGGTGTAGGCCCTTGATTTGGCACCAGAACATGGGTTGGTACTGAGCTTCCCAATTTCCATGGTCCCCATGTTTTCCTGAGAAAAGTGTCATCGCAGGGTGCTGAGATGGTCCACACATAGTTTATGTGCTTTAAAATTCAAAGCCATTTATCAAATATGCTCCATCTCCATTCCCTAGTCAGAGTGAATACAAGGCAGGACAGTCAGTGCTGTCCTGAGGGAGCCTCTGGCTCTCAACCCCTCCTATGCATTTTCCTAGGGTCATGGCCCTTTCACATGCTCCTGGCTGTGGCCCTGCTCAGACTTGCCTTGCCCATTCCTTGGAGCATTATCTCAACCAGGGACTCAAAGTCCTTCTGCCAGCCACTATCTTCCAGTGCCTGGTCTTGGTCTTCTTTCCTAGTTTCTACTTGGAATTCCATTTTTTTTTTTTTTTTGCTAGGACCAATTATATTTCCGCTTTCATGAAGCTCACTTAGCGATTTTCCCTTTTTAAGGGAGCAGCAGTTCTCGTATATAGGATGGCGGAGGGTTTTGTTCATCCCATCTCCAGGCAGAGAATCACAGGGGAGAGCCTGATGTGAGAGGTGAGGAGGCCACTGCGCATGCGCCACTGTGTGCTCTTGGGACAGCAAGGAGACAGTAAAGGGGCAATCGCAGGACTCTAGGGAAAGACAGCCGTGTTGTTTTGCAGTTATCTGAATTTAAATCTTCAAGGAGAACAAGAGCTATCTAAAGAGGGTTTTGGTGAAAGTTTGCTGTGCATTGTGCTCTGTAAAGCCTGTGCTTTCTGTTCTAGATAATTTATGATAAAGAGTTGGATACGTCCTCATGGTTTTGGGATGACACAGACACTAGATGCCATGACAAGATTATTTCTCTTTTCTTTTCTGTTTCCCTCCTTCGTCCCTCCTTTCCATTCTCTTTTCCTCCCACCCTCTCTCCCTTCCTTCCCTTGTAGTTTCATGTAGAATAACTATTTTTATTTTTGCAATCATAAGAGAGAGTGAGGAGTTTCAGTTGGAATGATATAGCTGAGGTCCCTTCTGCCATAAATCACAAGCTTCTGGGAACTAGAAACTATGAAACTTATTTCAAGACCGACCTCTACACCTAGATCACTTGGTAGTTTTGGACACATCATTCAATTTCCCTAAGTCAGTGTATTCCTTTGTTTAATGAAATATTATAATAATGATCCCTTATATCATCACTGTAAGGGTTGGATAGTAAAATTTATGTGCAAGTGTGTTTTAGACTGCAAAGTGTATATTCAACTAATTCTTATAATTCATTTGAATGGCTTTTGCTGAATGCTCAGATTTAATTTGCAGAGAACATATTTGAAAAGGGCCACTGTGACTGTGACTTTTTATTCCAACTTCAATGAGTCTATGTCTACACAGCAGCCCAAGGCCTGCCTGCCTCACCGTGGCTTTGGGCTCTGCTTGTGTGCCCCTGTGTGTCCGTGTGTCACCATGATCAATGGAAGGAGGAGAGTGGCTGGTCCTGGTGTGGAGGCAGGGAACGCTGCCAAAGCCATCTGCTCAGAGAAGTCAAAGGCCACAGAGAGAGAAATGTGGTTTTAATTTTTTGAGCTAAGAGGTTTTATAAGTAATTTTCTCCATATTTTTGATGTGATGCCTAAAGGAAAATAATAATAATAAAACAAAACTGGAGGAGGGAAGGTTATCTGCCAAATGACATTCTCCCTATTCTTCCTGCATCTATTCCTAGAAAAGAGAAATTGAAAACTGCAGGGAAAGTGTTGGCAGTCTACCAGATTTTTTTTGTCTTGCACCTAATCACTGTGACAAGCAATTTCTTCTTTGGAGTATGAGAGGCTTATACCCCCAGCCCACAGCTCTCTTTAGACAATGAATAAAGATAATGATGGTGACATTTATTAGGTGCTTACTGCATGCAGACACCATGCAAAACACCTTATCAGAGTGAACACAATTAGTCCTTGTTATGATATTTCCTGACCGACACCAAGAGAGAACACCCAAGTCTAGGGTGGGGGGTGAAAGAGACAGGATAGGAGGGGGTCTCTCTATGCATGGGCACACATCTGAAGCAAGATGCTATCTTCTTGATTTGGAAATTACAAAAAAAGTTTAAATTTAATTTTTAAGGAAGTCCAACTAATCATTTGTTTGTATTATGTGTTTATTATGTTATGTAAACGTAACATAAAGTTCGTATCTAGATTCACTTTTTTGTTTATGGATACCCCAACTGAAAAAGCTATTCTTCCTCCATTGAATTGCTGTAATATTCTTTAATCTTTAAAGTTCATTTTTGATTAAGTTATGGCCTTTATCTGTTTTGTGGATTCTATAACTATTTGTCAAGACATTATTCTATCCCTATTCCTTTTTTGAAAATACATGCCTATCTCTGGGATTTGACAACAGTTTTTTTCTTTCTTCTTTTTTTTTTTTAAAAATTTATTTATTTATTTATTTATTTATTTATTTATTTATTTATTTATTTATTTATTTAAGCACTGGGTACAGTCAGAAGCGTGGGAGGGTGAGAGAATTCACCAGAGCCAGAGCAGGGAGCAGAACAGGCAGTCTGATGAAGTACACTGCTGAGGGGAGCAGTGAGTGTTGCAGGAAAGGTCTGCACGCCAAGTGTGACCCTCGCTAGAGGCTGGGGATCAAACCGGTGCAGCAGAGGCTGCAGGCAGCTTTGCAGCCCAGCACTCAACTGCTGCGCCACTGGGGAGGCCCAAAGAGTTCATTTCTATAACTCATATTTATGTGAAATGAGTTTTATTGTACTTTCACAAAAACAGTAGGTCAGGATATTTTCCTTAAGTTCTTGATATAATTTTCAGCGAAAGTTTAAAACGTTGTAAACTTTTTTGGTTTACAAAGACCTGCTGGCCTCCCTTCCAATTAGATCTCTTTCCTTTGCCCCATTGTTCCTGTCATACAATTTGAATTTTATCCCTAGTAATGTCACATTTCATCTTGGAAATGAGATGTTTTTGTGAATTTTGGGGATGCACACAGTCCAGAGCCCTCCACCAATCGTCTGACATCACTATGGTCTCTCCTTCACCCTCAGCTCAAGACTGCGCCAAACCTTCCTGGTTCTGTCTGATGAGCCTACTGAGATGCCCAGTTAGTACCTGTTTATAATTTAAGAATCCTCTAGTTTAAAAGATTGTCGGAAGTCCCCTTGAACTCCCTCCACAATCTCCTACTCAGTGATAATACCATGAGAATCTTGTTCCACTTGGCAGTTTGTCTTCATCCACAGGATGCTGAGATGTATAGGAATGCGTGGTCACCAAGTATTGCTCTAGAAGTTGTCAGAGGCATTTTGGCTTTTCTATGTCAAATGACTACAATGACTCGTTGGATGAGTGCTCCATTATACAGAACTCACAATGTCTTAATCGCCAATTGTCTTCATTCTTAGTTCTACCCCACTTCACATGCTACACCAAAGGCAAGTCCCAATTAACATCTAGAGACACCTCATTCTGAAATCTTAAATTAGATGTCACATTTGTGTTTTTCTCACCTTTGGTGTCCACACTTACACCACAGCTATTGTTTCATTCACAGAGAACCCCAGGTGGTGCTTATTTGCTCTGTGTCTTCAAGTTAGTCTCTCTCCCTCCTTTTCTTTTTTCCTTCCTTCAACTATTGCTCTCACTCGCTCTTTTTATATTGAATTTATCTCTTTCTCCTGAAATTTCAGGATTGATTAACTATTTTTTAATCACCTAGTTTTATCAGACAACTGCCCTCCCTGTTAAAGAACTCATCCAGTATAATCCCTATTCTGGACCAACACTATGCTTTTCTTATGTCAGGGCTACACATCATAGACTGGAAATTCCATGAGAGATAGCACTATCCCTGGGCGCCCAGTGACTAGCATGATGTTGGACACAACATAGATGCTCAACAAGTATCTATGTAATAAATAAGACAATTTCACAATTCTAGACCAAAGCCAACACAAAGTCATGGTCTCCATCTCATCCAGGGCCTCACATCTGTAACATATTTGTATGCTTTGTCATATATTTTTTCTGTTTCTTGCAGTAATTACTTTAGTTTTAAATTAAATCTCATTCAAACCCCTATTCTCAAGCAATCTTATTTATTTTTTAAAGGTTTATTTATTTATGCATACAAGAGCTAGGGTACAGACCAGAGGCGTGGCAGTGAGAGGCCTCACCAGAGACAGAGCGGGGAACAGAACAGGCAGATTAACTGAAATACACTGTTGAAGGGAGCAGCGGGCAAGACAGGAGAGGTCTGCTGTGCCATGTGGGTAGCTCCATGCCCGGCAATCAAACTCATGCTGCAGAGGCTGCGGACTGCTTCATAGGTCGTGTCCCACCCCCCTGCGCCACCAGGGAGGCCTCAAGCAATCTTATTTGTTCATTAGTTTATTTGTTAACTCAACACACTAGATGCCAGGGACTACGTTTAGCATTGGGAACCCAACAGTGAACCAACACAGACATGGTTCAATCACTGTAGGACTTTTAGCTTAATGAAGGACAATCTTTAATTAAATAATCAGGTGGAAATTTCAATTTCCCCTTCAGTTCTCTGGAGGAAAAGAATTTAGTGCTATGAGACCAATAGTCAAGTGAGGTGACCTAAAAATGCAGAAGACTTCCTGTAGAATGTCATTGAATGAAGTTCCAGTGGTTAGGTTGGAATTAGTCATAGGATGCAAGAGGAGCAGATAGCACTCACCTCAAGAGAGTAGCACATTCAAAGCCCACCCATGAATAGATTAATATATACAGTCAGCGCATGCCATAGATCGATGTATACAGTCAGCGGATGCCATACATTAATATATACAGTCAGCAGATGCCACAGATTAATATATACAGTCAGCGGATGCCAGCAGTCTGTCTCACACAGCATCTCAATTTCCCTCTTCCCTGATCTCTCCATTTCCCTCTTCCCTGATCTCTCTTGTGGCCTCATGGACAGGAGACTGTCTTGAGAGATGGCATTCTTCTCCAAGCCTCTTTGCCTAACCTGGTACCCCCTGACTTCATCGCACCTTTTATCCAAATGTCTAGATTAACTAAACAGTTGATTTTGTACCTCTTCAGGCCTCAGTTTTCCTACTTATCACATCAGAGGTTTAGTTAAGGGGATTTTCTGGTCTGGTTTCCAGCAGTCTCTGAAAGGAGCCTCCTTCGCTGTCCAGAAGGCAAGTACACACAACAGCCTGCAGATTTGGGGACCATCCCTGTCTCAGTTCAGTCCTGCCATCAAAGCCCCTCGCACATGTCTGTATGTCTCCTCTGTGTCTACGTTCCCAAAGCCCCTGGTGATACCTCCTTCTTTTCCAGGCACATAGGATGAATCAGGTGTTGACAGAAATCTGCCAAATATTTGCCCTTTTGGACAGTGGGAAATGAAAGAAGGTCCCTGGGTAAAACTTACTAAACTGAGGGACAGACTGGAGCCAGGCTGAAGGAGTCAAACAGGGGAGGGGTCAAGAGACCCACCCCCTGGGGGCCTATGAAAGGACCTCCAGAGCTGGCCTTGTCTCTCAGTTTTCAGGGGTGTCACCATCAATCCCCTGTTTAAAACACCACAGTACATGTCAAAACAAACAATGCTGTTACCAACTATCATTAGCCTGCAACAAAAGCAAAGCAGCTACTGCTCTCTGTTAATTGATTCCAGGAATCAAACATTGCAAACCCTTATCCTAAGGATTTAGAGCTGAGGTAACTGGGAAAATGCCTTCTTTGGGGTACATGGGGTTTAACCCAGAGGAAAAGCTCCTAATTCCTGAGTGTTCAAGACCCTTCTCCCCCAGGTTCCATTTTACATCATCCCCTTTTTTACCCCCATGGACATCATGCCTTGGCCCATGGTGCCCAACCCCCCCATGCACACAGTGGTGACTGGTGAATATTTGCTGAATTGGCTTATTTTACTCAAACCTTGAGGCTGGGAAATGTTCTAGGAGCAGATGCTCCCTTAGTATATAGATGTTATTTCGGAAAAGTTCAGTCAGTAGGCGGGTCCCGCTACATCCTGCTGTCAGGGCTTCATGAGGCCCTGCCCCAACTATGGAGGCAGAGGCTACAGTCTGGATCCAACTCTGGCTCAGGATACAACTCAACACCTTGTGAGAGGCCCCTCTGGGGCTACTGAGCTCCTTTTTGGAGCCCCTCCTCTTAAAGAGCATCTCAACACTCCCTCAAATGGGCTGGCCCCAACTGTGACTCTGCAGATGGCTTAGTCAGGACAGGAAGTGAAGAGGGCCTTGGCTCCTGAGAATATACAGGAAGTGTTCTCCCAAGCTCTAGAGAGAGATCCCTGGCTGAAGAGCAAAGAACTCACATTCCATCCCTGTTCAGGTGCCCTGGTGTTGGATATGGCAGCATGAGGGTGGGGTTTGAGGGGGATCTGAGTGAAAAGGGGGGTTGTAGGGAGCGGTCTCTCAGGCAAGTTGTCAAACATCCCTAGACCCCAGGCTTATCATCTGCCCAAAAAAAAAAAAAATCCTTGCAATTTGAGATTCTAAGCCTTTAATTCAAAAAATGATACATCCAAATGTGAAGCTGAGACAACTTTTATCCTGACCTACTAACTCTATAATGATCTTTATTACAGTGGACCAGAAGGCAAATCCAAAGTGCTCACTATGTGCCAGTGGTCTGTGTGAGCAGAGGCAAGTGAGAGAGCTCTCTCTCCCAGGAACAGAAACCACAGAATCCCTGGGATTTTCAGTCATGTTAAAATCCTCAGGGCTTAAGTCCACTTATATGAATTTATTTGCATTTTTTTTTAAATGAAGACTTCCTGTATTCTGAAGGTTTAATTCAGGCAACCTGGATTTTTGATGGTTTTCACGAAAGATGGTGGAATAAATTTACATACAAGAGCTCAAAGCTCACAGAATCAATTTCTAGTAGTCATGCTCACCTGGGCACAAACTTGAAGGGAGCAAGATAGCAAAGAAAGTGTGGTGAGAACCTGTAGGGTAAGGAAAAATGTCAGGCTTTTCTGCCCTCCCGCCATCAGGATAGATGAGGTATCCCTGCGGTCCTGAATGCATGCCTGATGGCGGGCACCTGGAGTAGGGTGTGGGCATAGGTGGATGGGATTCACCTGGGCTGAGACTGGGCTTTTAAGGGCGGCGTCACGGGGACGCCAGGAGAAGCTGAAAGAGAAGCCAAGAAAGAAGTAGCAGAAGCTGAGAGAGAAGCAGAGAAGGCCGGAGAGCCCAGATAGAATGAAGACTTGCTGGGGGCTGGGAGGCCAGCCAGCCTCCCGGCCCCCCAGCACCCCTGCCTGCTGTGTACCGGGTAAATCCCAATAAAAGACCTGCAAAAGCCACTGAGGACTCTGACTCCTCCTTTACCTGGTCTGCTGGATCAGAAAACCTGCACTGTGTCCATTCCTGCCTTTTACAGAACCTAAGCAGAATTATTAAAACCTATTTTTGGTTAAACTGATTTTGTTAAAATCTTTTTTCTGACCCAATGCAATCTTTGTGTCTTTTTCTCTTCTTTTCATTCAGATTTTTTTTTAAGATTTATTTATGTATGCATACAAGAACTGGTGTACAGGCCAGAGGTGCAGGAAGTGAGAGGATTCACCAGAGACAGAGTGGGGAACAGAACAGGCAGACTGACTGACTGAAATACACTGCTGAGGGGAGCAGCAGGCAAGACAGGAAAGATCTACTGCACCATGTGGGTAGATCTCTGGCCGGGCGGATCGAACTTGTGCTTCAGAGGCTGCCGATAGCTTCATAGTGCTGTGTTTAATCCCCAGGGAGCCCCCCCCCACCCTTTTTTAAATCAAGGTAACATTGGTTTGTATTGTGGTTTGTCTCTTAGAGGTATAGGTTGTTTGTGTTTTAGAGGCATAGGATTTCCCACACCAACTCCCTCCCCAGCTGCTATTACTACACCACACCCACCACCAAAGCCCCCACAGCCCATCCCCAAGGTGCATTGTGCTCCCTCTCCACTTCCCTTCTCCTGGTAGCCTCAGTTCTATCATCAAATTTCTAGGAATTTTGTCTTTTTCTGAAAACAGAAAATTTAGGAAGAGCTTCTTCTCCATCCTAACCTCAAATGTTCTGTAAACTTTTAATCAACAAATAATTACCAAGTACTTTCCCAGGGTGATGCCCTCTGCAGCTGCTAGGGATAGAAATACTTGAGAAACTCATTAACAGAGGGGAACATGGCAGGAAGATTTGAGAGGAAGGTTGAGAGTGCTACACTGGAAGTCTCTCTGGGGGAGAGAAGCCAGAATGTTCGTGCTAAATTCTCACAAAGAAACATACACCGCCTCTTAAAGAACAAAGGCGAAGGAGTAGGAGTTTGCCAGGCAGAAACAGAGAATGGCATCTGGGAGAAGAAACAGACCAGCAAGGCCTGGAGATAGGAAACTGTCTTCAGAGAAAGTTGAACAAGTGTAGACAAACAGATGATAAGCTAGGTGAGAAGACAGACAGCACACCTGGAAACAAGTCAGCTTAGGAAGTAATGAAAATTCCAGGCTAAGTTATTAGAAACTGATCCTCTGGCCAATGGGGAGACAAAGCAGGATTTTAAGCAGCTGACATACTCAGACCTGATTGTGGAAAGCTCTCTCCACAGAAGTGTAGGTGATAAATGAGATATTAGTTACAGAAGGTCAAGTAGGAAATGATGATAACGTTGTGGGTGGGAGACAGTGAATGTTACTGCCATGGACTAGGGAGATACAGTAGGATTCAAGGAACATTTTGGAGTAGAGGTGCTCGAGGGTAAGTGAATGGTCAGGCTTTTACACTATTAGCCTCTGTGGCTACCACCTGCGACCTTGAAGGCAGAAGGCACTTGGGAGGGTGGGCTCAGGGCACATATGCCTCATGGTGGACACCTGGAGTATGGTGTGGGCATGCGCAAGTGGACACACCTGAGCCTGGAGGCTGACGCTATAAGGGTGGCGTCACTCACAGAGGATGGCTATGATGGAGGAGATGCCACGAGAGGAAGACCATGAGAGAACGCCAGAGAGAGCCCAAAGAGAAAGAGTCAAGATTCGCTGAGGGCTGAGAGGCCTGCCAGCCTCCCAGACCCCGGGCCTCCCTGCCTGCCCTGCACCTGGTTGCCTCGTTAAAGATGCTCAGTCCCAGAAGGATATAGAGTCAGGAATACGGTGGGCACAAACCTGTCTTCCAAGGCTTCATTTGGATGGTGTTGTTTTTAACAGTGGTAATCATGGAAGACAAAAATGAGTTCAGCTTTGGAAAAGTGAAGTCACCCAGGAGATATGTGTAGGGGCTACTGGTGAGGTTTCAGAATCACTACATTTGCAGAGCTGACTCTGCATCCCTGCAGGGGTGTCCCAGATAAGCTGCCAGACCAGACCAATTCCCATCCCAGACTCTGCCAGTTACTACCTGGGTCAAATCGCTTCATCTTTCTGGATTCACCTTCTCATCTATGAAGTAACCATAATAACATTACTGCATCAAACACTGTAGATCAAAATAACAACCCATATGGAACTCCAGGTATGGGCCATAAAATGTGGTTTAATAACTAACTTCCCTCCCAGAGATATGTTACTTCAGGGAAACTTATATGATTTCTCTGTGTTAAGAGATATGGTTAGAACTATCTCCTCAAAGTCAGGAGGTTAGAGGATGATGCAGGAACAACTCAAATCCCTAAGAAGTTCCCCCTTAGCAGCCCATAGTATGGGGTGACTTACTCTGTAACTGATGGGTTTCCTGATATCCACAGGTGGCTTCCTCACTGCTTGGCATTACTACTCAGCTCCTGGGAAGCAGACCATCCTGTGGAAAAAGAGGCCATTTCCACCAATGAAGGGGGAAGGACAGAAAATATCCCAGGAGGAGGTGCCTCAGAAACAGCTATTTACCAAGTATTTGTCAAGCGACTTAGAGTCTAACACCCTTCCCTGCAGATGTGAGCCATGAAGAAGGGAAGAACTTGTCAACTTCTCTATATGATAGGCACTTTGCAAATGATGCTTAGTGTGATGGTGCACATAAGGTGCTCTCTGCCAAAACACTGTGGACTTTGTTTTCAGGACTACCCTCCATTAGTACAACCAGGAACCACACACACAAGCACACAAAGGATTGAAATTGAATGAAGAAAAGGCACTCATAAATCGAGATGAAATGTTCAGCTGAAAGGGCCAGTGACTTCATTTTAAAGAGGCATCATTCGTGTTTGTTAAAATGGAAGAGAAAGCTGAGCAGAAAAGTCTGCCCTCTTGGGGAGGAGCAGGGGAGGTGGTCCTTGACTCCAGTTCTGCTCTGATGGACTCTATTCCGCCAGCAACCTCTCTTCCTGTGTCCTTGGGATGTGATGGCCAAAGAGCTCTGTGAGTGTTTCAGGGAATATTCAAGCAGGCTATTCTGGCAATGCCTCCCCTGGGCTGGTGACAACTCTCAGAGAGGTGACTGTCCTTCCCTGTGATACTCACTTCTTTTTGCGCTAACCCTCTGGGAGGCGCTCTGGAGAGAGTTCAATTTCTACTCCTTGGAAGCAACCATTATGCCCTCTTGAATATATGAGGTAGAATTATCTTATTCTCTTAATTTATCTATTATTAATAATTATGATTTGAGTAATAGTAGTGGACAATTGCATTATTTTGCAAATATTATTTAAGCTTTGTTATTAGAATACATACTTGTTTTCTTAAAATGATGTTCTCTTTTCATAAAGTGTTGTTACTTTTTTCTGGTAATGTTCAACATATCCTGGGCACACCCTCACCATCTCTAGGAAGCTTCCCAATGTTGTTATTCAGGACCAGTTAGTTGCCTTCTCCTCGGTCCATCACACTTTACCAAGAACACTGTTTAGGGTTGGTAGCTATGGTTAATGTGACTTTTCTTCTAGGAAACAAGAGCCTGAAATTGGACAGATTGTCTTTAATCATTATAACCTCTGGGCTGCCCCAGTAATCAACCTCCCATGTCCTCATTCTCTTAGAAACTGACTTCATGACCAGGCCCAAATCTTGCCCTCTGTCTTAGAGTTTGGCTACAAAAACCACCAATTCAACAACTGACTTTTTTTATGATTATTTAAGGTCTTCCATTTATAGGAAAATGAAAAAAAATTAATCCATCCTACACAAATGAGTAGAGTCCTATGTCCAAGAAAATAGTTTATATTAACAACCTGGAAAAGCTGGGTTGGCAAGGCATTCCAAGTGGAGCTCTTGGAATGAGCTCAGCTCCTACAAGAGAAACCCTAGCACACACATGGGTGGTCCCTTCCACATGTAACACTTGGACTTTAGGATATCCAGCAACATTTGGAGCCCTCTTTTAAAAGAACTGTAAAATGAATGCTTGGCCCATACACTTCATGGGCCATTTGGGTGAGAGCCAATTGTCAGCCATAAATGGGTCCTGTTATTCCAGTGCATGCTGAGGGTCAACTGTCCCCCCAAGAACCACTCCAATCCCTAGCAAATGACTTCCTACCAGGAGGGTGGTGGAGAGAGCAGTCTTTGGGAAGCTCCATCTTCCTAATTCTCAAGGCCTATGTTCAGGAAGTCATTGCTTATCCCTAAAATGTTTGCAGTGGAATGCAATTATTTTCAGCCTACTGAGCAGTAAATTTGATTTTGGCAAGACAAAAGGGGTTTCATTGCTAGTATTAGTGCTATTAGTACTGTTATAACTATAGTAATAATACGAATTATCATGATTGGATTGCCTTCTGTGTGCCAAGTCCTATATATTTTGCCACAACTAGGAGGAAGATGTTCTTATCATCTGTGGTTATAGAGGGGGAAACTGAAGTTTAGATAAGTTACCCGCCTCAGTGAGAGTCATATAGAGAGCAAGAGTGAAGGCTGATGTTTGAAGCAAAGCTATTTACTGTGAATTTCACACTCCTTACGGTTATGTCACATTCTTTCCAGACATAGATGTCTCAGACACAGTCGGAGGGGCCCAGAGCTGCAAATGTGTGAGTATCACACACTGAAACACTGCATTCTGTCCCAAAGTGCTTGCCTATGTCATCTGCCACTTACTAAAAACTTGATACTGTTGGCCAAAAGAGAAATCAGACAAGGAGTTACTCAACAAACTCACTATTGGGGAAAAAAGAGCCTTTCAGATAGTGTGGGAGGTGTCAACTTTGTAGAGTAAAATCATTGTATAGGTAAAATGGTAATTTATTGCATGTTTCATGGCTTTATCATTTATTATAATTATTCATGTGTGTAGTGTAGGTAAAATGGTAATGTGATCATGTGAACCCTGATATCTAAATACACTATTTCCAGATTTCTATAGAAAGATTAGCAGAATATCAAAAGGTAATGAAAAGGAGTACCATCTACACATAGAAATTTCTGCTAGGAATGGAGCATGTGGGTCTGAGTTTTAAAAGGCAGAGGACTGACTCACAACTTCTTTCCTCTAAAGACATCAGAGAAGGACTACTAATATCTCTCCTCTCATCTCAGAGGGTAAGGGCTGGCTAGAAAGAAGAGAGATGGGAAACCTATCCTCCGAGGATTCCTTCCAGAATAAATGGCATTCCTAAGCAGAACACCAGAAAGCAAAGCCTCTTCATTTTACAATGAGCAGTTTGGTGGATATGAACCCAATATATATTTCATTGTTATTTTTTGACTCTTTACCAAGAGTCAGACCTGGTAACAATTATACTATGAACATGGAGTGGAGAGATCTCAACATACAACATGCAGAACTGCAGAGTTAAGAGGTATGAAAATTTCACCTCTTCTTTACCTGGAGGATTTGGAAGGCAGATGAGTTTGAGAGATTCACCATCATGTTGTATCACCAAATCTGGGGAAGGGAACCTTAAAAATTTATGTAGTTTGAGGAAATCATGGAATATAAAAGCATTGAGTAATGTCCTGAGTATAGCATAATGAGGAAACTGTACATTTCAAATAAATACTCTTCATTTGGCTGGACACATGTTCAAACTAGTATAGAAGATATAGTGTAGCAGTAGTGGAGGGAAGTGCCTGGATATCACTGGCTTCCCACAGCCACCATGCAGCAGGCAAGGGCTGAGAAGATCCTGCATTTCCTGGGGAGGAACAGTGTGGAGTGGATGAAACTGGAGGACAAGCAGACTCCTGTAATTAGAAAGAGGGGGATGTCAAGAGCTGGGTTATCATTCAACATTCAACAGAGATGGTAAGAAAGCGTATGGACAGTGGCATTAAATGCTAGTGCTGATGTGAAGGCCAAGTGGCACTGGTTGCAAGACCAGGGATTTGGCAAAAATAGAGGATGATGTTGAGACCTTATTCAGAATCCCATGTGAATACATGGAGCTCACTCCTCCCCAGGGCTATAGGACACGTCACAACACACCTGCAAAACCCCAAATATTGAATTGTGAGAAGTGGAGAGCAAAGAAAATAGGAAAAACTCAATATTGCCCTATTTTGAACAAGAAGAGACTTAACTGCTACTTTAAGTAACCCTCTCCAACAACCTCAATACTTACCGAGGCAAAGAGTTATGAGAAAGATTAGATTAGATCAGTTATTGAAAATAAGCTTTCCTTAATATTTCTGTAGGGATGTGTGGGTAAATTTATGACCCTGCTACAGAAAGAAAAATCACTGAGCCTGTTAAAAATGCCATAAATCAAAAAGTGCACCCTTTTCTCAAGAGGTCAGAAAAACTGCTTCTCCAATGAGGGAAAAGGAAACAAATTTCTGAGCTTATTCTCAACAAGAACTGAAAGAATAGTGAATCTACATAACCAGATCCAGTATTCCAGAAAGAGGAATAGTCTGATTTTTTTTTAATTTTTGTGGAATAAGAAATAACATTCATTCCCATCACCTCCACAACCACAGAGAACTTAGTAAGTTCAAAAGAAAATCATCAAAATAATCAAAGCAGAAATTAATTGACTGGGAGATGAATCCATATACTGGGATTTGCTTAAGAACTTCACAGGAAACACTAGTGCAAAAGGATGAAATGCCCTTGTTTAATGACAACTTAGTCTCAATAATTCTCTTTTGAAAATTTATCAAGTAATTATTAAGTATGGAGAAAATAACATTTTAATAACAATCACAATCTGGTTATAGTTTCAATTTAGAAAATAAGCTGAAAAAAAGGAAGCATGCTGAAACAATCTAGATATGATACACAGTGTTTCAGGGCATAAAAAGATAAATTGGGGCTGGGGAAGAGATCACTGGTGCTCTTGGTTAGTAACAATATCTTACAAAGATGTCACAGAGAGGAAAAAGTGAGTAGCCAATCTTGGTTTTAAATCAATATGCAAGGATACATATTTCTAAATCTCCTCAAGGAAGATTCATAATATTGCATACTGAATATTTTCTCTGAATACTAGGATTATAGATGAGTCTTTTGATGTTTTTATGGGGTTTCCTTTGAAATTTTTCTTTACTGAAAATGCATTTCTTTACATAAAAATATACTAACTAATAAAGAAACAATTACAAGAATAACTAATTTCAAGTAGACATAAAAGTTTGGGGGAAAATAATATTTCTGACTGGCTGAGTTAAGAGCTATTTTTCTGCTTCCACTCCATATGGAGAAACAGGGAACCTGTGTCCTCAGATTCCTCTCCTAGGTGTGAGAGAAATTCCCCTGCGACTAGGGCCCCTGTTGGGTTGCTTTCCTGAACTTTTTACTCCCTTTTCCCTGATCAAAGGGAGTTCAATTTTCTCTTCTCTAAGACCCCATTGAATTCTGATGTGTCCTTAGTTTTATATGCATAAGCCTGTCTTCCAATCCTGTTACATCAGACTAGGCGCTGTCCACATTTCCAGGAGGTTCTCTGCATTACATTAAGAAGCAAAAAGGGGCCCTCCCTAGTGGCTCAGGTGGTTGAGCTCCGCACTGTGAAGCTGTCTGCAGCCTCTGCAGCACGGGTTCGATCCCAGCCATCCGGCGAGAATCCCACATGGCGAAGCAGACCTCTCCTGCCTCGCCTGCTGCTCCCCTCAGCAGTGTACTTTGTCAGTCAGCCTGTTCTGTTCCCTGCTCTGTCTCCAGTGAATCCTCTCGCCCTCCCACACATCTGGCCTGTACCCCAGCTCTTGTATAAAAAAAATATATCTTTAAAAAAAACAATTTTCTAAAAAAAAAAAAAAAGAAAGAAACAAAGACGGAGGCCTCCCTGGTGGCACAAGGGGTTAAGCACCGCACTATGATGCAAAACGCAGCCTCTGCAGCATGAGTTCGATCCCCAGCTGACCAGGGAGCAACCCACATGGCGAGGCAGAACTCTCCTGTCTCTCCAGCTGCTCCCCTCAGCAGTGTATTTCAGTCAATCTGCCTGTTCTGTTCCCCACTCTGTCTCTGGTGAATCCTCTTACCCCCCACACCTCTGGCCTGTTCCCCAGCTCTTGTGTGCATAAATAAATAAGTCTTTAAAAAAAATAAAAAGAAGCAAAGAGGTTAAAAGAAGAGAACATAGAAGCAGCCATGGAACCAGGGATCTCTGCTCTGCCTGATCTCAGGACAGTTTCATATTTGGTCAGAAAGATTCTGACTGTACACTTTGACCAAAATGGGATTGTACTCTGACCACCCCAAATTTCTTTCAGAGGAGTGTTCCAAGATGGATTATTCTGATTTCTGGGAAAAACCCTCCATGAATGGCCTCATGGTATAGATTATCAGTTGCACTTCACCATATGAATTGCTTGGATTACTTTAATGCTCCTCTGAGACTAGGTGATCCAAAAGCAACTGGATTTCACATCCAGAATAAACTCTATTGTGACTTAGAATCATATTTTAATTAAGTTTCACTTGAATAAATGTTTTTGGCATGCTAATATACCAGAGAAGTCATTTCATAGAATTAGAGTTAGTTTAGCAATGCAGGGGGAATACAATTTCTGGCCCACTTTTATTCTGAATGAGTTGACTGTGACTTAGAGGAGTCCAGTGACTTTCCCAGAGTCACAGAGTAAGTGGCAAGCCTGACTTGTCTGCCTCATTCATGAGGAGTGGGTTTATATGTCATGGACACCCAGACCATCATGGCTACCACAGTCATTGGCTGGTAATAGACACAGCCCTGAAGCTGCTTGTGTATTTCTCCATCTTTGCTTGACCTGAATATATCCCTCACTTTTTTGCTCACACTTTCCAGTGGTTCTGACCTATCCAGGACAATGTTTTTCCCTGGTATGTGACAAGCGTCTTGATTCCCTGGGCTGGGCTCTTCCCTTCTCACTGTGCCTGGTGTTTGCTTACACCTCTGAGCTCTGTGAGCCATCTATTTAGCATAGCTTGGACCTCTCTTCTCCATTGCTCCAGGATTGGAACCTGGGCTTGAGATCACTACTAAAGTTTGGCGGTGACATTTGCGCCTCAGTCTCATAATTTTCTGAGCACGGTTTTCTGTTCATACTGCACTCTTATCTCTAGTAAAACTGGTTATGGACTTGCAACTCTGGGATGTGGCTTTCCAAAGACCAATGCTTTATGAGTTAGAAAAAATTAAGAGTCTTCCCAGATTGTTAATCTAGGTTTCATTTTGTAGTTAAAACTATAATTAAAATATAGTATAGACAATTAGGGTGTGTGTTGCTTTGGACTGACAGAGAGGAAGACTGACAGTCCCTAGTGAAGCAGCTTCTTGGGGAAAGGTATGAATCCTATAGCACCAGCTCCAGGGCTGGCAGAGAGGCAAGTAGCCAGGTGTGGTTGCAGAGCAAGTAGAGTATGGGTGGGCCCATAGATATCATCACCAAAAAACAGAAACCCACCTAGGGCGGGTCTCCAGTTGGTGGAGCCAAGGGGTGCTCTAAGACGAGGTGCCAAGCCGAGACATAGAAATTGGGAGCTCTTGTGAAGATCTGGGAGGACTATTTATTGGGGAACATCCAGCTGAGCAATCCTGGGGGGGCGGATTTGAAAATCATTTAGGCCACCATGATTTCAACTCAAAAAGCAGAAATTTCACCCACTGCCTCTACATTTCAGTGCCCTGTTGTAACTTGGGACTGCACCTAAATTCTCTTGGCCTTGGCTTCTAAGCAGCCATGCAATCTCCTCACTCAATCTTCTTGTTAATCTCAGTCCCTTTCAATTCTTGTGCTGCTGCCTGAAATAATATTAGGGTCTCTGGAGACCTTTATGAAAATGCAAACACCACAGAAAGGGTTATAATTTACAAAGACATTGGTTGGACTCCTCAGTTGGAGTCAGTTAAGACAATAAGAGTGATATAAAATGTGTGGTGTAAGGGGAGGGTGCTGACGGAAAGCCCGGAAGATAAAGCCAGCAACTTCTCAGTGTCTTGGACAAAAATGTTGACACCAGGCTGATCACATTTGCAGACGTGTCAAAGTAGGGACAGACAGAATGCAGCAGAGGCCAGAATTAATGTAAAATGGCATCTGAAGTCTGAAAAGAGAAGCTGTATATTTTTTTTTAATTAATAAATTTTATTTTTATATTCCCCATACAATTGCAATCCCCCCATTCTGACCCCAATCCCTCCCCTCCCCCCCCCACCCCCCAAAAAGTGTCTCTGGTTCATAGTTTTGTTGATTTTGATTTTCACTTTCTTATAGTTTATTTTCCTGGTCCCTTATTTAAGTTTTCTAGATCCCTGCTATGAGTGAGACCATCCGGTATTTTTCTTTTTCTTTTTGGCTTATTTCACTGAGCATGATCCCTTCCAGCGTCATCTATGTTGCTGCAAATTGCATGTGTTTATCTTTTTTGAATGCTGAGTAATATTCCATGGTATATATGTACCACATCTTCTTGATCCAGTCATCTATTTTTGGGCATTTGGGCTGTTTCCAAAGCTTAGCTATTGTAAACAGTGCTGCTATAAACATAGGGGTGCAGGTGTTCTTTGGAATTGATGTTTCTGTGTTCTTTGGGTAAATACCTAGGAGTGGAATTGCTGGATCCTGTGGAAGCTCTATGTTTAGTAGGTCCAGAAATCTCCACACAGCTCTCCATAGTGGTTGGACCAGTTTGCACTCCCACCAACAGTGCAGAAGAGTTCCTTTTTCTCCACACCCTCGCCAACATTTGTTGTTGCTAGTTTTTTTAATATGTGCCATTCTCACTGGTGTAAGATGGTATCTCATGGTAGTTTTGATTTGCATTTCCCTGATTGCAAGTGATGTTGAACATTTTTTCATATGCCTGTTGGCCATTCGCATTTCCTCTTCAGAGAAGTTTCTTTTTAGTTCCTCTGTCCATTTTTTGACTGGATTATTTTCTTTGTTGTTGTTGAGTCTCATCAGCTCTTTGCAGATTTTTGTGATCAGTCCTTTATCATCAGTGTTGGGTGCAAAAATTTTCTCCCAGTTGGTGGGGTTTCTCTTTGTTTTGGTTATTGTCTCTTTTGCTGTGCAGAAGCTCTTTAATTTGATGTAGTCCCAGCTGTTTATCTTTGCCTTCACTATCACTGCTTTGGGTGATGCGTCTGTAAAGATGTCTTTGATATGCAAATCACGTAGTGTTTCGCCTATATTTCCTTCTATGTATTTTATGGTTTCAGGTCTTATGTCTAGTTCTTTAATCCATTTTGAGTTGATTTTTGTATATGGTGTGAGGTAGTGGTCAAGCTTCATTCTTTTGCATGTAGCGACCCAGTTTTCCCAGCACCATTTATTGAACAAACTTTCTTTGCTCCAATGCATAGTCTTTGCTCCTTTATCAAAGATTAGTTGACCATAAATCTGTGGGTTTATTTCTGGATTTTCTATTCGATTCCATTGGTCTGTATGTCTGTTCTTGTTCCAATACCATGCAGTTTTGATGATTATGGCTTTGTAGTAGAGTTTGAAGTCTGGGAGTGTGATGCCTCCATTCCCTTCTTTTTTTTTCAGGAGAGCTTTGGCTATTCGGGGTTTTTTGTGATTCCATATGAATTTCATCAATAATTGTTCTATTTCTTTGAAGAATGACATTGAAATTTTGATTGGAATAGCATTGAATCTGTAGATTACTTTTGGTAGGATGGCCATTTTAATAATGTTTATTCTCCCAATCCATGAGCAGGGGATGTCTTTCCATTTCTTTGTGTCTTCTTCTATTTCTTTTAACAGTGTTTTATAGTTTTCTTTGTATAGGTCCTTTACCTCTTTTGTTAGATTTATTCCCAAATATTTGATTTTTTTGGTCTCAATAATAAAAGGGATGGTTTTTTTGATTTCTTCTTCTTCAGATTTATTGTTTGTATATAGGAAGGCTACTGACTTTTGCGTGTTGATTTTGTATCCTGCCACTTTACTGAACTGATTGATGAGTTGAATTAGTTTTTCTGTGGAGTTTTTGGGGTTCTCTATGTATATTATCATATCATATGCAAAGAGTGATAGTTTGACTTCTTCTTTTCCTATTTGGATTCCTTGGATGTCTTTCTCTTGTCTTATTGCTCTGGCTAGGACTTCCAGTATTATATTGAAAAGCAGTGGTGAAAGTGGACATCCTTGTCTTGTTCCAGATCTTAATGGAATTGCTTTCAGCTTTTCACCATTGAGAATGATACTGGCTGTTGGCTTGTCATATACGGCCTTTATGATGTTGAGGTATGTTCCTTGTATCCCAAGAATTTCAAGGGCTTTTATCATGAATGGGTGTTGCACTTTGTCGAAAGCTTTCTCAGCATCTATTGATATTATCATATGGTTTTTATATTTCTTTTTGTTGATGTGTTGGATAACGTTTATTGATTTTCGGATGTTAAACCATCCTTGTGTCCCTGGAATGAATCCTACTTGGTCGTGGTGAATTACCTTATGGATACACTGTTGGATTCTGATAGCTAAAATTTTATTGAGGATTTTTGCATCAGTGTTCATTAGGGAGATTGGCCTATAGTTTTCTTTTTTTGTGTTGTCCTTGTTCGGTTTTGGTATTAGTGTAATGTTGGCTTCATAGAACGTGTTAGGTATTATACCTTCCTTCTCAATTTTTTGGAAGAGTTTGTGAAGGATAGGTACCAATTCGTCTCTGAATGTTTGGTAGAATTCATTTGTAAATCCATCAGGTCCTGGGCTTTTGTTTTTGGGGAGGTTTTTGATTACCATTTCAATTTCGCTAATTGTAATTGGTCTGTTTAGGTGTTCTATTTCTTCTTTATCTAGCTTTGGGTGATTGTAGAGTTGTAGGAATTTGTCCATCTCTTCTAGATTGTTAAACTTGTTTCCATATAACTGTTCATAGTAGTTATTAATAATTCTTTTGATTTCTGCTGTGTCCGTTGTGATTTCTCCTCTTTCATTTATTATCCTATTTATTTGTGCTTTCTCCCTTTTTGCCCTTGTGAGCCTGGCAAGGGGTTTATCTATTTTATTTATTTTTTCGAAGAACCAGCTCTTGGTTTCATTGATCTTTTGGATTGTTTTTTTAGTTTCGATTTCATTTATTTCTGCTTTGGTTTTTATTATTTCTTTTCTTCTACTGGTTTTGGGGCTATTTTGTTGTTCTTTTTCTAGATCTTTGAGTTTCGAGATTAGGTTGTTTCTTTGAGTTCTTTCTTGTTTCTTGATGTGAGCATCTATTGCTATATATTTTCCTCTTACTACTGCTTTTGCTGCATCCCATACATTTAGGAAATTGGTGTCCTCCTTGTCATTCAATTCAAAGAATTTTTTAATTTCTTCTTTTATCTCCTCGTTAGTCCAGTGGACTTTCAGTAGTGTGGGTTTCAATCTCCACGAGGTAGGAGAATACCTTGCCTTCTCTTTATGGTTTATTTCTAGTTTGATGCCTTCATGGTCAGAAAAGATGGTTGGTATGATTTCAATCTTGGTGTATCTGTTGATGTTTGTCTTGTGCCCCAGTATATGATCGATGCTAGAGAATGATCCGTGTGCGCTTGAGAAAAATGTATACTCAGATTTTTTTGGGTTTAGTGTTCTATATATGTCTGTTAAGCCTAAGCACTCTAGATCCTTATTTAGAGCTTTAGTGTCTTTACTTATTTTTTGTCTTGTTGGTCTATCCATTGTTGATAGTGGTGTGTTGAAGTCTCCCACTACATATGTGTTTTCTCTGATGTCTGTTTTCAGAGATGCCAATAGTTGTCTGATATATTTTGGTGCTCCTTCGTTTGGTGAATATATGTTAATGAGTGTTATTTCTTCTTGAAGTATTATCCCCTTGATCATAATGTAATGACCACTGGGGTCTCTTTTTATCTTTTTAAGTTTGAAATCTGTTTTATCTGATATGAGTATAGCTGTTCCTGCCTTCTTTTTTGGTCCATTTGCTTGTAGAATTGTTTTCCATCCTTTAACTTTGAGTTTATTTTTATCTTTTGCAGCTAAATGTGTTTCCTGGAGACAGCAAAAGTTTGGGTTTTGTTTCTTAATCCAGCCTGCAACTCTGTGTCTTTTTATTGGAGAGTTTAGTCCATTTACATTTAGAGTTAGTATTGATATGTTAGCATCTGTATTTGCCATTGTGTTTGTCTTTCCTTTGATTTTATTTATTTATTCTTTTAATAACTTTCTTTGGCCTTCTTTTGTTGTTATTCGTCCCTCTGAGGTTCTGGCTTTAGGACTCCTTGTAGTATTTTTTGGAGTGGGGGTTTAGTCGCAATGAAATTCCGGAGTTTCTGTTTGTCTGGGAAGGTCCATATTCTTTCTTCAAAGAGGAAGGAGAGCTTTGCGGGATAGAGTATTCTTGG
The DNA here is from genome assembly GCF_014898055.3 of Talpa occidentalis. Classification (NCBI taxonomy): domain Eukaryota; kingdom Metazoa; phylum Chordata; class Mammalia; order Eulipotyphla; family Talpidae; genus Talpa; species Talpa occidentalis. The sequence continues at coordinate 28,859,606 of NW_023605194.1, forward strand.
TTGGCATCTGTTTTCTTGGAGTCTGTTGACTATGTCCCTCCACTCTCTCCTTGCCCGTAGTGTTTCTTCAGAGAAGTCTGATGTCAGTCTGATTGGTTTCCCTTTGAATGTTATCTGTTTCTTCCCTCTTGTTAGTTTCATTATTTTTTCTTTGTCTTGGATTCTTGGGAGCTTTACTATTATGTGTCTTGGAGAAGCTGAATATTAAGTGATGGAATTCAACAAGGTAGAGAAACTGCCCCCACATTAAGATGAGTGTCAAATGTTATGAATGGAGCTAACCTAAGAAAAAAGGAAATAAATCAGTTGTTTGTTTGTTTTTTTACCTGCACTAGTCAGATGTAGACTGACATTGACTTTATTAAACACACACACACACACACACACACACAAAAACTGAAAAAATGTACAGAAAGGGGAAACATGAAGAAAATGAAGACATTTAATTTTAGAAATTAAAATACTGAGAAAACAAACATGAGAACAGCTAGACAAAGGACAGCAGCATGAATGCTACTAATGAAGCAATGGTTTGTCTGCTGCTCTCTGCCCTCTCCTGGGGCCAGACGTGGCTAAGGGACTCTGTTTCCCTTTCCTGAGGAGTCAGAGGTGGCCTTCTGGCCTTCATCAGTGCACTCCAGACAGCTACTGCCAAGTCAATAGAAACCGAGATAGAGCTGCCTTTCCAATATCTGTCAGCATCGCCCAGGAAAGTAAGGAGAAGAACACAGATCAAAAGAGAGATTTGATGGAGGGACAAATTTTATTTAATACAAAGAAGAATTTCTTTTAGAAACAATAATTAGCATTGCCTAAAATTGGGATGAGTTTATTTTGTGAAGTAAGGCGTCGTCTATCTCTTTAAGCTTGTAAGGACAGACTGACCATTGCGAGTGTGTGTGTGTGGGTGTGGGGGGCATGGGTGGTGAGGGAGAAGTACACTGAAATATAATCTTTGAGGTTCCTTGTAAGCTGCAAAATCTTTGATTAAAAAGGAAAAAAAATGCAATCTGCTGTAATCCCACCCACTCAGGGGCTCGTCTTTAGACTTTAACCATCAGGGTCTCCACACCCCTGTGGCTGAGATGCAGGTGGAGAGCCTCATCCAAGAGCACTGCTATTAGAAAAATTCCTTTTCTAATAATAGAAAAGGAAAATGAGACGGTGTGTTCTGAATTCTTCAGAGCAGTGAGGAGAACAAGAATATTTTAATGCAAAAGGTTACTTGATTAAATTTAGTTGATGTTTATTGAGTGTTTTCCCTTTTTCCAGTACTGTCCTGGACAGTTAATCCTCACAAGAAGCCTCACAGCAGATTCTAGTGGTGCCATAATGTACCGGTAAGGAAATGAAGGCAGCAGAGTCTGTTACCAGTCAGTCTGGCTGATGTTAGGGTACTTTTGGTGGCAGGACTGAAGAGAAAAACACTACAAAGTCCTGGTTCTAGAAGGTTCTAGAAGGAACTCAATGTAATGAATTGACTCAGTAAACCCTGAATGGGAAGAGTGGATTTGAAAGGTTGCCACAACCTCCTCTTTCTGTGCCATGAGCTGTATCATTTGTTCAATCACAGCAACCAATAAGAATATTGAAAGCTGCACACCTCTGTCCTCACCAAGACCCACAGAATCATGTCAGACTCCATGGCAAGTGGCAGAAGTCAAAAGAGCAACATGCATCTCTGGCCAGGAGCACTCCACACCAGCTGTGCATGAACCTCACTAGGATATTCATGCCAGGGTCTCACCTACAGCTGGAGCCTGAGTACGGGTAGTTTTTGTACCTTGCCAGATACTTCTAAAGGTGAGAAATGCCAGTCCAGATGAAGGAGAGTCAGCTTCTGAGTTGCAGTCTTCTTTTTCTCATCCAAGCCCATGAAAGCTTTTTCCTTTGCATACAAGAAAGGGAGGGAAAGCACAACAATTAAACCAATTAAAGAAGAAAATCAGCAAGATTTTAAGCTAATTATGTGTCTTAATATTTAGGAAGATCCTCATGTTTTACCTTTGGAGCCACTGTTCACTCACATTTCTCTTATTTACAGTGTCTGTCTGGCCTTGGAACCCTGAATTGGTCAGAAAATTCAATTTCCTGTTTGTGAGATAAAATATTTATTAAAAAGAAACAAAATTTAGTGTTCTTTTGAATAATCTCACTGGATCTTCAAGGCCTCTGAATGTTAAATGCCTGTTGTAAGCTGATATTCTTATCACTTTGGAGAAACAAGAGTTTCCCTAAAGGAATCGGATTTTGGCAGCTTTGACCATATATTATTTTTCCACAAAATAAAAGTTCAGATGAAAATGAGCAGAAACACCTAAAACGAGTCAGAGACTTGGACTCTGGATTCCAGGGCCCCCATTCTGGTCACTTTTCTGTTGCTCCTTTTCTCTGTGAACTTGCCCAGACCACAGACTCTCTTGGGCCTGCAATCCCCTGCTTAAAGTGAAGGGCAGCTAGGAGATGCTCCAGCTTTGCCCTCAGGAGATCTGAATCTCCACTGAGGAGGAAAATAATAAGGGTGATCAGTCACAATTTACAAGGCATCTTGCAAAGTGAGGGGGAAACCCCACTGGATTTGGAGTCAACATAACTTGTTTCTGGCCCAGGCTAGAAGACCTCATGCAGGTTCTATTTTGTGAAACAATTCTCTCATGTCCATGAGGACCTGGGACTGTGAGAAACTGTCCACGAGGTTTTTTGAAACTTTACTGAGTAGGGACTGAAAATGCATTAAGAAATTGAAATTAGGGCCTCCCCTGGTGGCGCTGCGGTTGAGCGCTGGGCTGCGAAGCTGCCCATAGCCTCTGCAGCGCCGGTTTGATCCCCAGCAGCCAGCAAGGGTCCCACATGGCGCACAGACCTCTCCTGCTGCACACTGCTTCCCTCAGCAGTGTATTCCGTCAGTCTGCCTGTTCTGTTCCCCGCTCTGGCCCTGATGAATTCTCTCACCCTCCCGTGCTTCTGACTGTACCCAATGCTTGTATAAATAAATAAATAAATCTTTAAAAAAAAAAAAAAGAAATTGAAATTGCTTGCTGCTTCCTATATGCCAATGTGGAAGCCTGCTGTTTTTGTATGGAAAAGGCCTGGGTTTAAAGAAAACCTAGAAGCTGCATTAACCTGCATGGAGATGTCAGGGCAGGTTCCTGATCAGGTTCCTGTTTGGCAGAGTACTGAGTGTTACCTTTCAGAAGACTTAACTTTGGAGGAAAAATAATTATTTTCTCTATGAATGTCGATGGTGCTAAATTGTCGTGTTCTCTTTTTGAGAGTTGGAAAGCAAGTATCTGTGTGTGTGTGCACTTGAGTGATCACACATTTATGCTCATGTAGTGGCCCCAGGAAACCCTGAGGAGTGGATGGCACCATATAATGCCACATGTAGGTGGGCATGTGTTTGCTCCAGCTGATGGTCAGACTGAAAGAGCCCAGGTAACCTCAGCACACGTCAGACCAGATGACCACTGGTCTCCAGGTAAAGGTATTTAAAGGTGAATCACTCCAAATACACTGCTTGTGGTCTATTATTTTCTTAATATAACATATCCACTATCACATTCCTATTGCTGAGGGAGAAAATTTCTCTTTCAAAGCATAGTGATTCCCAGAGCTGACCACTCCAGCTAATCTGTGCTCCTTTGTCAAGGCAAGGGAGTGGCTTGTTTAGTGATACATACTTTAGATTGTGATACCAGGGACCTGGAAGGATGATGCTGGAGAAGGGACAGCAGCACAACAAAGTTAAGCTGCACTCAGCACCCTGGAACTAAGCTTACTCTGTCACTGCAACTTATAGCAATGTCAGAGGACATTTTGGCAGATAAAATGGCTGCCAGATAAACCTACTGACAACTTGTTTTCTCCAACTCCTGTGTGTCTACAGAGAACCAATGAGCCTGAGCAGTGGTTGTCCCTGCATAACTGATTCTGCAACATCCATGACCTGCAGAGTTTTGACTCATAAGAGTAGTGGCCAGAACTTGCTCCAAGGGCCTTCATCTAAACATGCCTTTCCCTGAAGCTGTTCATGGCCAAGTCAATTCATTTTCCCCATGCGAAAGGAGGCATCGGCCCTCAGGACACTCTGTCATAAAGTGTGGGGCCTGTCCCTGCTTCCTGAGTATCAGAGGACGGTCTGTTCTGCATTCAGGTTCCCAGAGGCTACTAGATTGGGGGCCCCTGCCATCATGTTAAGAATCATCTTCTGAAGTCAATTCTCTTTCCAGAGTACATGGCTTGGAAAACAGCATTATTTGAAAAATGTGATCATTTTTAAATCTATTTGGGTTATCTTAGCCTTAGTATAAAGATGATGTGTAAAACATCTGTGTTTCATATGGACAAAGCCAGGGAAAATATCCAGCTAGAAGCTACATTCATTTCACATCTGCAACTAAAAAGCTCTACTATTATGCTCACTCTTGGGAAGAATCCATCCACATGGCCACGCGGGAGAGTTGAATAAAATATATTGCACCTTCTTTTCCTATTATGCACTTTATTTTCATTAAGGCTCCATGTATACCTCATTCTCATGATTTATTAATGGCCTCCATATTTCTCAAAAGCAGACAGCTCTGTGGTGTATTTTGTCTCTCCATGAGATAGATAAGGAAACCGAGACATACAGACTAACAATTACCTCTCTCAACAGGATTCAAGTGATCTGAGGTTAAACCCCTACAGGCTCCCCTGCTCTCAGGACAGTTGCTCCATCCACTTCAATGTCAAATATAATCATATGTGCATAAAATCAAAACTAAAGAACATGGGTTTATACCGTGTGTTCAATAATTTTCCTAGCAGGACACTTGCTCGGCAGCTAAATGAAGGAGTATGTCCTCAAATTAGTTCATGTAAAGTCTGCTTTATTGCATGCATTAACCCTTTCCATAAGTCTACAAAACAACTATTTTCTTTTCCAAAACAATTACAAAGTGGAGGATCCAGTTGCTTAAAGATATCCTAATTGCCTGTGAAATGTCCAGATGACAAAGTTCCAAGATCAACTGCTCAAATCTTCACACACAATTGACTGCCTATAACTGAAGGAACTCACAAGTTATTGTTTACACTGAATTAATTTACTTTTCTTTCATGGACAACTCTGAAAAAGAAACATTACAATATTCAAGCCTGCAATTAGTATTGGAAAGGAAGCTAATATTTATTGAGCACATTGTGTGCTGCACATTGTGCTCAACACTTCACATAAGTAAACTCATTTCTTCCTCATGACAATCAGAGGGGGAGCGCAAAGTAGGTCTGCATTCAGGGAGTAATTTACATGTGATCCTACAGCTAGAAGATGTAGTGTTTGACTCGAGACTTACCCATTTACCTTAAACTTTCGATCTGTACTCCCTTTCAGAACAAGTACTAGTGCCATTTAATGATTTGCATGTAAATTTAATAAAAAATATCCAGCTCCTCTGTAATGATAACACTAGTTAAAAGCCATAAATTAGTCAAAGCCATAAATTAGCATAGGTATAGAATGGCTCCCCCTCACAGCCAGTTCTATCAGACAGTCCTGACTACAGTGTATCCCCTTTACTAGAAATGACTTTAAGTTAAAGCTATCACTCAGCTCCAAATTTCCTCACTTATTGGGGGTGGCAAATCCCAAATCCTTCCTGTCCTCTAAGGCAAAATACCACTCAACTATTATAACCCTTATGATATTTTACCAAGATTCCTCCATTTCAAATAGAGAGATGGGGAATGGGAACTAATGTGCATAGAATTGCAGCATAGACACACATGATCTACTTTACTCTCTTCAATGGTACCTATGAGGGCATATTATTATCCCTATTCTCCATGAGGAAATGAACTTGAGTTACTTGTACAAATTTTCAAATACAAACCAACCCCTAGAGCACAGAGTATTAGTATTGAAAAGCCAAGAGTAATATGAGTTATATGAGTATATAAGATCTGCTCCCATGAGTGTGTCCAAAGCTATAACTCAGAATTTTAGAGAATAATTTGCTTTTTTCCTACCATTCTGGAAAATATATTAGAACATGTATGATAGAAATAGAATTACTATAAGGCCAATTATTCTATGTAAAAGGTAAATTATTTGTAAACACTTACATTTTCTGTATTTTCTGCACTGGAAGCTGCAAACTCAAATGTCAAGAAGAACTGTGTGGAAAGATGGATGGAACAGTGGGTCATCAGTGATATGGACCAAAAACATCACCTGTAAACTTGTGAGAAATGCAAATTCCCAGGCTTCCCCTGATCCTGATGCTATGATTCAAAACTCTAGGATGGGATTCTGCAATCTATGTTTAACAAGACCCACAGGCAATTCTAAGTCAAGCTAAAGTTTGAGCACCCCTAATTTAAGCAGTAGGCTTAATGTTACTTTATATTTTCTCATCTCTCATGATTTAAAGTATACTCTCTTAACAATGTCAATTCTTGATCTCCTTTATAATCTTTTATTACATCTAGATTCTGTTCCGAAGTTATTTTTAGTTCATTGTTTTGAAGAGCACTCATCCATTAATGAAAACACAAATAATATTGCCATAAAATATGAAAAAAAAAAGATCATATTCTAACAACACTAACACTTTAATAAAAGCAATGTCACTAAAACTTCTTACAGGAGTTCTGGGCGGTTATGCCTTGAATAAGAATAAGGGACTTCCTATTAATCAGCTAAAGCCAAGCTGCTATAAATAAAACAATTTGCCATGTGTTTAGCGCCCCCTAGGTTAGAAATTGTTTTATTTTTTACTTTTCATTAAACTGAGTTTCTCTATATTTTCAGTTTTGTACATAGACTGAAACTCTACTAACATTGTCTTTGCTCTAATGTGACTGGAATATATAAGATACTTTTTCTTTTCAAAAAATTTGTTAAGGGTTCCATGTCTATAAAAAATGTAAAGGAAAAATAAATACTTATATATTAACCATTTCAATAAAGAAATAAAACATTTCTTCCCATCTCCTAGAGGTAACCACTTTATGACTATTGTATTTGTCATTCCTTTTATTCTTTTAAGTTTTATGCATATGTTTATATAACTCCAAAAAGTGTAATTTTGTTTTTCACATTTTAATGGAATCATTACCTACATAGATTTCTGAAAAATGTTGGGTATTTTTTTTTCTCACTATTATGTTTGTGAGATCTATGGTTATTGATAGTTGTAGATCTAAATTCATTTGCTTCCATTGCTGGTAAACATTGTATTAAAAAGTGCTCATAAAAATTTAATTATAGTTTTTTTGCTGATGGGCATTTCAGCTGGCTCTAATTTTGTGCTCTCAGAAATTCTTGTGCCAGTACGTTATGCTTCTATTGAGTATATATTCAGTTGTTTTTCCAAGTTATAAAACCATGAGATGAATTTCTAGGTTATAGAGAGCTGTAAATGGGTCTTCTCATTAATTAGATATTACCAAATTATTTCCCAAGTGGCTATAATAATTTACCTTTCCACAGGAGTATATGAGTGATCCCATTTCAAAATACTTAGTACTGTCAGACTTTAAAGTGCTTTTGTCAATCTTAGAGGTATGAAATGGTATTTTTTTAATAAAATGCTTATTATTTATATTCAAGTATAACTTCTGAAGGCCCAATACAAATATGACCATAACAAACTTTGTAATAAAGTTAGTTTGGTACATTTTTTACATAAAATTATGGAAAAAATCTTCCCTATTTTTTTAAGATTTATTTATTTATGCATACAAGAGCTGGGGTACAGGCCAGAGATGTGGGGGGTGAGAGGATCTACCAGAGACAGAGTGGGGAACAGAACAGGCAGATTGACTGAAATACACTGCTGAGGGGAGCAGAGGGTGAGACAGGAGAGGTTTGCCTCACCATGTGGATTTCTCTCTGGCTGGCTGGGGATCGAACTTGTGCTGCACAGGCTGCGGATTGCTTCATAATGCGGTGCTTAACCCCTTGCACCACCAGGGAGGCACAAATCTTCCCTATTTTTTTTAAAAGACTATTAAACTCCCTCTTATGTTATTTGCAGACAAATTCAAAACACTCTACACAAAAAAATATTACTTCTTAATTTTATATTGAGTAATGGAACTGGTATATATAGTTATATCTTTTAACACTGAATATTACCTTCAGGTGATCTGAAAGCTTAGAAAGGCAAGCACTATAAGAAAACAGAAAAGCAACATCCCTATCAGAAAAGAATTAAAAAAAAAATTCTTCTCCCCTTATGGAATCCTTCCAAAATCATTTTAGATCTACCTGTGGATAGTCTTTTGGTAAGATAACCCCTTCTACCCTTCCTAGTTCTTAAGTTCCCAGGAAAGGGAAGGCAATGATGAACACCCAACAAACATATTAATGTGATACCACAATCTTGAAAACTGTAGAGAAAAGGAGGGGTAAAAGAAATGTACATAGTTATTTTTATTTATTTTTTTTTCATTACATCTTTCTACATAGTTATTTTTAAAGGCTTCACAAAGTTCCTATAGTAAAAAGTTCAATCCTCCAGTGTACGCTTGATAAGAAAATACTAAAAATATCCACAAAATGTTCACTTGTAAATCCTATCAAACATTTAAAGACTAAATTACACCAATTCTCTATAATCTTTTTCAGAAGATATAAGGAGAGAAAACGCATCCCAACTCATTCTATGAAGTCAGCCTTAATACCAAACCAGGCTAAGACACTGTAAGTAGAGAACACCGCAGTTCATTATTTTTCATGGACATAGATGAAAATATTATCAACAAAAAATTAGTAAATCAAATCCAATAATGTATAAAAAGAAGTATATACAACACAACCCAGAGGGATGTACCCTAGGCATGTAAAGCTGGTTTAATGATCAAAATCAATTAATGTAATCTATCACATCAGGAAGCTATCTCAGAAAATTCACATCATAATATATAGATTCAGAAAAATAATTTGAAAAAATTTAATACCCTTTTGTGATTAAAAACTCAATAAACTCAGAGAAGAACGTCCTCATCTTCATGAGGGCTAGCTAGAAAACTCCTACAGCTGACATTACACTTAATGGCAAGAAGCTAGAAGATTTGGGGCTAATATCAGGAACAAGGCAAGGATGTCCCCCCTCACCACTCTTTTCCACATCATACAAGAAGTTCTAGCTAATGCAACAAGACAAGAAAAAAATGAGAAAAGCTATGCATACTGGGAAGAAAGAATAAAACAGCCTTTGTTCACAGACAACATGATCTCTTGTGGAGAATGCAAAATAATCAACAAAAAAAAATCCTGGAACTAATAATCAATTATAGCAAATTTGCAGCATATAGGTTAATAAACAAAAGTCAATCAATTTCTTATATATTAACAATGAACAAGTCAAATTTGAAATAAATAGAACAATTAGAATCCCCCAAAAGGCAAGCACTATATTTTGAACAAAATATGTTCAAAATCTATGTGAGGAAACTACAAAATTCTGATCAAATCAAACATGAACTAAGTAAATAGAGATACTACATGACATTTTGGAAAAGACAAATCTATGGAGACAGTAAAAAGCCCAGTGGTTTCCAAGAGTTGGGAGGATGATAAAGAAGAATAGGCAAAGCCAGTAAGATTTTTTAAGACAGTGAAAATACTCTACATTATACCATAACACTGGATACATGTCTTTCTTCATACTTTATCCAAACACATGGACTGTACAACACACTAAAAAAAAGTAATACAAGTTATGTACTTTGAGAGATTATGATGTGCCATCAAATCATCAAGGTCACTGATTATCTTATTTCAAATATTTCTTTGAGCTCTTTTAATGATTTTGATGTCAATTACTAAAATTTCTATATGCCCTTTATAACATATGTCCTTTAAGAGATACCCTATTTGCAGTTCCTGTAATTATATATTTGTTTGATACTTCAAACACCATTTCTTTTTCATTTTGAACATATAATTGCTGGACTACCTAAAGCAACATCTTAGAGCCAGTCTATTGACCCACTATGGGCCCACTTAGAGACAGTCTATTGACTGTCCCCCCAACCCCCCACCCGAGTATGAGTCACACATTCCGATTTCTTAACATGGCTTATAATTTTGCTTTTGTTAAGAAAAAATTGGATCTTTGAGATAATATGTTATAGAAACTGTAAATTCTAAAACTTTTTTGTTTTGAAGGGGTTTTGTTAGTCTGTTAACTTGTCTAGACTTACCTGGACTCTGCAACCCTGACAATTGGTGACACTGATGGCTTCCCCAGTGTCTTAACTGCTTAGTGACCAGTGAGTCGTGGAGAAGAGTATGGACCATGCTCAATGTGTGAAGCTTCCACCAATGTTAACAGATCTGGGGTGGGTGGGGGCGGGGTGAGGGGTAAACACATGAAGTTCAAGCTTTTTTCAGTCTGACATGATTTTACTTTCTCTGGATCCTCTCACATCTTCCAAACATATGTAGACTTTCCCTGTCTTCCAAGTGTGTGTGTAGTTCTTATTAAACCCTCTGTGGCTGGGTCATTTTTAAGGTATTCCTCTTGCATATCAGGACTAAGAACCTCAAGCTGGCAGACTTATGTGTTTCCCCATTTTTTTTTTCCTACTTAGCTTCTTGTTTGTTTACTTTTGTTTACTTGTTTGTTTACTTTTTGTACTTCTTGTTTGTTTACTTGTTACTTGTTTGTTTACTTTTGACAACACCATCAGCCATGGGTTTTTACCCTCCACTCCCAAACAAGTCAGCCACCTCTGGCAGCAAAGTTACTAGTTTTCACGGCCAGTTCTGACCTAGCAAAACTACTGCAACTGAGTGGGGAGTAGGAGAAATGAAGACTTTATCTGCAATGGTTTCCACGCAGAGGTGGAGCAGCTCTTCATGAATATATACTTCTTAATTTGCCGTTGTCTTTGGTGACTTTCCTGAGGTCTGAAATACTTGATTTTGACAATTTTGTGAAGTTTTTGAGTTGGTTTTCAAGGAGAAAATTTGCCATCCTCTTTACCATAGCCAGAAATTCCACATGTTTTTCAATTGTAATACAAACTTAGGAAATTCTCCTTTTTGGTTTATAATTTTGCATTTTAAATGACATTTTTCCCTCCATACCTTAAGTATTAAATGTATTTTAATACATTTAATTTTTTTAAATTTTTATTTTTATTTATTGAAGTACTACTGCATTATAACATTATATATGTTATAGGTTGCATCACTGAAAATCAACATGTGTAGATTCTACATTAAATTCACTGCTGAAAGCACTATTCTATCTGAATAAAATTCTATTTGCTTATTCATATTGAGGCAGCACTGGTTTACAATACTGTATATGATTTAAAAGAACATGTCATACCTCAGATGTATGTTACCACACCATACCCACCACCAAAGCACCCATATTCCTTTCCCCCTGTGTCCCCACCCCACTTTCCCTGCCCATCTAGTAGCCTAAATTTTTCAGTCATTTCTAGGATTTGTGATGTATTTACACTACTTTTCTTATTTAATTTACTAAGTTTTAATTTACTAAGAATTGACTATTCTGCATAGCACTTCCTTATGAGGAATTATTGTATGTTTTTATATTTCTGTATGTTTTTATATTTCTGGTCCAAAACAGCAAGGTCTCTATTTTAGAAGTCTTGGCAATACTTAGAGGTCTTCTATACCTACTGCCTCCTCTAAATTATTGGCTATTTTTGGCTGCCTGCTCTTGCTTATATATATTTCAGAAGCAGCTTGTCAAGTTTGTACTCAATCCTGATGGGCTTTCTAGCACAATCACATTATTATAGATTAATCTGGGGAGATTTATATATTCATTACAAATGGGTCATTTAAATTTTGATATCAATTTAATAGAATTTCTTCTATCTAGTCAGTGCCTGGATAGGAAGATGCCCATAATGATGCACTTCAACTCCTGAGAACAACAATATCCCTTCTGGGATGTTGGCTGATCAATTTTTTTAAATTTCTTTTTGCATTTTCTCCTTATTTTTATAAAGGGAAAGTGTCAGTTTTTCAAAGATAGTTACTTCTTTTAAATGTGTCAAGGAGAAAGCAGCTTAGGAAGTAGACTAAATCAGGATCAGTAAGCTCTACGATAGAAGCAGAATGTGCCCACCCATGTGGTCAAATGTCTCACAATGTGGCAGTGTTCCCAGGCCAAGCGAGCAGCAGCTTTGTAGGCCTTAGAAGTCATAATTTTTCTGATTAAAAAGAATTGGATTTAAATTCTAATTCCCCCACCTACTATTTTTCCCCTTTATTCTGTTGATCTCCAATTTGCTAATGAAATGGGGCCAATAATCTCCAGCCCTTGGATTTTTGTCAGCTTTAATGAAATAAAACAATATAAATCAAGTCAGTTTGGTTTTACTTAAACTCATAATTCCACATCCTTGGAAGCCTCCTTACGATTTCTGCTGATGTCTTAAACTTAAACCTTTATGCTTCTCCTATATTCAACTCCTAACTGTTGTTCTGTTGTGTCCCTAAATCAACTCAGACATGAAATTACAATTATTTATGGATTTCCATACATTTGAGTCTTAATTAATTCTATGAAAATTTAGGAGGGTCTCAGAGTGCACTGTCTTCTGCCATTTCTACTGATTTTCTAGTCTGTAAACTCTGCCCCAAATCTATATCATAGAATTGACTCCACATTTCAGCAGTAGTTTGGTGCCAGATAAAAAACAAAACAAGATAGAACCAAAAAACAAATAACGTGAAAAACACCTTGGAAGGTAGTTGATGTTGCAAAATCATGTGTCTATATGTATGTCTGTATGTAAAATCTAGTAGAGTGAATGTCTGGACATTCTTCTTTCTTCTGTCATCACCTTATAGCAGTATGAGAATTGACTTTTAGAACCCATTCCATGAAACATGCCTCTCAGGGGCATGTCCTGATCACTCCTTTCTTTTCATACACTTCGTTTTCATCCTACTAGGAGTTAGCTAGTGGAAATATCTTAGCATTGCAGAAGCATAAACACCTTCTCTGGTCATGCTCCATTTCCCATCAGCCATCTTCCTCAGTCTCAGCTAGCTCTTGCAGGGACTGAAAAGTGAGAACAGGATTCAGGGTTTATAGAACATTACTAAATTTTTGGAGACAGTATTTTGTGGTTTTGCCTTGCCAGCCCATCTGTTCAACATTAGCCCTCATTCAGATGAAGTCGTCATGTTTCGATCATAATGAACCACTGCAGGTCGAACAAAGTTTCGGGGTTTCATCATTCTAGTGTTTTGTTCACCACAGGTGATGTCCCTCAGCATGTGTCAATGTTAACAGCCCTCAGGTTCACTTAGAATCCCCTTTTGTGGGCTGATAGACACCCAGGGCCCTCTCTGTATCAGCAGGTTTCTCTTCCTTGACTATCCTTGGTGGCTGAGCTCTGCAGTCATCTGACTGAGGACGAAGAGCTCCACCCCATTCTGGGACAAATGAACCAAAGAATTATTCCTGTGTCTGGCTTGAAGTTACTAAACAACTGTTTTCTGTGGGTGTCTACTCTGTCACCACTACTATGAAATAATTGTGTAATATTTTCACATCAGACTTTTAAGGTTGGTTTTATATTAATGGGTCTGCTTTACAACTGAGGAGAGGAAAATTTTGAGAGCTTGAAAAACTTTCTCAAAAACACATACACAGCTAATAAGTGACAGAGGTAAGACCAGCAAACACTCAATTATGCCACCAAGGCTTGCTCACTTTCTGTTCACCATGTTCCCTACCTACCAAGGACATGTTATGAATAAGTGAGCACTTTGCCTGCCATTTGTGACAGAAGATTAAGGAAGGGACGTGAAGACCCAAACTGCTCTCACAGTTCAGAAAATTTATAACTCTGCCCCCGGAGTCAGGGAAGAATTATTGAAATTTTCCTTTTCAGTCCCTTCTGAGAGGACCTAATCATAGTATGCATACAGAATCCCAGACTGCCAGGGAAAGTGTAACTTTATTTTCAAGGTTGGTTTTATAGGCATCTCCTCTGAATCAGACTGTCTCATTGTTAAGTTAGTGTTAGGTCAGAGGTTGTGCTGGTATTTCTTATGCCAGTGAGACTTCTGCCCTTTTCTTATGGATTTGTATGTGACTTGGGGTGATGTTTTAGGTCTGTCCCATACCCTACTCTGACTTTCTCCTGGTGGGGTGCAGGCTAGCCCTGGTAAATAGACTTGATGGCCCATAAATTTGACCATAATCCTGAAGTATTGTCTAAACTCTCTATTGAAGTTTCTTTTTGTTGAATTTCCACTGCTCTGCCTTATCATTTGTCACTAGGAGTTTGTTGCAGTTCCAGCCCCCATTAATGGGTCTTCCATGGGTCTCCATTGTTTTTGACAATACGCTTAGGAATATTACCTTCCATACTCATTTCTAAAGTTAGTCCCCTTAGGCAGAGAGGTGGATCTATCTACCTTGCCTCAGAGAAAAATGTTGCCTCAGAGACAGAAGAGGCAAACCCCCCTTCAAGCAGAGGAGAGAGGTGGTACTACTTAATCAAAGCACCAGTCTGGGAGTATCATGGCCCCCACCCTCCACAACTGTGTACTCACGTACAAATCACCTTTTTAATACAGATGGCCACAACTTGATGATTTGAGCCTCATCATCTCTGAGAGGAAATTATTGCACTGGATAGAGCAGGTGGGGTGAGAGACTATGGTGTCCCAGGAAGAAGTAGGAGAGTTTTGAGTGTCTCAGAAAAATGTTAAATTCCGTAGTCTCAGTTCTGTCCACCAGGCAGAAAATCCTTGATACCAGCAAGAATGATGACTGAGAACTAAGGACTAACAATGTAGGAGGAGTAGTAGCCTCCCCCAGAAAGGGGAAATTTGGTCATGAGCTTCTCAGAAACATCCCCAGACAGTCCCAGAAATACTGAGGAGGGACAAGTTGGGAAGACTGCAGCTCACGTCAGGGGCTCAGATGAGGAGTCTGCTGAACCATAGTGTTAATGGGACCTTACAGGGACATCTAGATGGGTGGGTCCTTCGGAAATTATGTTGCTACAGCAGCTTTTTTAAAGCGACATAGACCTATACATACACTATAAAGGGGAGAGTTTGTGAACCACACCCACCCACACAAACACAATTTAGGCTCTGTCCTCTACTTGCAAGGCTAAATGAAAAACATCAGCCCCAATGTTTTTATTGCCTCAGATTCATTCTTCTTGGCCACAGCACAAATAATAGTGCTGTGGCTGTGATCCACGTTGACCTTGCTAGCATGGCAGAAAGTCAGCATTTTGTCACTGTGTACATAGATTCTCTTTAACCCCCTTGGACTCTGCAGGGATTTCTTCTTGGAAACCAGAGAATTGAATCATATCTGATGGCATATTAGTAGTGATTCTGGGACTAATAAATTGGGATCGTTAGAGGAGGCCTGCTTGACAGAGAATTTTTGTCTTATTTGCCAACTTTACTCAACTGTTGGTGGACGACTATCTTGAGGAAGATGCCTATGGCCTGATCAGGGCTCAAGAGGAAAAAAAAATGCAATGACAGATTAGTGGAAATAGCCTCAGACATGACAGGGGTAAAGGTGGCACCTGTCTTTATTGTTCTGCTAATTTAAAACAATCTGTTTACCAGAGATAGAATGGTAAGTAGATCTGGCCAAGATCACACAGCTAATAGGTAGCAGACCCAGGGATGTTTAACTCCAAAATTTGAATCTCTTCCAAAGATGCCCACAGAATTCTTGGCAGTGGGTCAGGTGCTCTGAGTATAGTGAGATTCAACCCCAAACATCCAGCAGGAGGTGGAGCCCACAGAACCACATGGACAGGATGGATAAACCACATGAGGTCATGGCAGGGTCCCTGTGCCCCACCTCTCACTCCTCTCACTCCTATTCAGTCTTCCCAAAGTAGCTTCAAAACTAACAGCTCATCAGAATTAGCTTATTTCAAAAGATATAATTATTGCAATCATATCAAGCCAGAAAGTAGAGGGAGTGCATTGGTTTTAGGACCTACCATACTAATTATCTCATGTGGTACAACTCTGTAAGTCCCTCCTCTGATTCTCTAGCTGCTAAAAGCTGTTACCTCCAACTGTCACTCCCTGTCGCCTTCACTATACCTTCCAGAACATCAGAGCTTCTTTGGCTTTGACATCTGAGTCAGCTTAGATGCGTTCAGAGCACATTGGAGATGAGAAAGTAAAAGAAAAAAAGGGTGGCTGGGAAGGGAAGGAAGAGAACAGAGAAACAAATGAGAGTGAAGATGAGGACGGTGATATTGATGTTGATATTAATCATTGCAATTCATTATATCCAGTCACTGAAATTATCTATTTTCTCATCTCTAATGTGATTAAAGTGACAGTTTGTGTTTTTCAGTGGGTTGTGTAAGAACTAGAGGAAGTAGTGCATATAATGTATAACCACCCATGACTGACATGTGGCAAACTCTCAGAAAATCAGCTCTCATATCTTTAAATTATTATCATTAATATATTGTACACGATTCTTATTATGACCATGTCATAATGTTCTGATATTTCGCACCTCATATCTATGCTGTTCGATAGCCCTATTTTGGGGACTGACGGAATTGATCACTGGTAAAGTTCTGGGATATGAAAGACAGGGCACAATATAAAAACAGATTGCTTTGTCCGTTTTCAGATAAGGGAAACGAGACACTGATTGGTGAGATAAGGGAACCACAAAATGAGAGAGAGCACATTCCTGTGTGCATGAAAGGCCTTTCTTGCTGTGACTTGGTGAAAGAAGCCTTGGCAGATGCTAAGGGCGCCTGGGTCCAGCTGAGGGCCCCCCTCCCTCCGTGCCTGCAGGCTGAGCATGGGTCATGATGGAAGTCCTGAGCACTCTCCCCTCTGCAGTTCTAAATCCAACTCTGCTTTATGGAAACCACCCTCATTTTTTTCCCCACCCAGCTTCTCCCTTCTGCTACTAAATCCTGCTTCCCAGTCACAGGGCTGCCAGGCTATAAGGGAGCTCTCAAGGCAAGCAGCATCTTTTGCTGTCTCATCTTCTGAGATTCCAGTAGTTTCTTGCCTTAAGGAGTGAGGATTGGTGATGTTAGGAATGACAGCAGAGAGTAAAACCGTGAGGAAAAATCCAGAATCACCTCAAAAGGAAGTTAAGATCCTTTGTCCAAATAACAAAAACAAAGAGAAACCCCACCAACTGGGAGAACATTTTTGCACACAACACTAATGATAAAGGACTGATCACAAAAATCTGCAAAGAGCTGATGAGACTCAACAACAACAAAGAAAATAACCCAGTCAAAAAATGGGTAGGAGAGCTAAAAAGAAACTTCTCTGAAGAGGAAATGCAAATGGCCAACAGACATATGAAAAAATGTTCAACATCACTTGTAATCAGGGAAATGCAAATCAAAACTACCATGAGATACCATCTTACACCAGTGAGAATGGCACATATTAAAAAAAACTAGCAACAACAAATGTTGGCGAGGGTGTGGAGAAAAAGGAACTCTCCTGCACTGTTGGTGGGAATGCAAACTGGTCCAACCACTATGGAGAGCTGTGTGGAGATTTCTGGACCTACTCAACATAGAGCTTCCATATGATCCAGCAATTCCACTCCTAGGTATTTACCCAAAGGACACAGAAACATCAATTCCAAAGAACACCTGCACCCCTATGTTTATAGCAGCACTGTTTACAATAGCTAAGCTTTGGAAACAACCCAAATGCCCAAAAATAGATGACTGGATCAAGAAGATGTGGTACATATATACCATGGAATATTACTCAGCATTCAAAAAAGATAAGCACATGCAATTTGCAGCAACATGGATGGCGCTGGAAGGGATCATGCTCAGCGAAATAAGCCAAAAAGAAAAGAAAAATACCGGATGGTCTCACTCATAGCAGGAATCTAGAAAACTTAAATAAGGGATCAGGAAAATGAATAACTATAAGAAAGTGAAAATCAAAATCAACAAAAAACTATGAACCAGAGACACTTTTTGGGGGGTGGGGGCTGGGAGGGGAGGGATTGGGGTCAGAATGGGGCATGTGCAGTTGTATGGGGGAATATAAAAATAAAATTTATTATTTAAAAAAAAAAAGAATAACTATAAGAAAGAAAAAAATCAAAATCAACAAACAGCTATGAACCAGAGACACACTTTGGGGGCGGGATGGGGAAAGGAGGGCTTGGAGTCAAAATCAGGGGGTTGCAATTGTATGGGAAATATAAAAATAAAAAAAATTTTAAAAAGATTAAGTAAAGGTAGATGTAATCATTAAAAATAAAAAAACGTATTAAGCTGAAAAAAAAAACAAAATCCTTTGTCCATTCCCTGGCCTATTTTTTCTCTATCTTTCTCTTAATTGTACATCTGTCTCTTTAATTGTACATTAAACACATTGTTTAATTGTACATCATTTAAATAAAAGTGTCTTTGGGAGTAATTTTTAAGTCAAAAGGAAAAAGAAAAACATGGGATGGTTTCACTTATAGGAGGAATACAGCTGATCAAGGAAAAATAATAATAATAATAAAAACAAAAAACAAAACACAACAAAACAAAAATAAACAGACAACTTTAAATCAGAGATATTTTACAGGGGAGAGGGAAGGAAAGGGATCAAGACAAGGGCAGGAAGAGCACAAGGGACTATGGGGATGATGCACGCATGAACTGGTGGTAGAATTTCTATGTGGGACTACACCTGAGAAAAGAAAGCAAACATTGTAAGAAAATAAATAAATTTTTTAAAAATATGATTAACTTAAAAAAAAAGAAAGGGACTGAAAAAGCAGTCAGAAACCCATGTTCACACACACACACACATACACACACACACGCACGCACATAGCTACATGACAGGTAGCTGTATTCTGACAAGTTTACGCTGCCTTTTGACTTAGTAGACAAATCTCTATGACTAACCTAATAGCCCTGATTCTAAGAACCAAAGAGGAAGGAAGGGAAGTTACTCAGGATACAGGAAGTTACACTTATTATCTTTCCTGTCCTGTCTCCTAAAATGTCAACGTGTTTCTGCTTTGCTTTGATGTCATCCAAAATTGTGACAATATTCTCTCTGACACCAAGCTGCCATCCCAGGTGATGTCATAAGTGACAGTCAGGACTGAGGCGTGTCTGGAGGAGGGCCTTCCCTTGGGATTGCTGTTCTCCGCAAGGCTGGCTGTACTGAATCTGAATGGTCGGTTGTCCCGGGCCCGTCCGAGGGAGGAGATGAATAAGCAAGAGGCCCAAAAGGGACCTTTAGAACCTGAGAGAGAAATGCATTTTGGGTCTCTGAAAAGATCTGCAACTCGGGCTGAGCTGAACATGTTAGGTGCTCAGAGGGTCTCAGCAGCCACACCCTAGCACCTCCCCAGGTGTGTTTCAGGTCAGTCCACTTCTTTCAAGGAATCCTAGTCACCAGGATAGCCTCTGCCCTGCCTCCTCACTGTTGTGATGTTGCTCCACAGCCCCATGTTGATAAAACATAATGGCCGAGAAGGGGAAAAATTTTTAGAGGAAATAGAAGGAGAAGGAAAATCAAAAAAGTTGTGGGCCATGAAGCAGGGTTAAGGAGGGCATATGTCCCCTCAGGAGGGGCTGAGAGGACACTGACTTTTATTGGAAAGATATTACGTGCCCGGTAAGTTTCATTTCATTGTCTACTGATGTCTCAGGAACCAGGGAGCACAACAGGATCAGGGGACAAGCCAAAAAGAAGGTAAATCCTGTGTGGCCCCTGAGGGAAGGACTCTTGAAGGCACAAGTGGGGACTTTCAAATCATCCTGATTGGCTGAAAATACAGAAGGAACTAGACACGTAGTTAGGGGCCTCTTATCCAAGTGCAAAAGGGGATGACCTCCCTAGACAGCCCCTCTCAGCCTTCTCCTAGGCTGCCCGGCTTTGATAGGCTGTCATCTCTCTCAGTTACTTGACTGGGCAACTCCAACCCTCTGGGAGCAACTGGACCAAAGATGAAACTCTCTGGGAGACCTCATTTAAGTTTCTCTTTCTAATCCTCAACCCAGCCACTAAACTGACAGGCGTGTGCACAAAGCAAGTTTGAGAAGTGTTTATCCTGGAGTTGGTGGCAGGGAGTGAGTATATTCCCACCGTAGCTCTCACTTTCCCTTTGCCATATCAGAGAGATTGTGCTTTTACAGCCTGGCGGGTATTTATGGCACTTCTGCAAGTTGATTAGGCTCAGCTGTTTCTATTTTACCTTTCAAAAGATACATGGAGCCTTTCGTGTGGTTTTATTTTTTTTCAATCTTTCAACCTGGAGACAAAGGAAACTGGAGAAAAAAATGTGATCCTGGAAAAAATCAAAGAATGTTCTCCAATGCTGTGGAATGCCTTTCCTTGCTTTTGTGATTCAGTGCACCCTAGGGGGTATCTCTTTATGGCACCTCACTTCCAAAGACTGAGGAAGGGGCTGCAGAAGGAAATGGGGATGAAGGACTTGACTTGTACCCAAACCCATAAAAAGGCTAAGAAAGAATGGGTTACACTGGAGGCATAAAGATCTGGCTGCCCGACCCTGCACTAAAGAGCTTGGAAAGTCCTCCCCTTGTCTGATGGCAGCCCGACTCTCCAGGTCCCTGGTTTCTTCAGGGGCATTGGCAGATCTGTGAAAGCTCACCTCTCTGAGGAGAGGTGCTGGAAACACAGTGGAAGACATTTCAAGTACTGGGTCAAGAATAACAACAATAGCATAGTGATAATTATAGTGATAATTGCAGATATCATTACTCACTCCTGGCCTGGCACTCTGATAAACACTTTGCTCGTGATTTTATATAGTCCTCAGTATAGTAGTTAATATTATATTCCTGTTTATTGTAAAGGCAGACAACAGCATCTGAGAAATTAGGTAGCTTGAGCAGGATCTGTATTTTGTAACCAGCAAAGCCAACTGGAAGTTAAGTCCTGTATTTTCTGAAAAAGAGGGCTCAACACCATATTGTAGGGAGTCACCATATGGTTGGGGCCTCCCTGGTTCAGCATCAACACTATGAAGCACTCCACAACCACTACAGCACAGAGTTTGATCCCTGGCCAGGGAGCTGACCCATATGGCACAGCAGACCGCTCCTGTCCCGCTGCTCCCCTCAGCAGTGTATTTCAGTAGATCCACCTGTTCTACTCCCCACTCTGTCTCTGGTGAATCCTCTCATCCCATGCACCTCTGGCCTGTACCCCAGTTCTTATATGCATAAATAAATAAATCTTTTTTAAAAAAAACACCATATTGTACTGCTGCTAATTAGTTAATGTGTCTAATCAGTGAGGTATGCAAGCCTGTTGTAAACTGTAAAGCTCTCACTAGGCCAGGATGTTAAGGAGGGTGTTACAGCGTCTGTTGATCTATGACTGCCAGGTGCATGCTGGACCCCTCAGGCCATGTCCAGCTTAAGGCTCAACATGTTTTGAAAAGCCACTGCCATTGTCTTCTTGTGGCCACTAAAACTGTTCCAGCTTCCACCCTTCATTTTGAAGTAGCTCTCTTCTCAACCCCCATCCTGCTACATCTATGGTCAGACTCTCTATCTTGACTTCTGTTGAGTGACCCTACTTGGCTGGCCTGGAACAGCTTCTATGTAGAGCCTTGAAGGGTTTCTGGAAGCAGTTTCCTCAAGGATGACTGCTTGTGACATGGGGAACAACCCAACTCTTGCTGAGGCCTCTAGCCTCCTCATCCTCATCCTTACACCACAGTTCTTATGGACCTCCTCCATGTTCCTCACTGCATCTTGGATCCTTGATCTGCACCTTCTGTACCCAAAACACTTCCTGAAATAGTCAACATGCTCTTGGCTTAATTTCACTTTGCTTTTGCCTCATCTTCTAAAACCCATGAGCCTGTTTGTTGACTAACCCTAGATAGGACCCCACACGCCCCTGCATTTACCTTTGCTATCCATTTATTAAGCTCTACCAAATCACACCATGAAAATAAAGGAGCAAATAAATACTTCTCAGCAGACAGAGTTCAGGTTTTGGTGCCCTATGTCTTAGCATAGGCCTGGTACACAGTGAGTGCTCTCTTGATGATGTTTTATTGAATGAACAAATGACATGAGTGAATTCTGCACTCCACACAAGTCCAAGGTCCAAGAGTCCCTATTTAATAGCATTGTCATCAACCAAGATTCACACTCCCTTCCTTTATCTGAACTCTCACAATAGAATAATATTCAAAGACAAGGAAACCTCCTGCAGAAAGGCGATCTGTAAAACAAGAAATCTGAGCATATGGGCTACATCCAGAGTCACAGGAAGTTGCAAAGAATGTATATGAAAGTCCTAAGTGTGCTTCATCCAGTTTCCCCTAGTAGTAGCATCTTGCACAAAACTACATCATAGTATCAAATCCAGGAAATTGATACTGATAAAGACCACAAACATTATTCAGACTTCATTACTTTTGTATTCATTCCTACTGCATGTACTAGGATTTTCTGTGCATTATCTCTTTATAGTCATGTCCATCTTTTCCCCATCCCTAACGCTTGCCAACCACGAATATGTTCTCCATATCTTTAATTATATTTTGATAATTGATATAAATGGAGTCATATAGCAGGTAATCATTTGAGATTGGCTTTTAGCACTCACATCCTTTCCTTGAGATCTTCCAAGTCATTGTGTGAATCAATAATCTGTACCTTTTTATTGGCAAGTAGTATTCCACAGTGTGGATGTACCAAAGTTTGTTTAACCATTCCACTCCACAAAGGACACCTGGTTGTCTCATTTAGCTATTACAGATAAAACTATTTTAAACACTCATGGAGAGTTTCCTGTGTCACCAGGAGACTTCATTTCTTTGGCATAAATATCCACATGTGCAATAGTTGGCTTTTAAGATAATTGCATGTTTACTATTTTAAGAACCTGCCAAGCTGTTTTCCAGATTGACTATTCCATTTTACATTCTCATCAGCAAAATATGTGAAATCTAGTACCTCTGCATCCTCATGAGCATTTGGTGTTGTCGTTTTTTTTTTTTATTTCAACTATACTGAGGTGTGTATTTATATTTCATTATGGTTTTAATTCATTTCCCTAGTGGTTCATGTGCTAAAAATAATTTCATGTATTTTTTGTCTGATGTATAGCATCCATCTATGTCTTTGTCCATTTTTCTGTTTTTTCTTCACTGTTGAATTTTGAGATTTCTTTATGGACTGTAGAAAGTGCTTTTATTATAGATATGTTATTGGCAAAAAAAAATTCTCTACTGGTTATTTGTCTTCTTATCATCTTTTCATTATCTTTCTTTGAGAGATTTAGAAATGTTGGATGCTGTAAAATTTATGAAATTTTCTTTTTGTGGGTCATGGTTTTAGTTTCAAGTCTAAACATTCCTCACCTAGCCCTAGTTCCAGAAGATTTTCTCCTATTTTTTTTCCCTAGAAGCTTTATAATTTTACCTAGTAGATTTAAACCCACCATCTATTTTGAGTTGATTTATGTAAAAGGTGTGCGATTTGGGTTGATTTTTCTTTTTTCTTTTTTTTTTTTTTTGCTGATGGGTGTCCAATTATATAAGTACCTGTTATGACAAAGGCTGGATTCTTTTTTCAGCTTGTTAAAGATCAGTTGAACTTCGTATGATAATTTCTGGATTCTCTGTTCCATTAACATCTCTGCCTATTCCCTCAGTACCATACTCTCTTAATTACTGTTTAGATTAAGAGATTAGTTAATCTCTTACACTGTATTTCTTGATTTTATTTTATTATCAATTTGTCAGTCATTTACATATATACATGTCCACACCTCCACATGTGCATAGGCTTCCCTCCACCAGCACACCCATGCCAATGAACTACAGTATTTTTTAAATAGAAGTTTATGTGGGATAGTTCACCAGTCCACCAAATTTCTTTTTTTAATAATTTATTTATTTATATATGACATTATATATATTTTATATTATATATATATTTATATATGCTATATATAAATTTTACTTTGTTCATTTTTGTACAATGTTTGCTTTCTCCTTTCAGGTGTAGTCCCTGTAAAATTCCCATCACCAATTCACCCGTGTCCCATCACCACAGTCCCTTGTGCTCTTCCCTCCCCTGTTTTAATCACTCTCCTCCCCTGCCCCTGCAGAATGTCTCAGATTTAGAGCTGCCTGTTAATTTTGGTTTTTATTTATTGTTATTATTTTTTTTCCTGATCCCTTATTTGGTTGCCCTATATTCCTCTTATGAGTGAAACCATCTGATATTTTGCTTTTTCTCTGGCTTATTTCACTCAGCATAATCCCTTCTAGCTGGCTCCATCCATGTTGCTATGAATGGCATGTGTTTATCTTTTTTGATTGCTGAATAATATTCCACTATGTATATATATACCACATCTTCTTTTTTTTTGTTTTTTTTTGTTTTTTTTGTTTTTTTTTTAATAATAAATTTTATTCTTATATTCCCCATACAATTGCAGCCCCCCATTCTGACCCCATTCCCTCCCTCCCGCCCCCACCCCCCAAAAAAGTGTCTCTGGTTCATAGTTTTTTGTTGATTTTGATTTTCACTTTCTTATAGTTATTCATTTTCCTGGTCCCTTATTTAAGTTTTCTAGATTCCTGCTATGAGTGAGACCATCCGGTATTTTTCTTTTTCTTTTTGGCTTATTTCGCTGAGCATGATCCCTTCCAGCGCCATCCATGTTGCTGCAAATTGCATGTGTTTATCTTTTTTGAATGCTGAGTAATATTCCATGGTATATATGTACCACATCTTCTTGATCCAGTCATCTATTTTTGGGCATTTGGGTTGTTTCCAAAGCTTAGCTATTGTAAACAGTGCTGCTATAAACATAGGGGTGCAGGTGTTCTTTGGAATTGATGTTTCTGTGTCCTTTGGGTAAATACCTAGGAGTGGAATTGCTGGATCATATGGAAGCTCTATGTTTAGTAGGTCCAGAAATCTCCACACAGCTCTCCACAGTGCAGTTTGCACTCCCACCAACAGTGCAGAAGAGTTCCTTTTTCTCCACACCCTCGCCAGCATTTGTTGTTGCTAGTTTTTTTAATATGTGCCATTCTCACTGGTGTAAGATGGTATCTCATGGTAGTTTTGATTTGCATTTCCCTGATGGCAAGTGATGTTGAACATTTTTTCATATGCCTGTTGGCCATTTGCATTTCCTCTTCAGAGAAGTTTCTTTTTAGCTCTTCTGCCCATTTTTTGACTGGATTATTTTCTTTGTTGTTGTTGAGTCTCATCAGCTCTTTGCAGATTTTTGTATACCACATCTTCTTGATCGAGTCATCTATTTTGGGCATTTGGGTTGTTTCCAAGTCTTACCTTTTGTAAATAGTGTTGCAATAAACATAGAGGTACAGGTATACTTTCGATGTTTTTGTGTTCTTGAGCACAATTTTTTAAAGATTTATTTATTTATGCATACAAGAGCTAGGGTACAAGCCAGAGGCATGGAGGTTGAGAGGATTCACCAGAGACAGAGTGGGGAACAGAATAAGCAGATTGACCAAAGTACACTGCTGAGAGGAGCAGCAGGCGAGTCAGGAAAGGTCTGATGTTCCATGTGGGTTGCTCCCTGACCGGGGATCAAACTCATGCTGCAGAGGCTGCAGACAGCTTCATAGGTTGTGTCTTAATCCCTTGCGCCACCAGGAAAGCCCCACAATTTTCTTTTTAAAGAAAGTTGTAGTCGTTACAGGGTTTGTGCCTATCCTTGTAAGTGTTAGAGTAAAATCCTTTGCACAGCTATTTCTGGGATCTTGTTAGGAGTACTATAGACTCAGGCTCACTGTGGGGTGGGGCTGGCTTCCTGCTGCATCTCCTCCCCGCCCCTGGTCTTTATCCTCCATAGGATTGGTACTGGGCCAGAGTCTGGGCAGCGGGGGAAAGTCCTGGTCTTCTTGAAGGCATCCTGCTACCACTCTGTGCTGTGCTGGCAGGGTCTCGTCACAGTGGCCCAGGAACATAAAGGCAGCAACAGAGCTTCCTTGAAATCTTCCTCAGCATATCCCTGCCCCTCTGCCATGGCTTGTGAGCTTGCTGCACCTGGGGTGGTATTGCCTCTGTTCTGCCTCATCACACCTAGTCGAGACTGAGGTGGGTGTGAGCCTCCCTTTGTCCCTGGGCAAGAGCCAAACTTCTGACCCTTACGTGTGATGTGGAATCAACTAAGTCACTTGCTTTAAATGACTCACTAAAGCTCCATCTGCTCATCTGCGGCCACCACAACAGAGAGACATGGGCTCACCTCTCAGAAAGTCTTTCCCATTCCCTGAGAACATTTAGGAAATAGTGGACTCTGCAGTGATAACTAATTCACTCTCAGTTGTCTCTGGCTTTACTCAATGAAGATGTCTTTGCAGTTTCCTCTGTTTCCAGAAAATTGAATGTGGCTATATTGGCCCATATCTGTATGGAGTGATGCCCCCTGGAAAATGTGCTTCTGTAGCTTGTTGAGCAGGGAAATGAGAGCTGGAGGGTGGAGCCATGACTGTGTACTTACTCATTCTTGCTTGGGCAGCACTGGCCACATGTAGTCACAGCATCCCAGTCTAACTTCAACAGTCAGGGAAATACACCCCTATGAAGATTAAACACCCTTGACAATAACAATGAAGACTGAAATTGCTTCCACCTAGAGGTAATATTGAGTTTGATTTAAAAGAAATAAAGTAATCTGACAGTTTCCATACACACAGTTTTGGGGTGATTGCATATCCATGCCATATGTTAGACATTGGGATGTTTTAAGTTGAGGCATATGAGTGATACAGTTTGAGTCTGTTTAATGCAAGCATCAACACAACACTCATTCCTACATGTCATGCTAACACTATTTGTCTTCTCTACAATACTCAGAAGAGGAAGCATTGGCCAAAAGGAGGATTAGCCTCATATAAAAGTAGGTTTCAGGTGCTGACTGTTCCCTGGGAGGTGTAAATATCATTTTCCAAGATTTCCAGGCTGCTGTCTGCTCTACTTTATTACAAAGTACAGCTGATATCAGTGGACCAGAATCTGTACTGCTGTACATTAAACTCAGTGACTGATTGCAAGACGATGCAGTAGTGTTCCTGTAAAAGTTTTATTGTGTTCTTTTAAGGGCACGCAACAATCCCGGGCAACTATCGAGGCAATGTTTTTTGGTAATTTTTCTTTCTTTATTTGTTTGTTTTTCATTATTATCAGTTATACTTTTACATAATTTTCTTAGGGTGATTGGGCAAAAGGGAAAGACTTAGGGACTTGTATACTTGATGCCTCCCTGGGTCAGCATTCAGAGGTTTACAATCCACCAGCACAACTTAGGCGCTCATTGTCTGTCCTGCTGGGAGGCCTTCTATTCTAGAGAGCAGAGATTGGTGAGCAGGACACGCTATGTATTTCCAAAAAAAAATCATTCCAGTTTTCCCAAATACTATTTGTTTAGAAAATACAACATACCGGTTTTTTTTTTTTTTCTTTTCCTTGAACTTACTTTTTAGTGTTAATGTTCCTGGATATCTAACACGAAGTTTCCAACTTTGGACTTGTCCATTGGACAGGAGAGACAGAATGGAAATGAAGAGCACATTCTTTGCACTCTTACCTCTCCTGGTCATATCAAAATTTCCCTAAGATGTGTTTACTTTCAGGGACAGTACTGGAGTGGCCCATATGTTCCATGTCTGGAATAAAAAGGCATCTAATAACCAGTGACTGCGTTTACTTGAAGGTCAGCTCTGTACCTGACACAGAAAGAGTTGGGCTTGCCTTTTTCTACTCTAGCCTGCTGGAATCTATGCCAGCAAGGGGGTGAGCCCTCTGTCAGGAGGATGGTGCCCTCCAGGCACATTCTTAATGCATTGTGACAATTGTCTCTGCCATAGGTCAGCTCTGAAGTGGTTGTATCTTCAGTGCCCAGCTCTCAAAGCCAAGCAGTAACACCACAAAGCATCAGAATGAGTATATTTGCATCCAGATTTCAACATGTGTCAGCCCATGCCAGTGCTTCCATAGAGATTCTGAACTAGGTAGAGCAGTATATGTGAGCAGGAGTGTGTATATAAACGTGCGTGTATGTATACTTGCTCATGCTGATGTTTGTATGCATGCACATGCATTTATACATGAGTACATGAATCTACAAATGCATGTAGATGCACATATGGGCATATATGTATGTGTGTGTGTACAGAGAAAGAGTAATTAATAGAAATCAAATGTTCATTTGGTGCATTTATTTGTTTCCTTTACATTTCAAGGCTGAAAAGGGCATATTTCTCATCACTGTACAGCAGGCCTCTGTGGAACACATGGACCAACCAAATCTAGTAGAGAAAGTCAATTGTCCTCTGTGATCAGTTCCTTTTGACCCCTGAGGGCACATCCCCAGATGGGGAAGGTGACAGCCCAGTGCTATAGGAACAGGAATGCCTTTTATTGGAGATCTGGAAAGCGTTATCAAATTAATTCTGTTCTCCTCTGCAACTAAAACATCAGAAGGGAAACCATACAAAGAAATCCCTGGCTGTATTCTCTTCAGAGCTCAAGATCCAGCTAGGTTCTTAGGGAAAGATTTGAATAATCACACCCAACTGTAGGATGAAGCAGGCCTGGAGGTAATTGGGAACTTTGGGGCTATACTGGGGTGAGTGGGCAGATGAATTTCACAGTACACTTCTAATCCTAGGTTTCCAAAGGCAAATAAACTCTTTTTCTTTGAATTACTTTGGCATATTTGATCTTTGCAACCGCAAGGGTCTGGGTCCTACCTTTTGTGCAATTTGGCCTGGAAATAAAGACTTTAGAACTTCTAGGGTCAGCTCCTTGAGAGACCTGCTCTGCATAGCTCATTTCTTACTGGTCTTCATAAATTCCAGCGCTGTCAGCTCAGGTTTTATTTGTGGGAGCTAACACAGGCAGTGGCCAGGAAGGAACAGAGTACGCCAAATCATCCATCAGAATCTATTTAGCATCTAATACTGAGAAGTAAGAAACTGAGAAAAAGTGGGAAAGAAGATGAGATGCTGTGGTGGAAACCTGTTAAACATTGAGAGCACTTGGCAGGAGAATCTTAAATAAATCACCAGTGGTCTGCACCTCACAAGGAGATGCTTTGGTCCTTGGAATCCTCAGTAGGGGGTGAGATGCAGGGTAGAGAAGCCAGTCAGTTCTCAGGGAAAGTGGTGAAAGTACAGGCTTCCCCAGAGTCCTTATACAAACCTCCATTTTCTGCACCACAAATCTCTCATTTGTGTACTTGTCCCTGCCCTGCAAAGCTAGAAAGGATCACATAGGGTAGCATTGCAGGCTCCGTGGACCCAGGAAGATACTCCAGGACCCTGCTGCTGGCCATGCCTCCTCCAGTCCAGGCAGCTCGAGAACCATTCTCCCTGGGTGCAGTGTACACTGCTGAGTCCAGACACATGAGCTGCATACCTTGGGTAATTCCCAATTCCCCTAAAACACGGAGAACC
Organism: Talpa occidentalis; assembly: GCF_014898055.3. NCBI lineage: Eukaryota > Metazoa > Chordata > Mammalia > Eulipotyphla > Talpidae > Talpa > Talpa occidentalis. The sequence continues at coordinate 28,889,047 of NW_023605194.1, forward strand.
ATACAACCTTGAACTTAATACAGAGATAATAACAATAATCATGGTAACTAATAGTTTTCGAATTCCATATGTTCAACTCCATGTAAATGAATTTAAGTTGCTCATAAAAACTGTGATATTCTAGAAGTTCTCCATAAGGGTTATTCAGAGTGGAAGAGCTTTATCTCCAGTGTGAAGCACAGAGTTTGCAGAAGTGTTGTTTAGTGAGGATGTGAGCACAAGTAAAAAAACAGCAGGGATCACATATGTAATTCAAATCTTTAGTAGTCATATTTAAAGAGTAAAACTAAATAAGAAACTATATTTTAATAATATATTTTACTTAATGCAATATTTAAAATGTTATCATTTCCACATATATTTAAAATAATATCATCAAAATAACTTTATATTTTCTCTTTTCAAACTTGCACATATATGAATTTAGATGGGGCACACTTTGAGTTAGAGCGCCACCTTCGGCTGCTGGCTGCCAGATGCCCCAGCTTAGGCATCTCTGAGTCCCATAACCAAACTCCTAGCTCTCTCTGGAGTTTGCTAACACAAGGACGAAAATCTGGAGGTGCTCATACTAAAGGTTTTTCTTATTTCTTTTCGTGACAATAATAATTAACAAACACTAACAGCACTTTTTAGAATATTATTATAGACACCCTGCTAAAAAGTTTCCATGAATAGATTCCAATAAATTCTTCACCAAACCTTGGAAGTCATCCATTAATACTGTATCTTGAGCAAGTTAAGGCTTGGAGTCATCCACAGATTAATCAAGATTGTACAGTTAGTACAAGGCAAGGCTATCTGGGTCCAGGCAATGGATTTCACTCCCCTACAAAAAGGAGGTGGTACAGCAGACCTCTCCTGTCTCACCCGCTGCTCCCCTCAGCAGTCTGCCTGTTCTGTTTTCACTCTGTATCTGGTGAATCCTCTCACCCCCTGCATCTCTGGCCTGTACCCCAGCTCTTGTATGCATAAATAAATAAATCTTAAAAAAAAATAAAAGGAGGTACAGAGATGTCACTCAGATCTTCATGGTGTTATGTATAGAATTATGGGGCAGAATACAAAGGGAATGCAGTGTGTGGTGTAAACACACTGAGGAGATGGCCTGAGAGATTGCACAGAAATAATAAAACTAGAAAGACAGAGAAGAAATGTTTATGTAGCTAAGAGGAGAATCTGAACACTTATTATGGATCTTCAGCTAGCAGACCTTGGAAATGAGATAGAAACTTGAAGGGATTTAGAGTCAAGAAGTATGGATATAAATCTTATTTAAAGTATTGACTTTTTATGTAAGGCAGTTCAATTACTTCTAAAGTAGTTCAACCCTTTCAAGTCTGATTTTTGAAGCATTTCTCAGGTCAGTCTTAAGGAACTTAGTTTACTCAGTGAATGTTTCAGTCCCACAATAATGAGGAGATGATACTTCTGGGATCTTTCTTAAAAGACTCATCTATGCAGGGCCTCCCTGGTGGTACCAGGGGTTAAGCAACACACTATGAAGCAATCCACAGCCTCTGCAGCATGAGCTTGATCCCCGGCCAGCCAGGGAGCAACCCACGTGGTGCAACAGACCTCTCCTGTCTCGCCCGCTGCTCCTCTCAGCAGTGTATTTCAGTTAGTCTGCTTGTTCTGTTCCCCACTCTGTATCTGGTGAATCCTCTCACCCCCTGCATCTCTGGCCTGTACCCCAGCTCTTGTATTCATAAATAAATAAATCTTTAAAAAAAAAAAGACTCCTCTATGCAACAAGATCTACACATTCTGGGTAACGAAAAATGGAATGAGTGAAGCTGTAAAGCTGTAAGTCCACTGTCATTATTACTTTCCTAGTAGTTGTTTTTTGTCAGGCCCTAGGGTGTTTTACAATATGCACATTTTAGATTGGTATTCAGATTCAGTGCAGCCTTCTGGGGCACTTTACTCCATCATTCCTTATGTTTCATATACTGTCCCACAAATTCTAGCTGCCTCAGTCCTCTTGAAATCTGATATAGGACTCACAAGCTCAGTAGACCACCAGGCTATATTTGAGTTTCTCCTTCCAGTGTTGTGGTCTAGTGCTAACTTACAGGCAGGAGGCCAGGGTGGTCATCAGGCTTATCTCTTTTGTTTCCCTTTATTCCTTTATCATAGCCTGGTCCGGCACATTTTCCAGTGCCTAAAAGCAGATGTTTCATGTACTTTCCCAGTTTTTAATTTTTTGATAGCATAATTAATAAGTCACTCTTTCATGGATGAAATCAGAAGTGTTCTTTTACTTAAACATCATTAAAATTTGTTTTAAGTAATATCAGTTATCATTTTGATATGCTAGTAAAAATTTTATTATGTATGTTAAAATAAGTGTTCTTGTTAAATAATGTCATAATTAGCAAAATATGAAGATGAATTTGAATAACATTGAAAATATCTTGAGGATCATTAGGGACATAAAGATAACACTCAGGAAATTTCTAACGGATATATGTGGAGACAAATTCAACATTTTACACAATAGTAGGGTCTAGATCAAAGGATCCCTGAAGTCCTTCACTTGGGGGAAAATGTGTCTTAAGAGCAAGAAACAAGAGTGGTAGGAGATGGGAATCTGGTCTCTCTTGTTTTCATCAAGGAAAAGCTAAGGTCTTTGAACCCATTTTCTACTTTTACATTATGCTGTGGCATAACTCATGCAGGCATAAATCAAGAACACAGGCCCTGATATTCTAGTCATTTGGGATGATAAGGTAGAGCTATTCTGTTCAACAGGTGGTGTGAACATAAACATTATGTAATAGAATCCAAATCCTAGATTTTCCAAAAGGATCTTCTGTGTTTCACATGTGGGCTGTGTGTATCCCTTGGGTTTGTCCTTAGCATTTGGAAAGACTTGAATAAACTGCCTTTGCTATTTTTAGAGAAATGAAGGTCTGAGCTTGCTTATAGGGATAAGGTAACAGGGGCCAACTACAAGAATAAGGAAGACTCTCAATGATCAAGTGAGGCCAAGAGATAATAGTGGGACTAAATAATGTTCTATACCTCCCCACTGGAAATATTCCTTTGTCTAGCAAGCCTCAATTGTTCTGAAATAAATCATTAAGTAAGGCTTTCATGCTGTAAACAGTACCTGTCTGTTCTCACATTTGATGTGTGTCTATTGAATGCTCAGATATGAGTTTGTTTGTAAGGACACATCAGTGTGTGAGGGTGGTGTGAGAAAGTTATCTTTGGTCATTTGGTTATCTAAATTAATTCTTTAGATGTTCATTTATACAACGGTAAGTTGTTATGGAAAGTCAAGAGAAAGGCCCTATCAATCTTAATCATTAAAATGTCTCAGAGCTAAAGAAATGTGAAGTCAACCCAAAAATTGCCTTGTAATTTTTAACCAAAACAAAAGCCTCCCTAAATATTTCAAGTATAGGGGAGGTAGAATTAAAAAGTAGTCACTAGGGCCTCCCCTGGTGGTGCAGCGGTTGAGCCCTGGGCTGCGAGGCTGCCTGCAGCCTCTGCAGCGCTGGTTTGTTCCCCGGCCGCCAGCGAGGATCCCACAAAAAAAAAAAGAAAAGAAAAAATAAAAAATAAAAAGTAGTCACTGCATAAACTGTGAAGTCAGGAAGACTTCATTTTTAGAAATGGGCTATGTAATGTCAATGATGATGTTGATAATCACCATTTATTGTGATTTTTAATATATCATGCATGATGCCAAGCATCATGTGTGTTGAATATATGTAATGTAATTCTATCCTTACAAATCCCCATAAGGTAGGGTTTCATTGGCATGTCATAGATTAGGAAACACCTTAAAGTTTTATTAAATTTATTATTAATGCATCAGTCAAACTCTTAGAATATGAGCTATTTTCAATCATAGTAAAATCTAAATAGCACCATCAATTCATAGTTCTGTGTTCCACATTGTATAAAACAATGATATTCATATAAAGCCCTCAAATCTTCCAGTAAATAGCTACAACTTAGGTTATATCGGCCTGCACTCTTATTTGAAAATGCTGGTGTCTTTAGTCTCTTTCTTTCGGGGAGCTTATTCTTCTATTCGTTGCCCTACTTCTTGGATATTTTCATTTACTCTGAGATTTCCTAGTTTGGCTTCATCTCTCAACTGTCTCTCTTGCTCCAGTCACCTCACCCAAACACCCTTTTTCTATAACAAGTAACAATCATTGGCTTTTTATTGCCTGGAAATCACTTGAAACTTCTGCTTAGATAGTGCTGGACATTCCTTAAAATACCATACAATAAAACATCCCAGATCTGATCTGCCTGTCATTTCATTTTATGTCTTAGTATGAGCTTTCTCTGGCTCATGGATACCTTGGCTTGCAACCCAAGAAGTCAAGATTCTTTTTTTTAGTTTAATTTAAATAATGTTTTCCTACCACTTGGGACAGTATTAGTCAAAGGAGAGATGTGCTATGGAAATTAGTTTTGGTATTGCAATATAAGAGAAGTTGACATAGATCAAAGATGTTCTGAATCCACAGACAATTGGAAAATGCTGGAGCCATTGGAGCAAAACCTCCACATCTTCCACAGGCTCAGGAGGTCAAGTGAAGGGTGTCAGGAGGTGCAGCCCAGAGCCTGTTTATTCATTTCTCTTTTCCCTGAAGCTTTCCCCAGACACCTCATCTATTACAAACTGAACTCTTCAGGCCAGAAATCACAGTCACCATGTCCTCCTTAAAAGGGGATTATGACTCAGTAGTTGCCAAACTCCATTCTTGGGCTGAAAGTATTCTCATAAGAAAGTCCTAGGGTGGTGGGTGGGGTGGGAAAGGACAAATACAGGCAATTTGATGGAAGATCTCTGAGCTATTTGTGTAGTTTCTACGATCCTACAAATGTAGAATAGTTCTACTTTAACTTCTATAATAATTTTTTTAATTAGGCAAGATTTGATTTGAACCCCATGATCACAGCCACAATGGTGATCCCAGACCTGGTACCTTAATTACTGTATATTCGCATTTCACCTCTCACTCTTGACATCTGAGGACCCCACTTTGCGTTGGCCAAGGAGAGTCATTTTTATCTATTTTTGAGTCACACTTATGGATGGCTTCAATTGTGACAACTTGGGGACTATGACAATGTTCACGATCTGGTGGGGAAAGATGAACTGTGTGAATATTAACTTTTTCCTGTATAAAAGCAAATTTTTTCAACAGAATGAGGAACTGAAGTAACTTCCATCAAAAATAACAACAAGATCTGTCCCAAGCACCAACTCACAGAGTCCACTAGTATAGAAGGAAGGATTTGCAGAACCAGAGTGGATGAGCCTGCAGGCCATCCTCGCAGGGGCAGAGAAGACTGGTGATCACCCAGGAAGCATCTGCTCTCAAAGACATAATCCCACTTACAACTGCCCAGTGGAGCATCTCCATTTTAAAACTGATAGGAAAACAATATTACAAATAGAACCACATTCACATTATTCACATTATCGTTCATGTAATATACGTAGTCACTATTCCCAGTGATCTTTATTTGTCTATATGCAAGTTGATGTTTAGTTCCCTTTCATTTCAAGTAGAAGGATTCCCTTGAGAATTTTTATAGGGAAGTTCTGGCCTAGGAGTGGAAAATTATTTTAGTTTTTGATTATACAGAAATTTTCTAAAAGTTCCTTTATTTTTGAAGGAGAGTTTATATGGATGCAAATTCTTGCTTCATAGTCATTTTGCTTTCAAAATATTGAAGATGCTGTACCATTGTCTTTACCCTCCATGCTGTTTTAAAATGAGAACCAGCTGTGAATCCTTGAACGGATATATTGCTTTTCTCTTGCTACTTCTGAGATTTTCCTTTTTTTTTTTTTTTTTTTTTTAGTTTTTCACTTTGTCTTGTCTATGGGTAGATATTTTTTGATTTATTCTACTTGGAGTTCACTGAATTCTTAAATATGTCATTTATTATTTTTCATTAAACTTGGGAAATTTTAGAAAATATTTTTCAAATATTTTTTCCATCCCATTCTCTTTCTAATCTTCTAAGGTCCTCATTGGGTAACTCTCCTGGGCTAATTCTGTATTTCCTTCAGTATGTACTGTCTGAGATGCCGACTTGATATTTTCTTTAAAGAGCTTACTGTTAAATCTCATTTCTTAGAAATCTCACCTGGGTTAGTACAATTTAGTGGTTAACAAAATTGGCCCTAGAATCCACTTCCATTTGAGGAATCCTCAGGTCAACCAGAGTTGATTGACAGTTGCCTTCTCCTCTCCCAGGTCTTAACCAATTTAAGCACACAGACCTATGGTATGCATAATATCACTTATCTCTGGGAATTTATTACAGCTTTTCAATGTTTCCTGTGGTTGTCTGGCTCTTCAGTATTACCTTTTCAATTCTGAGCTTACCTCTAGTTTACCCCCAATGAGATCACAACCTCAGGCAGGTGAGAAATTAACAGCATTTTGCAATTGTTTACGTATGGGAGAAGGTCCACCTCCCATTTCAGTGAGCTAAGCTCTGAGTCAAATCACTTAACCCCCACTCTGAAACGAAATATTTCTTAGGCAACTGCAAGTTTGGGCAAAATTTTGATTGTTCTTGAGGACTGCACATTTAATGAGCCTCCAGTTGCTGTCAGATTTCTCCATTGTTGACAATTGTGCTAGCATTTGGCTCTCATACCACTGAGCAGAGTAGGGAAAGGGGATGGAAACAAGCCAAGTTAGAATGTCACAGACCCTGTTCCTGCTCTTCTACCCATGTTCAACTGTCATCCACTGTCTTGCCAACATTTGGCAGTTTATATTGGAAATACATTATGAGTTCCCTCTATGGTTTTGGTTAAATTTCAGAAATCTGAAATGGTTGATTTTAGTTCTTTTGCTCATAATTTATTACTTTAGAGGGAGAATGAGTTCATCTAGATCCTCACTCCACCATTCAGGAAGCTGAGACTTCAAATCACGTTTTCAAAGGAAGTCATCTGGGCCCATAATAGAATCCAATTGCTTAAGTCAATAACTAATTAACATCATTAATTAACATCATTAATAAACTAAAATTATTTGAATAAAAAATTAGAATGTAAAATTCATGCCATATTAAATTAAGAAAATAACTCTATCAACAAAACTAGATTACAGGAAGGAGAGCAACTTTATCAAAATAGCATTTCAATTTTAGAAGAATTTGCTTTTGGATTAATCACTAAATGTCATTAATTTTGAATGATGTTTAGTTGTGTAGAGTAACATATTCAGGAGAATAGACTTTAGGAATAACAAAGACCCTCTCCATGACCAAACTTGAATTGGATTCATATGAATCCTTCTTCAGATTAGACCTTACCTTCTGTTCAGTCCTTGCCCAACTGCTAAATCAGCTTAGTAACCCCTGCACCCTTGATATTATGTCACTCTGGTCTACCTAAAATCCCATTACCACAGTTTCACAAAAATTACCCTTCTTCTTTGCAATTTTTCCATCCAGCAATCTCACCCTGGTCCTTGGCTAAAAAGCCCCATTTTACCTTATTGTAGTCAGAGATGAGTTTCATTTCTCTCTCAATATAAAATCCCATTGTATTAGCCGCCTTAAGTAAATTATGACTTGCCATCTTTAAAATGTGTTATGAATAATTTTTTCTTTAACAGGAATGGTCTGAAAAATTATATACATTGGGTAATAGCTGTACATGACTGCTTTATAGCTGTCTCTGCAAGAAAAATTTGTTCTTTCTCCTAGCCACCTCTTCCTCTGCCAATGCCTCATAAAACGTGGACATGAAACATAAATATCCCCAACCATTATGAGGTGATTCAGCAGAAAATGGAATATAGTTAAACTCATTTTGCCATCTCTGCTTTGACTCCAACAACGGTTCACAAGTGAAGGATTCATCTGCCTGGTACTGTGGGCCATTTTCCCTCCTTAAATCCCTCACTTATAACCAATGTTAATGAAAATGTATAGTGCAAAAGGCATTTTTCAAAAACAGATCAGCTTCAACTTTAAGCCTATAGGTAGTATGAAAATGAAATTTTCCAGAAAGCAATGTCTACCTTACATAAATGACAAAATGTATAATAAATTATGTGCATTAGCTGACTTTAATGCAATGTCTTTGGAAAAAGGATATTCAGGAACATCCAAACTACTGGGCAGTTGACTTAGAGTTCCTGAGACCTATTTAATAATGACACTAGCATTCCCCATTCTGACTTCTTGCAGACAAGTTAACATATAACTCCAACTCTATGTGTAAAAATCCTTCCTTTTCCTCCTCCAGCCAGACTCACTTGAAGGAAGATGGAAATAGCCCAGAATATCTCCTTAGGGGCAAAAGAAAACATTTGTAAATATTTTTCCTTCACCCAAGTTATCTGAGACTCCCACTGGGGCTGCTTATAGGGAAAAAGAGAAGAGAACAATTTTTCTCTCCAAGGATAAGAAAGGAGCACATTGACATGGGTGCCTGCTCTCCAATTTACTCCTGGAAACATTAACATTATGAAAAATGTGGCCAGACATCTATTCCATTAAGAAAATCTAGATGAGGCCATGTTGCCATAAATCAACCTACCAACCTCGTTCCTAAATAACACATACACACATGCACACACCCTACAAATTAGACATGACAGATGTATTGGTTAGTTTTCCCCAAAATTGTGACATGATGTGAGGGTTGGGAAACTGAGATAGCTATTTTTTATTAAATATTTAAATATAAAAGTGAGATTTTGGCATGTCCTTGGACAAAAAAGTAAGGAATCTTTCTCTCTTTGTTAAACGTTTACTGAAGCTCCAGTATGAATTTGCCAATGTGAAATTATTAAATAACATTGCCCTCTTTGGAGCTTCTTATTTTTGTAGGACAGAAGAAACACAGAAGGATGATCTGTTAAACATCAAATTAAAGCTCTAGGAAGTAGGTGATTTTAAAGTATCATATTTTAAATATGGAAGAAAGCTAAAAAAGATAAAGTGACTGACCCAAAAATACACAATAAGTCATGAGAAAATCGGTATTTGAACACAAAGAGTCCTTTCCAGAGGTTGAGGTCTCTATTATACTACAAACATATGTTACAATTAATTAGACAAATAAAACAGTTATTGATTAGTAGAGTATAGACAACAGCAATAGAAGACTATAAAGAACACATTACATCCACTAGGAAGACTAATGAATTTTCATTCAACAATCAAAAAATATAAAATAATGCCATTCACAGCAACATGGATGGAGCTAGAAGGAATTATGCTCAGTGAAATAAGTCAGAAGGAAAAAGAAAAATATCAGATTGCTTCACTTATAGGAGGAATATAGGGGAACCAAATAAGGAGACAATAAAGAGACAACTATAAATCAGAGACATTCTGCAGGGGAGAGGGAGGGAGAGAGACCAAAGCAAGGGCAGGAAGAGCACAAGGGACTATGGTGATGGTACACGGGGGTGAACTGGTGGTGAGAAGTCTATGGGGACTACATCTGAGAAAAGAAAGCAAACATTGTAAAAAAAAAATTAAAAAGGTGGGGAGAGAACAATGATGCAAAATATATAGAAAGTAAAAAAGGAAAAAAATAAAATAAATGAAAATAAGTATTAGCAAAGATGTGTTGAAGTTGGTACACTTGGTCATTTGTTGTAGGAATGTAAATGATTCAGTTGCTATGGGAAACAGATTGGCAATTACCCAAATGTTAAATGCCAAATTACTATAAAACCCAGCAGTTCCTTTCTTAAGAAAGAAAAAAATTTGAAAGCAGGTATGAGTAAATAATACTCGTACAAGAATGTAGAAAGCAGTCATATTCGCAATAGTGTGGAGGTGGAAACAGCATAAATGTTCAACAACAAATGAATTTTTTTTAATCCTGAGATATCCATATTTGAAAACATATGTAATGTATAAATACTATTCTGCCACAAAAGGGACAAAGTACTGGCATATGCTATAAAATAGATAAATCTCAAAAACCATGTTAGCTAAGTGAAAGAAGTCAGATATAAAGACCACATATTTTATGATTCCATTTAGATGACATTATCTAGAATAAATAATTCCATACTGACAGAAAGTAAATTGGAGGTTTCTAGGGGCTAGACACAGAGGCCGAATGTAGAGTAGCCGCTTGATGAGTATGGAGTTTTATTTTAGGGTGATGAAAATATTTTGGAACTAGATAGAGTTGTGGTTCTACAAGATTGTGAATATATTCAAATGTCAGTGAGCCATTTACCTTAAAACAGTCTATTTTAGCTTACATGAGTTTGCCCTCAATTTTAGAAAGACCAAGTGCCCCGATGGCAATGATTTATAATGACAAATGAGTTGCAGGTATTTTTTCAATTTCATAAACCCATCAACATGCAGATAGGGAGAAAGGTGGAAACTCCAAACACCACAAACATTACAAGTGATAGCTTATGGCACACATCTGAGAGAAATTAACTTTAAATATACGGAGATTCATTTAATAAAAATTATTTGTAGTCTACCAATTATTTACCTTATAAATAAGGTCAGGACTCATGGTCCTGACTTGAGGAGTAGATAATGAAACACTTTGCTAACTGTCACTATGACACCTTGCTTAGAAACAATCTGGCAACACTTATGAGAACACAGAATTGTCATTTAAGAAAATGAGTATTTTAAATAAATGAGTGGAGAAACTTTAGAAGTGCTTCTAAGAATGGGAGAAGGATAGAGAGAAACAAAAAAACTGATGACAAATAGGGACATTACATAGCAGAGCTAATAAAATAAGAATGATTGGTATTCTTGAGGAAGAAAACAAATGGGTACTGACAATAAAATAACAAAAGAATACCAAAAGAAACAGAAAGAAAATCTCCACAATTTACCTAAATAATTTTCTAAAATCAGCTTTATATAACTGAAAAATTAAAACAATCCCATTCACAATTGCACCAAAAAGGATGAAATAACCTGGGACTAAATTTAATAAACCAAGTGAAGGACTTGTCCATTGAAAACTGTAAGGTATTGGCAAAGTAAATAAAAGAAGATAGAAAGAAATCAAAATATATCCCATGTACATTGAATGGAAGAACAAACATTGTTAAAATGACCATATCCTGAGCTGATGTACCAATTCAATACAATACTGATCAAAATATCAAAGTTATGGATCCTCCCTTGTGGAGCAGGCAGTTGAGCGCCACACTGTGAAGCTGTCCGCAGCCTCTGCAGTGCCAGTTTGATCCCGGCCAGCCGGTGAGAATTCCACATGGCGGGGCGGATCTCTCTTGTCTCACCCGCTACTCCCCTCAGCAGTGTATTTTATCAGTCTGCCTGTTCTGTTCCCCACTCTGTCTCTGGCGCATCTGGACTGTATCCGGTTCTTGTATGAAAATAAATAAATAAATCTTAAAAAAAAAAATCGAAGTTACTTTTCCAAGGAAAAAAACAATTATGTGATCTGTATGAAACCACATAAGACCCCTGAATAGCCAAAACAGTCATGAGAGAAAGGCTGAAGAATTTGGATATTCTTATCTCAGAATGAGGGTGATGAAATACTGCCCGTTATTAATCGGTAACATGATAGACATTTACATTTTTACCATTTATAGTAGTAGAAATGATTGGTTTTGGAATTGACCTTGATAATAAAGATTTGGAGGATGAGGTTTGAATGTTGCATAAATTTCAAAAGAGCAAAATCTTCATTTTTAATAGCAGGAAATTAATATTGTTTCAGGTTGAGTAATTCAAGAAATAACAGTACACGGAATATTATTTAGAAAAAAATACAAAACATTTTAAAAACCATAAACACTGAAAAGTTGCCCTTTTTTGAGTGATGTCAGGGTGAAGAGGAGTGAAATAGGAACCAATTGTCTTTTATGGCATGTGTAGTATTTTTTGTTTTTTGTGTTTTTTTGTGTATTTTTTTTAATCATGTACATATATCATTACCCAACACTAACCATCAGAATAACCTTTCAGGTTGATTTAATTGTTAAAATTGAACTATTAAAACACCTGGAAGAATATATTGAATATTGATCTTATCTCAGAATAGAAATGACTTCCTAAACATAAAATCAAAAATCATAAGAAAAGAAATAAGATGTATATAACTAATAAACTGAACATCTTCAAGATGAAAATACAAAGACTATCTCAAGAAAAAAATGTTGGTACTTAAAGTATTATTATAATAAACATAGAAAGAGATGATAAAACTAAATGATAGAATCTAACTAGATTCATGAGCAAAGAATACAATATAATTTAAAAAAAATGTTGTAAACTAGTAAGTGCACATTAAATTGCAATGGTTGCACTGTTTTTCATATAAAATTGTCTGGGATTTTATATGAATAGCTTGGTTTGGAAATTAAAATAAGATAACTATTGCATTTTGAAACTGTAGGTATTTTAACCCATTGATTGTATTTTTAGAAAATTTTCATAAGAAAGATACTATTGCATACAGACACGTATTTATAAGGGCATTCCTTACCATAAAAGTTAAAGTAGTGAAAGAGTATCAGGTTAAATTTAAAATAGTAGTGGAATAAATAATGAATTCAGTGTTATAATATTATATGATAAAACGTCTAATAGTCCTTCAACATCATACTGTCAACAGATATTAAATATAAAAACTAATTAGGTATAAAATATATATGAAATATGATACCAACAAAAACAAGAGGCCAACTTATTTTCCTGCATATTGTGATTTTTTAGGTTTCTTTTAAAGTTTTTCTTCATTGTTTTCTTCATTTTCAAAAAAAGGAAGATGCTAGTTTCATCACCAGAACCAAAAAGCACCTAACAAAAAGAAGAAAGAGTTAACTTTAGTATAAATATGTTTAAGAAGTTACAGTAAAATGCATATGACATTTATACAAATTAAAATATAATTCATTTGGGCCCCCCCGGTGGCGTAGTGGTTGAGCGCTGGGCTGCGAAGCTGCGCACTGCCTCAGCAGCACCGGTTCGATTCCCAGACGCCAGGCGAGAGTCACACATGGCGCGCAGACCTCTCCTGCCACCCGTTGCTCCTCTCAGCAGTGTACTTCATCACTCTGCCTGTTCTGTTCTCCGATCTGGCTCTGGTGAATTCTCTCACCCTCCCGCGCTTCTGACTGTACCCAGTGCTTATATGAATAAATAAATAAATCTTTAAAAAATATATAAAATTCATTTGTATGTTTCTCCTTAAGTATTAAGGAACAGCTAAAGAAACCCCAGGTAGTGTCTGAATTTCAGCTTTTTCAGGTCCACCTACTATGGTATGTCAATTCTCTTTCTAATTATGATCTACCCTAGGGCAAAATGAATCATAAACTTTGAATCATAGCCTTAGAGCTAATTAAGAAAGCTTCAGATAGCCATTGCACAAATACACAATTCTCAAAATAAATATCCTACATTCCTCAACCACAAATATATATGGGAAGAAAAGTTTCTTTTAATATCCAACAGAATTTTTTTTTCCCCAGGGACAGAAATGTATTTCTTAAGAATACACTTTGGTTAACATATTTGAATATGAAGAAAAGTCACTGGTCATTTATTCATTCCACACATTTTGAATGAACTGTATTCTATCTGGGGATTGAGCAAGTTTCCATTTACAAAAAAGCAAGCAAGTCTGATACAATCCCAGTTTTAAGAAATTTATAGTATATCTATTTTGAGAGACAAACATTAAACAAAGAGTAATTGCCTATTATGGAGAATCCCAGGAGGCCTTGGATGGCTTTGTTTAAATACAATTAAAGGCATGGAGATTAGATTAATTGTTTTATATAGTGGACAGATCTTTTTGAAGTCAAAGGCGACCAAGCCAGGGACACAGAGAAGGAGGAGCCCAAGCATGGTGCTTTTGATTGCCAATATGATGGGAGGCAGGTATGGGAGAGGAAATATTCACCAAAACTTTCTCAGGATGACAATGTCAGCAGAACTTTCAAGAACAGGGATTGCCACCATTCCAGTTTAGGTTGTTTAGGTTTCTTCTCTCTGATATAACTCTTCCCAGCCCTCCACCTTTGGTAAAGTCTGTTTCACACAGTCATCAGGTGGTGTCAGTTTGGGAAATACTGTCTAATGAGGGAGGCAGCATGATGTGAAAAAAATGAGAGCAAAAGGTGGAGCTCAGTGCACATAGGACTTTGACAACTTGGAAGCAGGGGAGGCAGGTGTGCATGTGCTGGTTGAAGTAGGGACTAAGCACTTCTCTTTCCTCTCTCATCCTAACAGATTGTGTGAGTTCTACCAGGATTCTGCTTTACTTATAAGAAATGTTTTGTATGTGGGGGAAAGGTGGGTCAAGAATATGGCAGTTTGTAAGACCTTTCACTTACTTATTTCATTTTATTTTCTTCTGTTATTGATATTATCTTTAATCCATCAGCCCATTCTCTTGGCTCTTATAGTCATAAAACAGCCAGAACCAAACCACTTCTTATTACCTCCATCACTTCCCCTACATACCTGTTGGTTCTACTAACTCTTTCTTGGACTATTATAATAGCCTTCTAATGCCCCTCCTGCTTCCATCCTTGAATCCCTATTCTTCACACAGTGGTCAGAGTGATCCATTGAACATGTGGAAATCTGGTTATGTTATTCCTCTGCACAGCCATCCATTGGTTCCCCACATGGTTCATGTAATAATGAATCATGCATAGTCCTTATGATTGTCTTATTATTTGGTCATCTTCTACTTCCCAATCTGTTCTCTTTTCTCTCCCCTTATTTTGTCGGTCCCATTCATTCTGACCTCCTTGGGGTTCCTTCTCACTGTTCTTTTTTTTTTTTTTTTTTTTTTTTTAAATATTTTATTTTTTTTTTTTTTTATAGAGGCATGTTTTATTTATTTATTTATTTGTTTGTTCATTTGTTTTGTTTATACATGCACTGGGTACAGTCAGAAGCGCGGGAGGGTGAGAGAATTCACCAGAGCCAGAGCGGGGAGCAGAACAGGCAGAAGGACCGAAGTACACTGCTGAGGGGAGCAGCGGGTGGCAGGAGAGGTCTGCGCACCATGTGGGACCCTCCTCCGGTGGCCGGGGAGCAGCCGGGAATCGAACCGGCGCCGCAGAGGCTGCGGGCAGCTTCGCAACCCAGCGCTCTACCGCTGCGCCACCGGGGAGGCCCCCTTCTCACTGTTCTTAAAGTATGCCGAGCACTATGGAGTCTCAGGTCTCTTGCACTTGTTTCCTGTTCATGGAATGCTCCATCCTTAGCCATCTGTGTGGCACATCACCTCCCCACTCCATCCTTCCTTCAGGTCCTTGTAAGGAAAGCCTGGTCAATATCACTCTACATGCATCATGTTTTGTTTGTTTTATACTGTATTACATATTTCTTTGTGGCAATTATTAGCACTTGACATAATCTCTTTTTTGTTTATTCTCCCTCTGAAATATATGTCTGATGGAGGAAGGAACTTTGTGACCTGTTGTTAGTTGTTTTCGGTGCCTAGAACATTGATAAAACTTGCTCAAAGCAGTTTGAACTGGTTCAAACTGTTTCCAAAAAAAAAAAAAAAAAAAAACCCTGGTTCAAACCAGTTCAAAGTGATTCTGACTATTACAAAGTGCTTCTCACCAGCTCAAAGTGGTTTTAACCAGCTCAAAGTGGTTCAAACAGGTAATAACCAGACAAAACTTGTTCAAATCATTTCTGACCAAATAAACCAGTTCCAACTATTTGTGACAGGTTCAAGTCAGTTCTCACAGGATAAAACAAGTTGAAACCAGTTCTGACTGCTTCAAACCAGTTCTGACAGGAAAAAAAAAAAAAAACAGGCTCTGACCAGAAAAAACTGATTTCAACAAGTTCTGACCATGTAAAACTGATTCAAACTGATTCTTAACAAGTAAAACCATTTCAAACCAGTTATGACTGGTTCAAGTGAGTTCTGACTGCTTCAAGCTGGTTCTGACAGTCAAACCCATTCTGACCCTTTCTGACTTGGTGCAAACTGGTTCAAACCAATTCTGACAGGATAAAACCAGTTCTACACAATTCTGACCAGTCATGAATGCTTCAAATCAGTGAAATCAGTTTTGACCAGCAAGTTCTGATGGGATGAAACCAGTTCAAACTACTTCTGACATGTTCAAACTGGTTCTGTCCAAATAAAATTTCTCACCAGAGAAAACCAGTTCAAACCAATTCTGACAGGTTCAAGCCAATTCTGTCTACATAAAACTGGCTCTGACAGATTAAAGCTGGTTCAAACTGGTTCTGACTGGTTCAAGTCACTCTGATCAGGTCAAATTCATTCTGACCAGACAAAACCTGTCAAACCAACTCAGACCAGGCAAAACTGGTTCAAACCAGCACTACCAAGTTCAAGCCACTTCTGACCAAATAAAACTGGTTCAAACCAGTTCTGATCAGAAAAGAATTGATTCAAACCAGTTCTGAAATTTTTAAGCCTGTTGTGACCAGAGAGGACTTTGGCAACAAGGAAGCAGGAGAGATGAGTATGCATGTGCAACCCTCTACTTTTAATTGTATATTTTAGTATATTATTCTATTTTATCTCCTCTCAGTATATGAACTATGTATTTTTTATTTTTATTTTTGTGATTACTATAGAGTTTCCAATATTAACTTTTAGCTAAACTTACCTTTACACTATTCTCTTTCATGAGTAGGGTAGGGTAAATTAGAATAATTCCAATATTCCCCCTCCTACCTAAGGATACTGCTCTTATTCATTACTCATTACCAAGCAATGGGGGAGAGTGAATGAGAAGTGACTGCTAATGGATATGGGGTATTTAAAATATTTAAGACAGTGGTGATGGTTGTACAACCTTGTGAACTGTATGTTTTAGAAATTTAAATTTTGTGATGTGTGAATTATATCTCAATAAAAGTTATTAAAAAGCTTACACGATGAATATTTTCAAATGTAAAACAAATGAGTGGTTGCAAGGTAATGGGTGGGAAAGTGAGTAAGGACAGGTAGGGGTGGTTACAAAGGCCCCCCAAGAGGTTCTTGAGGTGGTGGAACTGTTCAGGATTTTAATTGTGATACACAAAATTGCACATATGATACAATTGTGTACAACTAAATATATACACATTTAATCACCAATGAATGCAAGTACAGTTGGGGAAATTTGAATATCAGTGTACTGTATCAATTCCCATAACCTGGTTGTAACATTTATTATAATTTTGCAAGTGATTGCTATTAGAACCACTGTTTAAAGGACACATGGGATCGATCACTCTATTATTTCTAACCCTTACATGTGACTTTACAATGATATCAAAAATAAAGAAAGGTATAAAAAAACCAAGATATTCTAGGTAAGCAGATACACTGTGGTACATGCAGGCAATAGAATGTTATTCAATGCTAAAAAGAACTGAGATATCAAACCACAAAAAGACAGAGGAACCTAAAAGAGATGTTCCTAAGTGAAAGAAACCATTCTGGAAAGAATACATAATGTTCAATTCAATCTACATGACATTTTGGAAGATATAAAGATGTGGAAACAGTGAAAAGATCAGTGGTTGCAGGGGGGCTTGGGGGAGAGTGAAATGAACAGGTAAAGAACAGAAGATTTAAAAACCTTAGAGGCAGTATATCTATTCCATGTAGTACTAGCAGGGTAGCAATATTCTTCTACACATTTTGTCAAAACCCACAGAATGCCCAGTACTAAGAGCAAACCTCAATTCAAACTATGGCCTTAAGTTGATAATGATGCTTCAATGCTGGTTCATTGATCAGAACAAATGCGCAACTGTTGTGCCACCAGAGGTTGACAGTGATGGACACTGGTGTGTGTGTGTGTGTGTGACAGACAGAGACAAAGACAGAGTCTACACTTTAACTCGTACTTTCTGCTCAATTTTCTGAGAACCTAACACCGCTGTAAAAAATAAAATTTGATTTTATGAAAATGTGTAGAGGGAAAAGCAGCTCATCTACTTCTTTTAACGAGAAATAGCACTACAGAAACTACCTTTCTCATCAATGATTCATCTTTTTGAGTTAGCCGATGTTTCTCATTTCCTATTTAAACACATTGACTGATATAAATGGCAGTACAGAAAGCTTGCGCCTAGCAAACTATTCCTTAGCCTATGTACAGGTTTCTGCACTTTCTGAAACTATTTATATTACTTATATCTGTTATTATACTATAAGCAAATATTATGAAAATGATGTATCAGCATGAAGAGAAATCTGCTGAGTATAATAAAGTTAAGCCTGATATTTTGGAAGAACTCCATTAAGCCTCTTAAAAAATGTTCTCAAATTGGGAATGGGAGAAACTGCTGTAAAGCATTGGAAGTTTTTCATTTTAAAAATCTGGCAAAATTCTACACTTATCAAGAGATTGACTTGCAATTGTTCTACTTTAAATGGTTGCAAATAATTATTGATATGTTTTACAAAAGAGAGATAACATACAACTTGGTCCCATTCACTTGTCTGCAGATGAAATAAATGGTTAAACTTAATGTCTTGAAATTTTTTGATTCCGATATTACCAGTGTGCTAGGCAGTCCTCATCATGCTAATTGTAAGGATTGGTATTCAATACTCTCTACAAGTCTCAGATGGATGGAAAGTGTAACTGTGCTAAAATGTGGATGTGCTACATCCACAAAGGATGGATTTAGAATCTGTCCAACATGTATAGAGCCATTCTGAGAGAATCTGGAGAATGTCACATGAACTTGGGCAATTCACAGTCTATAAATCACAGGCCATTTTCAGAATAGGGCCCCCAAGAGAAAAGGGGGCATCAGACAGGCTTCAAATTCATCTGCGGGACAGGTCCTATGAGATTCAAGCCCATCTGCAGCACCCAGTTTAAAGATGAGACTCCGTATGCCTGTGTGGATGCACATATGGAAGGAGCAGTCATAAAGCAGAGAAGAAAGGTTTATTTCAGGATTTTATAACACTATCTAAGTCTTCTTAACAAAATCCATCATCGGGTTTCAGAGTCATGGAAAAATGATCCATTGTTCTCCTCAATGTGCTTCCAGAGACTATTGGCACCTCATCCACAACAGCAGGGTTTTTAATGGGCTGGTAGAAAATATCAGTCGTATCCAAATACAGGGCAGTGGTATATTTGTCATGCAACTTGGCCTTGCAGTTGGAGTTGAAAGCTGCTGCTGTCAAAGGAAATGTTTAGATGACTCAGCCAAGGAGGTGGTTTATTGATTTTGGCAGCAGACAACAGGTGAATATTTCAAGGAGGAGGGAGGTTTTAGTAGTTGTTTATACAATCTGTCCAGTCACAGCCATGGTTATTTAGATTGGTGATTAGACAATATTTCATTTCTCATGACTCTTTTTGACTTCTGTTGATGGGTTGATGTGGTCACTATTTGCTTAACATGATCGGAGTAAAGTTCTCACTTCACCAATATCCTCTCTAGCTCCCCTAGAGGAACAACATCTAGGGCTCAGGGCATCTTTATCAGACAAGCTCCTCTAGTCCTGTGCCAATTTGGCAGAAGCCTGCAGAAATTTCCTGCTGCACCTTTTTAACGGGCTTGAAAGTCTCAATGACTAGAGCAACTCTGGCTATACAGTGCATTTTATCACAGAAACTGGCCTGTACTTATAGTATTATCCTCGTGAGCACTCACTCTCCAGGGGTGTTTGGTACATTATATGTACACAATAAGGAGACTGTGGTCCACTCTGACAAGAGAGACAGATGGATCTGTGTGATGTGCTTACACTTACGCAAAATACACAAACAGAAAAACAAATCAGTGGTTTTGTCCGAGAAGCCACATAGTAACTTACAAAGGCAATTTCATAGCATGAGCTATGTGGGTTCTAATATCAATATTTCCTCACTTTGTGACTTTGAGCATCTCCTGTTTTTAGGGTGACCTGTTTGCTGCATGTGTTAAAGAGCTGTGAGAGTTAGAATTCAAGCTATCCAGGTAAGACATTGTGTGATCATTTCTTTAAATGAAGCACGTTTTTTTCATCATAGAAGTAAGAAAAGCAAAATATCAATGACCGGAGATTTAGTGAAATACCAAAGGACAATAGGTGTTTGAATGTTGCAAAATTGGCATGAGACTGACAAACTATCTCCCTCTTTTCCTTGCTGTCACTCAAGGACACATCACTGAAAATCTCCGAGTCTCTCTAAGTATATCAGGATTCGGTTCCCTGGTTCCGGTTCTACTTTGACAGGAGGGACTAAGGATGTTCATGAGTGAGGGCAGACTCTGAGGATGAGAAACAATGTACATATATGAGGAGTTGTTTGTGGCATCGAAATAGTTTGCCCCTTTCAGCTTATGTCGAATCCATGTACCATCACTACTGAGGCTATCATGGAGAAAAATAGTACTGTCAATAATATCAGCACTCCTGCTAGCTACATTTATTATCTGCCAGGTGCTAAACAGCATGCCAAGCATTTAAATGCATTATCTCATTTAATTCTCACATCTTGTCAATGACCATGTCATGAATCACATTTTACATTTGAGGAAATTAAAATTGAAGGAGGTAAAATAAATGTGGAAGTTCCCCAAGCTGAGTAGGGTCAGAAGCTTACGTCTAGCACAGCTCTATATGAAGCAATAAAGCTGAATATTGTCTAGGTATTGAAAAGAATTCCTTAATAGTCAGAAAAGTTTCCAAACTCTTGAGTTAGATTCTTTCTGATAGCTTTTAATATCATTGCAATAGCATGCCCCATTTCCTGAGTACTTAGTAGCTTATCAGGGCTTTTACAAGGCCTGACTGATGACCGGGCCACTGTCTCTCTCCCACTGAGACACCTCCAGCCGCTGCCCCACACGGGATGCAGGCGGATGGCGCAGAGCGAGGGAGCACAGAATCAGCCAACTCTCTGCACCACAGCCCGTGGAGCACACAGGACACAAGTTTGAATCCTATTTATAGAGGGGGAGAAACTCAAACTCAGAGAGTTTTCTTTGGATAGCTAATTGTTCTTTCCCTCCTAAATAGATTCAACTCCTTTACAAATTTTGTTTGAAGTAAAATAGGATTTGGAATGTTAGAAACAAGACAGCCAGTGCAAAATGAACTCGCTCATACTAATCCCCACATCTCCAAACCAAGATGTACTTTAAGATTTATTTATTTATTTATACACGTACTGGGTACAGTCAGAAGTGCGGGAGGCTGAGAGAATTCGCCAGGGTCAGGGCGGGGAGCAGAGCAGGCAGAGGGACCGAGGTACACTGCTGGGGGGAACAGCGGGCGGCAGGGGGGGTCTGCGCGCCATGTGGGACCCTCCTCCGGTGGCCGGGGAGCAGCCGGGGATCGAGCCAGCACCGCAGAGGCTGACGGGCAGCTTCGCAGCCCAGTGCTCAACCGCTGCGCCACCGGGGAGGCCCCCACGATGTACTTTAACTACAGTTTTGACTTTCCCAGAAGTGGAATCTTAACTAGTCAACCAGGAATCACCTGATCAGCCCTAATTAGATCATTTGTCTATGGAGCCCCTGCCTCTCCCCTAACGGAAGCAAGCTTTCAGTAACCTACCTGCCTGTTGGTCTAGTGTGACTTCCTTCACCCGACGCCCTATAAATGTCTTTCAATGTGTACAGCTCCTAGGAGCCTCTTTCCATCTGATAGATTGGATGGTGCCCAATTTATGGGTCATTGAATAAAGCCAGTAAGATCTTCAAAATTTACTCAATTTTGTTTCTTAACAGTAATGGTCCTAAGTCACTAAAGGCCCCTGCTGGCTCTTTCACCCCCAAAGCTTTCTTTGTTATTTTCAATTACTCTTTCAAAGGAGAAAAGTACAGTTTTTTAATGAAACAAATTAGCTTCCTCATTTCTATATCAAACCATCCAACAACTCAATATTTTTTTTAGCTCTGAGAAAAGTTTTCTACCTGGTCAGATATGAGGATGCAATAGCTTCTTTTTCCCTAACACAGGTGAGTTCATCCCTCTCCCTGTCTGAAGAGGGTTGTCTGGTCCTGCTCCTGCCTGGCGGCTTGGCCTGGATGCAAAAATCTCCTCCTCTAGATACTGTATTCTATATATACCACTATTATTGAAGCACACACACTATTATATAGCACACACACACACACACACACACACCATCATCCACAGGGCTACTTTACCACAAAATAAGTGATGTCTTTGGCCATAACAATGTTTTGTGTATGTGAATGCACATACACATGTACATGTGCATGCATATACATATAAACTGTGGTGATGGCAATCTTGCATGAATCCACATAGGCCACACCCACAAGTAGGACCCGAACCATGATCTAAGTTCTGGCCAAATGCCTGTGACCACATGTAGGGTCAGGAATGGACCACAGTGAAGGTTTTCTAGCACCCAGCAGACTGGGTAAAGGAGGAGTCAGAGTCCTCAGTGGTTTTTTGCAGGTCTTTTATTGGAATTACCAGGTACACAGCAGGCAGGGGTACTGGGGGGCCGGGAGGCTGGCAGGCCTCCCAGCCCCCAGCAAGTCTTCACTCTATCTGGGCTCTCCAGCGTTCTCTGCTTCTCTCTCTCGGCTTCTGTTCGTTCTTGGCTTCTGCTGGCGTCCTGTGACACCACCCTTAAAAAGCACAGTCTCAGCCCAGGTGAATCCCATCTACCTATGCCCACACCCTATTCCAGGTGCCCGCCATCAGGCGTGCATTCAGGACCACAAGGATCCATCATCTATCCTGATGGTGGGAGGGCAGAAAAGCCTGACATTTTTTCCTTACCCTACACCACAGAACACAAGAGTAGGGGGGTAGGGGAGTCCTCGGGAGCTGCTGGAGGTCATCTCCCTCTCACCTCCCAGCCTCTCTGGGGCGGCTGTCACCAGACTGTTTCTCATCTCCTCCCAAGTTCTGGGGGAACAGGAAGTCTTCAGCCACCGCCTTAGGACCCAGCTGTAGACTATGAGCCCCTTAGTCTCAGGCTAGATTGGGCTCCTAGGCACAAGGCATGCAATCAGTCAGGCTGCATCATCCACTACTTCTGTTGGGTAAGAGCCTCAGGGAGCTGGCGGATCTGGCTGAGGCTCTTTCTACTGTTTATGTAAGTACTAAACTGCCTCTAACTAAAAAGGATCCATTGTTCCTTTACCAGTTGAATGTATCAGCCTTTAGCCTCGCCTTTGCCTTATGCTGACAATGTGTGTGTGTGTTTTAAGTACAAAAAAGAGACAGTATCACACCTCATTCTTCTCCGTGCCCAGTCCTTGTTCCGAAAACTATTCTCTTTAATCTCTTCTGGTTTTAGCCTGTCTCTTCATAAATTTGAAAACATGAAAATATGTCCATTCTTATTTTTTTTAACTCGAAATCAAAGCTCACAAAGAATGTGATGATTCAGCGCCTTAAAGGCATTGCAACTAACCTCCACTGTCCTCAGACTTTTGTAAAACTTCATGGTTTATGTATCAAATACTTATGTAGGACTTATTATTGCCAAACTGTCTAGATACTTCACAAATATTAACTCATTCACTCTTCATAACAACTACAAGGTAGACACTATGGTTAATTGCACTTCACAGATGAGGAAACTTAACTAATTTGCTCAAGGTAATGAGCACCAAAGTTGGGATTTGAACCTTGGTCGCTGGCACCAGAATGTAGGCTTGAAGACATTCATTTGTTGCCTGTCTGTTGGTCTGATTGTTTATTTGTTTTAAATGGAATGTGGTTGTTCTGGATTTCCCTAATGAGAGATATAAATAGTTTTTCCTCTCTTACTCTCCCATTTCTGTTTTCTACCTTCTGCTGGTTTTATTTTCGTATTGTCAAGGTTTTACTTCTCAATTTGCTTCGTCATCATAATTCTGTTTCCTACACTTGTCTATGGTTGAATTCAAAAGTTTAAAAGTTAAGTAATGATATTAACAATGTTATTACAAAAAATATTGTGCATTTCATGGTCGAATCATATCTCTGTATGGTCTCACCATATGATCCCCGAATGGCAAATTCTCATAGATTTGAGATAAAATGTATTTAGTTTTCTTATTCTGCACCAATTGCTTAAAATATGGCACATTTGACTTTGTTTCCCATCTGGGTCACAGTTTTCAGAGTTTTCTGTTTTTCTTGGAGTTTCTAATTGTCTTTGTTGTTTATTTTGTAAGAAGAATAATGTGCTTTCAACATATCTTCAAATTGATCCAAATCCTCAATTATAATGTCTATAGTATGAAATATTCTACTTTTCCCCTAGAGACATTCTTCCTGGAGTTTTCTGATTTGGTGCCACAGTATCAAAGTTGTTCTCCTGGTAAATGTGGAGTTGTCATCTTTTGTTACTGTGTCTCTGGGCCTCCAGTCCTTGTTTTCAGAATCTGCTTCTTTTTGTTTCTGGATAGCTATTTTGCTGGAGTATTTCTTCAAGCAACATTAGCCATAAAGTTTTCCTCCCTCTGTATGTGACTTACTATTTTCTCTGTCTCCCTCTTTTTGTCTCATATTATCTTTTTTGTCTCCTTTACAGTAATCTTGAAGTTTACTTTACCTTCCATCATATTTTTGCATTTTAGAAAACTTTTTATTTTGAAATAATTATAGATTCACATGCAGCTACAAGAAATAATCAGAGATATTTTTGTAAGAAATAAACTACGAGAAATAAACAGCTATAAGAAATAATACAGAGATCCCATGCCCAGTGGTAACACTTTGCATAATTATAGTATAATATATGCAGCAATTTGATACTCATAGAGCCAATCAACCTTATTAAATTTCATTTTGACATCGACGTGTGTGTGTGCACACACACTAGTTCAGTACTGCTTGTGCTGATTTACATGACTACCAACATAGTCAAGATAAAAAAAAGTTTCACCTGAAGGTCCTTGGTACTATTCTTTATAGCCATAGACACCTTTTTCTCCCTCCCCAATGATAATCTTTAATCCGTTCTCTATCACAATAATTTCAAAACTACCATTTCAAGAAAGAATATATTTCAAGAATGCTCTGTAAATAAAACCATACATATATAACCTATGATTATCTTTTTTATACTTAAGATCCAAGTTGTGTATATCAGGTTCATTCTTTTTAATCCCATGCTATGACTGTACCATCATTTGTTTAAGTGTTCTTCTATCGAAAGATATTAGTTTATTTCCAGTTTGGGATATTATCAACAAAAATTTCTGTGTACATGTACTCATGGATAAGTTTCTGTGTAAGTATATTTCTGCTTCTTTGGGATAGATGCCTAAAGGGAACTTGCTAGGTTATGTGGTACGTGCATTGCTTACTTTTGTTATAAACTTCCATATTCTTCTCTAGAGTGACTGTGTCATCTTATATTCCCACCAGAAATACATGCTCCATTTTCCCCACATCTAACATTTGGCATTGTCACTATTTATTTTAGCCATTCTGATAGGTGTGTAGTGATATCTCATGGTGATTTTAATACACATTTCCCTAATGGCTAATGATGTTAAACATCATCTCATGAGCTTATTTGCCATCTGTATACCCTTTGCAGTGAAATGTTTATGTGCTTTGCCCTTTTTCTAATTTGATCTTTCTTAAAATTTTTACTAGTGAGCTTTTTATTTCTTTATGCATTCCAGATATGTCTCTGCTGGATATGTGGTTTGCATAAATACTTTCTCCCAATCTGCAGATTGTTCTTTCATTCTCTTACAAAGTCTTTCATAGAGCAGA
Source organism: Talpa occidentalis (assembly GCF_014898055.3). NCBI lineage: Eukaryota > Metazoa > Chordata > Mammalia > Eulipotyphla > Talpidae > Talpa > Talpa occidentalis. The sequence continues at coordinate 28,914,695 of NW_023605194.1, forward strand.
AGACTTTGCCTTTGCTGAAGTCTAGCTTACCAAATTTTGCTTGTTTGGATAATGCTTTTTTTTTCCCCCCAAGTCTAAGAACTCTTCACCTAGCCTTATATCCAGTCACATAATGAAGTTTCATTTGGAGTTACTTCCAATTTGGGGCTCTTACTAATAAAATTTTATTAAAGTATTTTACAAATAAATCTGTGATGCACTTTGAGGTTTGTTTTGTTTTTGTTTTTTGCATAAGGTATGGGGTTTGGGTCAAGGTAAATTTTATTTCATCTTTTTGCCTATGGTTCCCCAACTGTTCCACACTATTTTATTCATTTGTTGAAAAGGTAATTCTTCCTCCAGCAAATATTACCTTTTCACCTTGACCTGAAATCAGCTGAGCATATTTGTGGAAGTGTACTTTTGTGTTTTCTGTTCTGTTTTATTGATCTATTTCATTGAGTGTGTCCTCGCTAATGATCTCCCTTAGTCCCCATATCAAGGTAAGGCAGGTGTTACGATTCCAATTTCACTGATGTAGTCGCTGAGTCTCAGGGGGTTTCAGTGATGTGTTTTTGGCCATATGGCCAGTAAAGAAGGGATATTCTGTTCCTCGGTCTCATGTTTATCCCATGCTCATTCTGCAGCTTGCAAATGTCTACTACCTTCTGAAATGTCACTAAATCCTCCCTTTTACAATGAGGGAACACTTTCAAATTCATTTCACAAGGTCAGTGTTACCCTAATACCAAAACCAGACAAGGATACTACAAAGAAAGAAAATTAGAGGCTACAGATGCAAAAATCCTCAGCAAAACACTAGGAAGCTGAATTCTACAGAACCCTAAAAGAATAATATACCATTAATAAGTGAGATTTAGTCCTGAGCTACAAGGATGGCAGAACATATGTAAATCAACAAGTGTGATTAATTTAAAGAATGAAGGATGAAAGAATGAAAGATGAATCCACTTAAAGGATAAAGATTAAAAATCATAATATTCTCAATAGATGAAGAAGAACTTTTGGCAAAATTCAACAACTTTTCATGACAAAAACTCTAAACAAACTGTGTATAGATTAATAAAGCTTTATATGACAAGCCCACAACTACCATCATATTCAGGAAGCAGACATGGATGCCCATGCACACACTGTGTATTCTCACTTAGATGTGGATTCTAAAAAAGTTGAGTTTGTGGGAGCAGAATGTAGAATGATGGTTACCAAGAGCTGGGGATGGGGGGAAAATGGGAAAACATTGGCCTAAGGTACAAACTTCCAGTTTTTTTTTTTTAAAGATTTATTTTATTTATTTATACAAGCACTGGGCACAGTCAGAAGCCCGGAAGGGCAAGAGAATTCACCAGAGCGGGGAACAGAACGGGCAGACTGACGAAATACACTGCTGAGGGGAGCAGCAGGTGAGGCAGGAGAGGTCTGCACGCCATGTGGGACCCTCGCTGGTGGCCAGGGATTGAACCGGTGCCACAGAGGCTGCAGGCAACCTCGCAGCCCAGCACTCAACCGCTCCGCCACCAGGGGAGGCCCCAAACTTCCAGTTCTAAGATGAATTCTGCAGATGCAATGGACAACATGGTTATAGTTAATAGTACTTCACTGTATACTTAAAATTTGCTAAGAGGATAGATCTTAAGATTTTACACCAAAAAAAGCAACCGTGAGATGATAGGTGTGTTAACTACCTTACCTAACTTAACACAATGCTTGATTGTGGTAGTCATTTCACAATGTGTACATATATCAAATCATCATCCTTGACATTGCTAAACATATGTTATACAAATTAAATATATATATATAACTTTTACTTCTCACTCATACCTCTTTTCCCCCTTTAGGGGTAAAAGGATGAACTCATGACACCAAAAACTATAACAAAAGATGCAAACAAAGAGAAAAGGACAAGATCCCCCAGTCACCTCTAAACACTGACCAAAGGACAATTACATATGTTTGTTGCATAGCCTGTTAGCAACTGCAGCCACACAATTATCAGTCTAATTGCTGGTTGCTCGTTGTTCCAAAACACATTCTGATATTTTGACTGAATCAGGGGCATCAGCATCTTCAAGTTAATGAGTCTGAAGGATGCTGTTGTAATCAGGCCCCTGTCAGTAAACCCTGTGGAGGGGACAAGGCACAGTGTGTTCAGTTCAAGACCCTGTCCCAAGTTCCCACGGAGAAGCCCTGGGAATCTATGGAAGTGTTCCAGTAAGCACATGGTGCTCTGGATAAGTCAGCATGAACCACAGCTATTTCAGTGATGATCAATACTGACTCTGCAGACAGCTGGAAGGAAGATATCTTCTGGTTCTGATTTACTTTCTGCTACATCTCCCTTGGTAAGATCTAAAAACAAAGCATGGACTATATTCACCTTAGGGAAGAAGAGCAAGCACATGAGGGCTTTTTCTTTTTCATCTCTCAATTCCAGTGGCAGTGGATTTAAATCATACTTTTCCTTTGATTAATGTTATTTCCCATTTGGAAGTACTGGTTTAACTTTGTTCTCTTGATTAAATAGAAGACAAGAAATTTGAACAATCCCTAAAGTAGCTTGGGAATTATTTTATTAATGGATACACAATCTAAAACCAAGAAATTTGCTGTTAAGAAACCTGGTATTCTACCTGAAAAATAATTAGTGACTTACAGATTACTTTAATCTAAACATTAACCAGTATGCTCTGATTTATCTACACTTCTAAGTTTCTTGAAGCAGGTCATGCAAAATGAATGCTAGTCAGATATTATGCATTCTAATCTTGGAATGTTTGTAAATTTGGACAAAATGAAAGCTCTACATGTTTACTTTTGGAATCTGAAAAGAGTTAATATATGAACTGTTTGGTTTTAGTTTTGTTAGGAATGATGTAGGTATTACAACTCAGAAATCCCTGCAAAATTTCTTCTTGAACTACCTGACAGTCCCTAATTCACACCTTGAAGTCAGATGCTTTCAAGCTGGGCAGGGTGGTGAATCCATCCCACATTCATAAACAGCTAGCCATGAAGTGTGGCTCCGTGTGATTACTAAACCCTGGACCTCGATTTCTCATGCCACTTTGAAATTTTCTGCAAGTTTGATTTTATGATGAGAGATATATTCCAGATTTTCAGTTTTGAAGTAAACTTCCTTGTAGGTTTTCAAAGAACATTGCCAAGAAACTGAACTCTAATGAAATGTCATCCTTAGGGGCCAGTCTTGCTTTGGGAAATGTCCACTGAAAGGATGCGCTCAGAGGAATTCAGACATCTTTAGATCTCTGGATCCTGTCCAACTTGCACATAGGCCCATTTGGCACCGGTCATGCTCCAGCTTTCCCACAAAGCTCTGGAAGGGCTCCAGGAGCTCATTTAAGCTCTACCTCTACATATGGATCTGAGCACCAGAAAGAAATCATGGAGGAAACTGACCTCCGAAGCCTGAGCCACAAAAGAGACCTCAAGGATATGGAAAGGGACAAGTGTGTCTGCTGTGGTTATTTATCCAGCAAATAGAGGAGTCAAACTCAAGTCAGGGGCCTCCCTCTGTTCAGGATCCCAAAGAGGAGTGAGACGGACATTTGACAGAGACTCCCAGGTGTTGGTATTCAAAGACACTGGCTACAAGAGTCTTCCACAAACTGAAGATTGCCAGAGAAAGTGAGAAATAGAATAAGTGTGTCTATGTGCACACAACACAAAAGAAATTCATAGAAAGAGCTTATGATTGTCCTTCAATAGTCAGTGATGAACAGAAGGAAACCTGAGTTCAAATTCTCTGACACCAATCTAAGGTGAGGTCTTTAGCAAATCTCTTACATCCTCTGGACCACAATTTCCCCATCTGTCTGGTGAGGACACTAGATGAGGCAGTTCCTTTAAATTATTTTTGCCTCTTTCATTTAAATGGGCTTAAGAATAGTGGGAGAAAATCACACTTCAATTATATTCAGATTACAAAGCACCAGTGATCAAAAGTTCATCACAAGTAGAAATAATATAAGTGCTACAGATGTCTATCTGCTTTCCTTTCAAAGAAGCTAAATTGTGGCGCTTGAGTCTTTTCTGTCTATGAGGCATAAGTTTTCTTTTACAGAATATTGGCAATTGCAAGATAGAGGTAAAAAGATGTGGACACTTCCAAGATGAAGTTAGTATCTTTAGTTAATATTAAATCAATAGAAAAAGTTGAATATCTCAGAAAATGAGCAAAAGATGTGAGTAATAAGTTACCAAAGATCAAATGACCAATTAACATGTAACTATTTAATCTTACTAGCTATCATTTAAATGCTAATTTAAAAGATACAATATCCATATATTGTTAGTAAAATGAATCATATACTGGTAGAACTATATGTAAGTTCTGTTATCAACTTTCAGAGAATAATTTGACAATATAAACCAAGAATTTGAAATGTAGTTAAGTCCTTTGACTCAGAAATTCTGTTTTGCATAATATGTTTTGAAGAATTAATTAGAAGTGTGCATAAAATGTACGTAGTAATGTTTATTGAAGCACTTTTCAATAATAAAATACCAAAAACAATTTAAATCACTAAGTTTATTTTGACACATCCAAATTATCTCATTTAAATTTTTGTTTTTGAAAAACATTGAATAACCTTGAAATGCTACAATATAAAATGGAAACAAATATATATATAGCATAATTCCAATTCTATAGTTATAAAGTCTAATATGGAGATTTATTTTGTTTTACTTTACTGTTCTCCAAATTCCCAACAATTAATATGTATTACTTTTATTATCATAAAAATAAATATTATTTTTAAATGAATCAACAGTGAAAAACCCTTTGGTAATATCTACTGGATCTTAGCAGACTCCTATGCTATGAATGAGCAATTTCATTCCTAGGCAAATGCTCAACAAAAATGCATACATGCGTTCACCAGTATCCTAAAACATTCATAACGGCGCTTTTTTTTAAAGATTTATTTATTGTTATACAAGAGCTGGGGTACAGGCAAGAGGTGCAGGAGGGTGAGAGGATTCACCAGAGACAGAGCAGGGAGCAGAACAGACAGACAACTGAAATACACTGCTGAGGGGAGCGGGCAAGACAGGAGAGGTCTGTCACGCCATGTGGGTATCTCCCCGGCTGGCCAGGAATCAAACCTGCGCTGCGGAGGCTATGGACAGCCTCACAGCGCTGCGCTCAACCTGCTGCACCACCGGGGAGGCCCCATAACAGCACTTTTTATAAAAGTGCTTTTGATCAATAGCTCAGCACTGTTCAAATGCCCATTTGTAACAGAATTGGTGAATTAAGGTATAGTCACCCAACAATGCACCAAAAGCAATAAGAATGAATGATGCAAAATTGTACATAATACAGATGAATCTCACAAATATCATAAATTAAATAAAAGAACCAGACACAAAAGAGTGATTTATGATCCCATTTATACAAGAAAAACTGGCCAAAGTAATTGAATAGTTACTCTAGTGAGATGTTTAAGGCAGACAGTATGAAGTTTTCTGGGGTGTTATCATGGTTGGTGTCTCCATCTCTGTGTGTATAATCCTTGAAAATCCACCCAAGTATTCATCTCTCTGTCCTTTCCTGTATGTTTATAATACTTTAAAAAGGCTTAAAATAGATTAATAAAATATGCAGTTAATATGATGGGAGAAGTGGAAAAATATGGAAGAAGAAGAAAGTAGAAAGGCGAGAACAAGCACATCACTTCGGTGCGTGAGGGAATAATACCTTTCCACATGAAGAGTAAAAGGTTGGGGAGGAAAAGGATAGGCCAGGGGAAGCCCGGTGAGAGGGGAGGAGGCAGATCCTGCATTATTCTGCAGTTTGCACAAGAACCTTGGCAGGCGCCCTGACCCCGCTGCCAACTCCTCTAACGCATACCACTTCAATGACACTCTTCTTCCCTTGGCCATTCCCTTCATCTGGAAGACTTGCTTTTTCAAATCTGTGCTTGGTTCACTCCAAGTCTTTATCCAGGTATCATCTTCTCCAAAGGATCATTCACTGACTGCTTATTTAAAAGAAATAACCTCCCTCCAATCTCACAATCATTCACTAGTCCCTCGTTCTCATTTCCTTGATCTCATAGGGTTATTGCAATGTGTGCATCCGCACACAGAGTAGAGAAGGTATGTAGACGGATATAGGCACATAGGTTCAGGTACAGGTATAAGTTGAGATAGAGACATTTCTTGTTCCCCTAGATTCAAAGTTTCATAGGTAATTTACCTTGTTCCATTTTTCTTTCCCTAAAGCTGTGAATAGTTTCCCCAAATCAGTGTTTGATAGATACATATTGACTGAATATTGATCCCTGTGAGCCCATTTTGAAGGTGCCCATGGCATGAAATGGAGATGACTTTTCTTGGTGAGCATTCCCCGTGTTCTTCTCTCCATGGCAGCTCAAGAGTATTCTGAGCACAGGGTAAGGCCACGGTTGCAGCTTCCCAGGATAATTGGAAACAGACACAGCAACTGCACACACTAAAGTTAGTAAAGTGATTGTTTGGAGAATGATAGAGCCCTGAGTACCCTTGTCTTTTTGTTGAGCAATCTGAGCTGCTGGGCACAATTCATACAAAGGGTCAGCACTAAATGTTTCAAGAACTCCACTTGAGAAATAGTAGATGAACAAAGGTCAAGACAATTTGAGTCCATATGGACCTTTTTACTATAGGGAACAGTGTAAATTGTTGTGAACTGTTCTCACGGGTTTGTGTGTAGTCCAGATTCAAGAATTCCCAGAGTATTTGGTTCACATGTGATTTCCTTGCTTTCATATTGAGTTACAGCAGCTCGGAGGCAGAAGCCTGACGTCCTAGTTGCAGCCTGTGCCAGTTCTGGAAGATTATGTTAATAATTTACCTATATGTCAATTTTGTGGCTCATGTAACTACCTCATTTGACTTTTACCACAACCCACTGCAGTGGAAAGGACAGGATTTAAAAGTGTTCCCTTTTGCTGATGCAGGGGCTAAACCTCACAAGGGGTAGGCACAAGTGTGCCCAAGTGCTGGTGTCATTCTTATTAGGACAATTGTCCCGAAGGGCCAGATGCACCTATCTGGTCATCACCTGTTGAGATCAGGTGGCTGGTAAATAGTGTCTTTTTATTTTAAAATATCCATAAGTCTTTCTATTTTAAAATATCCATAAGTTGGGCCTCCCCTGGTGGCACAGCGGTTGAGTGCTGGGCTGCGAAGCTGTCCGCAGCCTCTGCAGTGCCAGTTTGATCCCCTGCCATGGCAAGGGTCCCACATGGCGTGCAGACCTCTCCTGCCGCACCCGCTGCTCCCCTCAGCAGTGCATTTCCTCAGTCTGCCTGTTCTGTTCCCCGCTCTGGCTCTGGTGAATTCTCTCACGCTCCCATGCTTCTGACTGTACCCAGTGCTTGTATAAATAAATAAATTAATTTTAAAAACCTAAAAAAATAAAATATCCATAAGTTCCTTCATATTTTGCAAATTTTTCCTTTTCTTAACTCCTCTGTCCTTCCAATGCATAGTCTGGTTCCTAGACTAAAAGTATATATATTCTGAGTGTCCTTACAATTCTCATGAGTCTTGGTCTCCTTAAGACAGAAATAGGTCTGCAAAGGACAGACAGAATCTCACTGTTCAGTCAAGGCCCAGCCACATTCTCAGTAAGTATATCTAAGCCCCACTTACCTCCAGGACTCTGCCAAATAATTGTGTGGCTAACATCTTGGAGGAATTAGTCAAGTTTCCTAAAATGCCAAAGAGTTTCATTAGGTGCCATGAATTTGGGGAGTGCCTGACTTAAATAATGCAAGTCTCAGTTCTTTCACTGTCTATAGAGACTCTTTTAAAATTTTCATAATCACTTTCCTTAAAAGGTCAATTCTTTTTGTCTTGCCTGAATATCAAGAGCTCTAATTGTGAAAATAGGCAGAGTATACTCTAGCTATTCTTGCTAAAATAGCACCATAAATCTCTCCCTGCCCCTCCACCCCGCTCAGTTCATCCTGTATTTTTTTCTCAAATTTTTTTGATTTGCCAATAATATATATAACTATGTAATTTGGGAAGCACAACTTCACACTTCCATTTATGTGCATCCTTCACTCACCCTCCACCAAAGCTCCCTTTCTTCTCCTATCTCCTCCTCCCTGCCACCCGCCCCCCTATCATCTCTGGTAACAAGCACGTTTCTCACAGAATTTTTTGTGCCGTTTTGCCAGTTTGTTTTCTTTAGTTATTTATACTGCACAAATGACGCCCCAGGCCTGCCCAACTCTAGGCAGGTCATCTGCCAGCTCATCAAGCTCTGAGGCTATGAAACCCCAGTGCTTTGGGAGTCCCCTTGGCACCAGCAGGGAGTCACTGAAATTAGTCTTGCTCTGTGTCCCATAATTTTCACTGAAATTAGCCTTGCTCTGTGTCCAGTAATTTTCAGGAGCCTCTACTGCATGGTTTGTAGTCTTTACCTATCCCTGTTTACTGGGCACGTAGGATTTTGTTTCCAGGTTAAAGTCCAGTTTTCCCACTGGCATTATAACTACTCTTGACTTTGAAGGTCATTTGACTGGGCCTCTAAGTGTTTCCCATCCAGTACCTGCTATTTCCCATCCTAGACCCAAGATAGGTCAAGTCATTCAGCTCGAACTCCACCACTAGCCTGGAGCCTCTGCCCAGGAACCCCTGATGCTGTTACCTTCACCCATTATTAGAGCTCCTGAGATACTACCACCAGTCTGGACACTGATGTTTTCTACAAACTTGTGATAGAAGTGATTGGGTATGTCCCTTATGGGTAGGAAACAGACCTACAGCCAAAAATGTCCTTTTCACTCTGGAATCATTTTCACCAGTTGTTTCTCATGACCAATAAGTCTCGTGGATGAGCCTATATTTGTCACAACTCTATCCTCCCCCACTTTTCTGCTGCCTGTGAAACCCTAGCCATCAGAAATTTCCATGCCTAATTCACATCTTCCAGAAAGCTGTTGCTGCTCTATCCTTTGAGTGCCCTGAGATTGTACAGTCTTTGCACAGTAACTTTGTCCTCCTTATATTGTAGTCACTCATTCATATACTTTGTTGGATCATGTTATTAGAATAAGAACTCATTTATATACTAACGGCCCATATTTATCCCATCCTGGCTCTTCCTAATTAATGCTCTGATGCTTTGGTCCCCCTCATTTTCCACTGAATGGCAATCAAGGGCACTGGGTTAATAAAAAGAAGTTCTGATCCTGAGAATGAGTGATTGTTTGGAAGTTTCATGATGTTTTACCTCTGCTGCTATAACAGATACCACAGTCTGAATGGCTTAAACAACAGAAATTTATTTCTCACAGTTTAGTAGGAGACTGGGAAGTTCAAAATCAAGCTGACAGATCTGTTGTCTGGTGAGGGTCCATTTCCTTCTTCTCAGATCCTCATGTGTTGGAGAGCAAAGAAAGAGATTCCAGATACCCTCCTATTTTTACAAGGGCATTCATCTCACTCATGAGGTCTAAACGCTCATGACCTATCTATTTCCCAGAGGCCCCATGTCCAAATACCATCACTTTGGGGATTCAGCTTCAGCATATAAATTGGGAAATCTATAGCACATGACTTCCAGGCACTTAACTGTTATCTGGGGTGTCAATATGTCCTGGAAATCCCCTGGGGATCGCCACGTGGTCAGGGTTTCTTAGGTGGCTGAGTTCAGAAAACATTTAGCACACTATTCAACACTAGCACACTCACTCACTCCCAGCAGTGCTTCCCTGGGAATACAGAAGTGCATTGCACACGATCTCACAGTAACTTACAGGACACATTAATAACTCTCTGTATGATAACAGGGCATGCAAAAATAGAGAAAACTAGAGATATATTGGGGCAGAGAGAAAGGGAACATTTAATCCAAACTGGAAGTGTGGGAATATTTTCTGTATAAAGCGATACCAGAGGTAAGGTTTTCCAGGATAATTAAAAGTTAAATCAGAAAAAAAAAAAATGGGAGAGGGAGGAGCAGTGTGAAAAGCTTGTCAGTGCTAGGGGTTAAATTATGTTGTCCAAAAGATGAAGAATTGTGTCGTCCAAAAGAGACAGGTATTTAATTAACTTAGTTAAAAGTTAATTAAGTTAAAAGTTAATTAAAAGTTAATTAACTTAGTTAAAATGAAATCATTAAGATGGGTCCTAAGCAGATGTAACTAGTGTCCCTAAATAAAGTGGAAATGTAGACACCCATAGTGGGTGTCATAGTGTCCCTAAGTAAAGTGGAAATGTAGACAGCAATAGTGGAAGAATGCCATATGAACATGAAAACAGCCAAGGTTGAAGAGGCCTGTAACTAATTCTCCCTCTTCTCCCTCAGAAGGAGCCACCCCGGCCTACACTGTGATTAGAGTTCTAGCCTCTGTAAGTGAGACATTAAATCTCTTTTGTTTAAATTACTCAGTTTGTGGCACCTGGTAAAATAATACACGGGGTGAGCAATCCAGGATGATACCACGTCAGGCACGTGATCCTCAATCCCACTGGACAGGCCAGGGACTATTTATGCCTCATGCCTGTTAACATATTCCCTGGACAGGTCCTGCTGCTCAGCACTCCCAACTTGCCTGGTCTGCATCTCTCCCTCACTGCACTGCTCTCCTCAGAGTATGTCCAGGTCCTCTTCCAGATGGCCAGTGCCTCCTTCTCTCACCTCCACTACCTGCTTACCTTGGCCCCATTTTGGCACACCCCCACTGGGGCTCTATCTGGCCTCAGTTCACCCCCCTGGCTTCTACTTCTCTTTGCCCAAATGTTCTTCCCTTCATCTCTCTACCCAGCACTTGAAGTATTTACAGGGAGCTGTGCAGGATAAGTCCATGGGGAGAAGTCACTGGGCTGAGCTGAAGAATTGATGAATGCTCTCATTTCCCACATGCAACATTCAGCCATTTGTGATCACTTCTTTCCTCATCATCATTGTTATCTACTCACATAGACAGCAATGGTGTGAAGAAAAACACTTAACACCTTCTAAAAAATATTCTGATTAAGAATGTTCAGCTTTTAAGCTTATTCCCTAAGGTCATATCCTATTCTTGAGAAAGGATGAATTCAGGATGTTGCTATCTATGGGTTTTGGTCCACTAAATATGACCTTTTTATTATCTTTAGGAAGCTGGGAATGAATAAACAAACACATGTCTGTTCCTACTTAGAGCTGGATGATTTGTCTCTATAAAATGGCCCATCAGCAATCCTTTTATTACTTTGCAGTACTTAGGAGCCATTGAGGCATTTTTCCATCATTAAACTGAACCACATGATTCTTCCTGCTGGGTCTTCAAGCACAGCAAGAGGAGTTCTCAAGGGAAACTGCTCATCTGCCCTAATTCTATGCTTGATCATCCTCTCTGTGCACATTAACAATCCATCAACAAGGGACTTAGTCTTTTGATGAAAAGAATGGACAACATGGATGCTACTCCTTTATATAAGTGCAGTAATGGAAGTTTCCATGGTGACTCTGTATGTCTCAGTCAGCACAACCAATCCTCAACCAGAGACATTTGTGGGCTTTTGAAACAAGCAGAGAGGTGCCACTTATGCCAAGTGCTCTTCTTCTCTCAGCTCCCCCAATGGCTCTCACAGCAGGCCTACTTGTTTCAAGTTTCCAGCCCTCTAATTCTTCTTAACTTGTTTTCAGAAGTTATCCTTCTGTTATCCTCATTCTTTTGCTTGGCTGCTGAGGTAGATCTTTCTCAGTCAACCAAAGTCCTTGGAACCTTTGAATTCCTGCCCTACCCATCTTGAATGGAACTCTAGCTCATGTGACTACAACAAACTTCTTTTACCATATCTTTCTCTAGGTAGAGGTTGACCGGTTGACCCCTCTCCCATGTTCCCAGGAAGAGCTCATTCTAAGGAGATATAACTAAAACAGGAGTTGTTTGTTTGTTTTTTAAAACAAACTTTAACTATACTTATGCATTTTACTCTTTAAACACTGCTTTTCCAAAGATACAAGGAACATAGAAATATACTCACATAATACATTTCCAAATGTTAAATTTGGAATTCATCTCCTTAGTTACAACCACCACATTTCATGTGCTCAAAGCCACATGTGGCTAGTGGTTACCATGTTAGACAACTCAGATTATAGAACATTTCCTTTCTCTTAGAAAGTTACCCTTTAAGCAATGTACTATCTCACTAAAACCATCACCCTGTAATAACAAAACACTTCTTTTTGCTCAGCTTTTCTACTTCCATTTCCATTTGTTTAAAGATATTTTCTGATTGCATTTTTGATTTCTTCTTTGACCCATTGTTTGTTATTCAGGAGTGTATTGTTTAATTTCCACATGCTTCTGATTTTTCCAGCTTTCTGCCTGTTATTGATTTCTAGTTTCATACTTGTGGTCAGAAAACATTCTTGATGTGATTTCAATCTTCTTAAATTTGCTAAGACTTGTCTTGTGATATGTCATGTAATTTATCCTGGATAATGTTCCATGCACTTGAAAAGAATGTATATTCTGTTGCTATTAAATGAAATGGTCTATATATATTTGATAGGTCCATTTGATCTAATGTCTGATTCAAGTCTGAGATTTCCACATTGATTTTCTGTCTGGATGATCTATCTATTGCTGAAAGTTGGGTACTGACACACGGTATTGTATTGCTTGAATTGTATTGCTTAAATTGTATTGCTGTCTGATTCTCTCTATATGTTAGTATTTATGTCAGTATTTGCTTAATATAAGTGTTTTGATGTTGGGTGCATATATATTTATGGTTGTTATAGATCTTCTTGATGAATTAAAACCATTATCATTACATAATAATCTTCTTTGCCTCTATTACTATTTTTGGCTTAGACTTTGTTTTGTCTGATGTGAATATTGCTACTGCACTCTTCACTCCAGTGAGGAACTGCAACATAGGATTCTGATTTATATGCACTATTAAAGAATATGCACTATTAAAAGAATATTTCAAGAAAATAGGCATTCGTAGGATGGATAAGTTTCAATGGAGTAAATAATGCAATCTTTAAAGATATTAATAAAGTAGTTTTAGTGATTCAAGCATAGTAGAAGCCAATTCTTAATGGGTTGTGAAATGAAAGGAGGTTAAAAAAACATAGGTTTCTCTTTTTGGAAATGATAACTGTAAGGGAAGAAAAGAAGTGATAAAGTTAAATGAAATGATGTGTATAGGCGTAAATTAGTTCTGTAATATAAGTTCTGTAGTGTAAGTGTGGGAAATGATAAGTAAGTCTACCAATGGAGATAGAGTACAATTTTAGCATCTGTCTTTAAAATTCATTTTTATGGCAGCATAACTGACATATAGATTTACATCATATGGTTTTAGGTATACATTATGATTCAATATTTGTACATATTGTGAAATGATTGGTCTAGATAACATCCATCTATATCTACATATAGTATAAATTTTTTATACTATACATACATACACACTTATAATATACATGGTATAAAATTTTTATCTTGTGATGAGAGCTTTTAAGATACACTGTTTTGGCAACTTTCAAATATGCAATACAGTATTAGTAGCTATAATCACCACATTGTACATTATATCCCCATGAGTTATATATATTATATAGCTGGAAGTTTATACATTTTCACTTTGAATTCTAATGTTTTGGTGGTAATTTCCTGATGTGAATATATCTGTTGTGCTAGAACAGATTTCAAAAGGAAATTTGGATTTCCCCTACATGTTTTTTTTTAAAAGATTTATTTATTTATTTATTTATTTATTTATTTATACAAGCACTGGGTACAGTCAGAAGCGCGGGAGGGTGAGAGAATTCACCAGAGCCAGAGCAAGGAGCAGAGCAGGCAGAAGGACCGAAGTACACTGCTGAGGGGAGCAGCGGGCGGCAGGAGAGGTCTGCGCGCCACGTGGGACCCTCCTCCGGTGGTTGGGGAGCAGCCGGGGATCGAGCCAGCGCTGCAGAGGCTGCGGGCAGCTTCACAATCCAGCGCTCAACTGCTGCACCACCAGGGAGGCCCTCCCCTACATTTTTGATAAGAACATTCTAAATGTAATCTTTGTTTTCTTAATGTTCTCCAAATAAGCTATTATAATAATTTAATAACAATAATTATAATAATAGCTAACATTTATTGAACACTGACCATCAGAACTGTGCTAAATATTTTAATTGAATTATTTGAAAGAAATTAAGGAACTTATAGAATAAGAGAGATGACAGAATAATTACCTGAGGATATTCTGACTTCTTAAAGAGAACAATCATCTCCATAATCTCTCAAATGAGTGGGAGATTAGAAGTCCCATTAGAAAACACAAATCACATCTACTAACAAGAGAACTTTTTAAAGGCTTGACCTCTGGAAAGCTGATTTATTTCCATGTATTAAATGCAGCTTACTTTCTGGAGAGGTTTTGCAGGAAATCTGTACACATAAAATTTGTTTTTCTGTCCACTTGTTATAGATAGTGCATTAGGAAAATTGAGTTTCTGATATTGTGAGTATCTGTAAGATGATGTACATAAATTGTCAGGTAGGTAGTGCATTTAGAATTCACTCTGAGGGGTGCTGGGTACATTTCCAAAAGCCCAGGCAGCTTCCAAGCCAGCAAAAACTAAGATACAAAGAGAAAACTATACATGTTTTCATAGAATGGGCTTTTGGTTTTGTTTTCAATTTTAGTTAATGTATCTTTGGAAAAATGCTGGATAAACTAGCTACTTAGGATATATCATTCTAGAGCTGTCTTCCCATCTTGCTCAGTTCCTTCAAAATAAATGGAGCTTTCAACATCTAGAGAGCGTAAAGTAAAGAAGCAATTTAAATACCAACCATATCTCTGCACTTCCTAATCAGCTCAGTAAAACAAGAAAGGGTCTCCCTTCCTTGGAGGTCGGTCATTGCAAAAAGCCAATCATCTGCCTTGGAGTAAGGGAAACTGAAAGACAACTGCAAGCTGAGTGTTTTAGAATCCAAAAGAGAAATAGATATTAAGGATCAAGATTCCACAGCAGAGGGACAGCTTTTGCATATGTGTTGGTAAATAGAACACATGGGACATGAGCCTAAACCAAGGCATGACACCTGGTTCCACCAACCTGTATAAGATTGCTATGGCCACCATCACATGGTACCACAAACTGAGTGGCTTAAACAGCACAAATTCATTATCTTAAAGTTCTGTCAATTAGATAGATCTGCAGGTCTGTAGCTTAGAAGTGGGTCTCACTCTGTTTAAATGAAGGTGTTGACAGGGCTGCATTCCTTCTGGAGAATCTTTGGGAAGTTCTAGTTCCTTGGTTGGATTCATTTTCTGCTTTCTAGAGGATGACCTCGACTGGTGGCCCCTTTCTACATCTTCAATATTCTTGTTTCACCTTTGACCTTGTTCCCTGACCCTGCTTCCATTATTATATTTTTTTCAATCTCCACCGACAGGAGGGTCTCCCATTTTAGAACCCATGTTGAAGCATTGGGACCATCTAGATCATTCAAATAATCTCCCCAGCTTCAGATCCATACATCTGCAAATTCCTTTCTCATATTTCTAGACTTAACTAGGATGTGGACATCTTGGGGTGAGGGGAGCTGTTCTCGTTAACCAATGTGATGTCACAAGGAGTTGATGGTTAGAATGAAAGTGAAATAATCACATCTTAAATAACCATGGTGCCTTATTTTACATTGGAACTAAAGAAATTCTCTGAGTGGTCGGGGTTCATACAGAATATCCCTATGGCAGGAAGTTATCTAGATCCATTTGTCTGTGAAGGGATCTCCTAGGTTTCTCCAACAAACAGGCTACTCTTTGTGTAAAGTGGGCAAAGTGAAGGCTGCAGCAATAGGGAGGGGGAACAGGGTCAACTTGAAGAGAATCTTGGGTATTTTGGGTAACTAGAAAATAACTACTGAGCAGAAGATCCAGTCTTTGTTGTACACTGAGAGGATCAGCAAGGCCAAGGAATCCTTGAGCAGACCTGTGATAGAGGAAAAGGTGGGGGGAGAGGCTGGGGAGATGGCTGGATTTCAGGACAAGTGTGTTTCAGGGTTCAGGGCTCAGCTCTTAGGAATATGAATTAACAGACTTCTCTGAGGCACTCTGAGATGAGGGTGCTTTGCCTTACCTGCCTCGGGCAGAGAAAGTGTTCCCATTTTGTTTTTTATTAAAATCTTTTCTACATGCTACTTCCCTAGTGAAAGAATTTGAGACTAACTTGGAAAGTTATTTTGCCAGAGATAAGATTTCTGGGTGTTATCGAGGCCACTGAAAATATAACAACCCTTGCTACTTGGTTGAGTGGTTTCCTTTTGATGATGCCCAGCTGATTGCTGATATGAAAGCAAGGAATCATTTTGGCTAAAAACAAGGCTGGAAGAGACCCAAGCAAAGACTAGTCAGCTGAGCTGGACCATGGCAAGAGTTTTATGTGATTGACATCTTCCACTAAAATTATCTCTAAAGAGCAGATTAAGCTCAGGGTCTACAAGTCTGAGGTAGGTATTTCTGGGTTTGGGGTAATTCCTTCCACTTCTAGATCTCATTAATCTGCCACCACTGCAGTGAGTACGGTGAGAGGCTTGCTACAGGGAGACAAAGAAAACCAGATCCTGAGGAAAGTCAAGTGAGCTCAGCATAAGGGAAGAGAGTCTGTCTGCCCAGAACACCTACCAACAGTGTCCTCTGAGCTCCAGGCTCCTTGCAGGGAATTATGAGTAGAAGTGCCATGTTCCAAACATTTCATAGACCCAGAGGCACAAATCACAGGGGGCCCTGGAGTGGGATATTGGGGGTGTTTCCAAATGACACAGTTGACTGGGAAAAATGGGGTCAGACCTAACTTTCCTGGCTCACACCTGCCAGATTCCATCAGTGCCTGGGGTATGGGGCACTGGAATAAGAGGAACTGAGACTGCTAGAGGATGAGTCAGCAGCTTGGAAGGGAATGATTCTGGACTGGGATTCAGTAGACAGGGTGACCTGGTCCCTTCCTCTTCTGACTGAAGGTCTTGGGCATAGACCACTGTCTCTTCCAAGTACTAACTTTAGAAGTCTACCATTTGTCTGGCTAGCCCATGGGAAAGCTGGGATATTAACCAGTGTGATGGCCACACTGCCATTCTAAGTGTCACAATGGGATGTAATTCCAGGGGCACAGGTGTACACCCTAGATTTCATTGTTGGTTTTATCCTTCCCATGCCTCTGGTCCAAGGAGTCACGTGTCCACACGCATGTGCATACCACTCACACATAATTCACCTATACAGCCCTTTAGCCGGCGCTGAGTTTGACTATCTCAAATACATTTTTGTAAAAGTGAAAAAAACATACATGCCTAGTTAAATTGCAAAATAAACATGTGTGTGTTGATATGAAGATAAGAGGGCTGTTTTACAAAGTAAAAATATAATCAAACATAAATACTTGGGGCATGCACAATGAAAAGAAAAAAATTGCCAAAAATTTATTCTAATTAAAAATTATAGCTTATTTCCAACTGGCAAAAGATGCCACAAATAAAGAGATGAGAGATAAAGTATGACTCTCCACTGGAATTGGATGACTCCCACAAAATCTGTTTCTTATATACTCTCAAGCTCTGATATTTTAAATCTCTATTTTTTTTGTTCTTGACATTTGAAAATAAATTGTCTACTCAAATGAAAGCTTGAAATGCTGATCATTTGAATTAATAATGTTTTTCCTTTTCATAAGAGTCTCCACTGCTCCTTCACTTCAGGCTTTGGTTCAGACTGAAAGTTTCCTCTCAGTGCCAACTAAGACCAAAGAGAGAGTATTGTCAATAGCTGAATTAACAAAAATGTACGTGAAGGTTTTATTGAGATAGTCCTAAACCCTGCTGGAATTGTATAAATTGGTATAATCTTTAGGAAAATTAATTGAAAACCTATAAAGAGCCTTAAAACATTCATTTATATTAATGTTTATTCCATTTCTGGGCACCTTAAAGCTTGACAAATACATGGAAATAATGCATTCTGTATCCATATGATGCAGTACTAAAATGATGAATGAGATCTATATTTATTCAAAGAGAACAATATCTGTGCTAGTTCGATGAGATAAAAACAATTAGAGATGCAAATATTCAACTCCTAATGCTATAGGGGTATATGTGGACTTGCATTTGTAGACACATCTCATTCATATGCATAAGTACAAAGGAAGCAAACTGGAAAAATAAACAGAACCCACTGACATGTGTTCTTAAATTGCATGTGACTCTACTCGTGTTTTGATGATTTAGATTACAATATTTGTCACATTTATAACTAGAGAAAATAAAATTACTTCTCTTTGAATACACCTTTTGTTGAAAATTCAGAAGAAGAGAAATACAAAAATAAGAACCACTATTTTAGTGCCAAAATAGAGATAACATCTGTGTGTATTTTCTGGTCTTTTTCCAAGTTTAGATGGATTAGAAATAAATGTAAATGTACATATAGGTAGAGATAGAAATGCAGATATGGAGATGGGTGTATATATCCTTAATTTTTAAACTGTAGTTGATATATAATAGTTCATCAAACTGACATGACTGACATTATTCATGCAACAATTCTCTTATTGTTAAATATTTAGCTAGTTTGCAAAGGTTTTTGCCACTATGACAACACTATTTTTTGTTCTTGACATTTGAAAATAAATTGTCTACTCAAATGAAAGCTTCAAATGCTGATCATTTGAATTAATAATGTTTTTCCTTCTCATAAGAGTGTCCACTGCTCCTTCACTTCAGGGCACTTTGCATACTTTCTGGCTAATACTTTTAGATAAAATAAAATAATGGAAAAGAAATGAGCTGAAGTGAATGCACATTTAAAATTTTTTATGAAAGTGTTTTATATATATATATATATATATATATAAATAACCAATTATCTCTAGAAAGTTCTATCAGTTTATAGTCCCATATAGAATATGTTGTGAATAACAATAATAATTACAGTAAGATGAGTTAATGCTACATTGCACTTATTATATTCCAAGCACTAGTCTAAGCTATTATTGGCACATTTAATCTCCCAACAACATTTTGAGGCATTATTAACCCCATTATACAGAGGATAACACTGAGGCACAGAGGCTAAGTGATTACCAACCAGGGGAACTAGATTTCAGATCCTGGTGGCCCTGCTGTGCCCACAGCCTGGGCTCTCTGCTGTGAGGCTGGTCACTTACAGTGCTGCCCCCCGTTCTATCCACCCCCATTGGTATTAACAATCTTTTTTATCTTTGCTGAATTAGCATGTAGAAAACAATATTTCATCACATTTATATCAATTTTATTATAAAATAAGCTACATGTATTTTCATATCTCCATTTGCCATTTATACATAGCTTTTGACTACTTTTTTCCTATTAAAATTAAACAGATCCTATTAAAATAAGATCTCTGTAAATTAAAAGTAACACTATGCTCTATTTTTTGTATTTTTTTTCCTCTTGGTTTGTTCTTTGTTTTTAAACTTCATGTGAAGGATTATATTCTATAGAAATACTTTTGTGCAATCATATTTATCTGTCTTTCATTTATAATTTCTTCTCAGATAATCTACACTTTATTCTACACACACTTTATTTTAATACATGCATATATTTAGAAAGTTATTTTAATCTATCTGCAACTTTAGTATAAGGTATGAAGTAAAGATCTTATTTTTCCCAAAAAAAAATGCCAAGTAAATATTCCAACTATTGCTTTAAAAATAGAAAGTAGAAAAATTAAATTTCCTTGTAAAGTGGATGATAACAAATAGCCAGAGGAATGTAAGAGGCAAACTCAGAGGAGAAACAGTGAGAAAACAGTCTTTTCTTTAGGAAACAGTCTCTTCTTTAAAATCCAAGCCCTATTCCTGATAGTTCAAAGAAGATACATTCTAGATAAGGTGAAATCTTGCTGAAGAAGCTTAACAGGAATTGTCCTTTTGCATATTGAACCTTCCTTCTCCTTAGAGTCACCATCTGACTCCTAATGCAGGCCCTAGAACTCACATATGGGGCAACCTTAAATGGTTTTGATAACAGATTCCTTCCTTTGCTTGGTTTATGCCAAGCTATAACTAGCACAGATATGACCAGCATTTGCACTGAGAACTAATTAAAAATCAAGACAAAAATGTGGGCAACATAAAATAGCGGCTTTCTAAGAAACAGGCCTGCCCTTCTCTGAGGAGGCCTGGCACCCTGGTGACTCCCTGGCCTGGGCAGGTAGCCTGTTAGCCATGGTTTGAGTCTTGCACACATGGCCACTGACCAGTCTCTGAAGCTGCTTTCCTGTCCTTCTTGAATCGTCCTCCACTTAGACATTCATATGGCCAAGAGGTGGCTCAAGGATGTGATATGTCACCTTAGCAGAGTCTGGACAAGCATCTGGTTCTGCAGAGGGCAGATGCAGCATTTCCCAGAGGTGGGAAACAGCCACTGGCCCATTGTGACTCCCCAATCCTCTCCTGGCCGTGTTACCCGCAGGTTTATTTTTAAGTTGACCTTCTTTCCATTTCCCACATTCTTTTCACATTTGTTTCATATCATTTTCTCCTCGCTGACTGATTTCATTTGAAAAAAAGATATAGCTCATTTTTGTCATACACCAGTATCTTTAGTATGTCTGGACTTTATTATGGTAGTGAGTGTCCAGGAATACCCTGGGTGATCTGAACTGAACAGGTAATTTTAGAACTGAGCCCTAGGAAAAGTTTCTTTGAGAGAGAGAGAGAGAGAGAGAGAGAGAGAGAGAGAACTATAAACTCTTTAAAATATTCCAGTCTTTTTAAATATTATTTCATTTAACACTCATATTATTTCTCTGACCATTGTGTAAATATTGTCCCATGGTCTTCCAGCCAGGGTCATTTCTGCTGCATGCAAAAACTTTGTTTAAATGAGTATCAAGATTAGGGGTAACATTTCCTAGTGAGGAGAAGAGAGGGAACAAAATCATGGGTGATACCTGGGAAGTGGTCTTAGCAACAAGCACTGGGAAGACAAGGCACAGGTTGGGACTATTCAGCGTCAGGTAGAGCCAGACAAGAAAATGTGAAATCTAGGCAAACAGTGGGAGAGGAGGGATTTGAACTGAGTCCCCAAGAGTCCTGAGAAATGGGGGTAGCAGTCAAGTGACCAGTCAAGTGGGTGGTAAGCAAAAACACTGGATGGAAGAGCTGAGGCAGAGCAGCCAAAAGCATGCAGCAGTTATTGAGTCAAAGTCATGGCCTCAGACACTGCCAGAGCACCCATCACAGCCTTAGTTCCCTGTGACCCCCGGTTCCTCCATGTCTGGATTCACCCTACCTGGGTCCTCAATCCTCCATGAGTCCACATCACTGAATCTTCCACACACAGCCTCCCCCTCTCTCTGTCTCTTCACCCCCAGCTACTGATATACTTGCTTTGTGGTCATTTCAGGAATGTGGGTCTCTCCAACAACACTCTGAGTTGCAAGAGGGAAGAAACTGCCTGGCTGACTCACCACCATATCTTCACCATATCACTCAATAACTGGAATTTATTAAATGAATGTCTGAGAGGAAAAATCGAGTGTTACAATAACAATTAATGCCATCTTAATATTCTACCTTCACAAGTGAAAGAGATAGTAATTATTGACCTCACTGTTGAGAAATTTTACACTAACAAAGTGATGTCACTGGTCCAAGGTCAAGTGAACTTGGCCCATGTCTACCCTTAGCTCATATCTACAGCTTCCTGCTGACCCACCCATTCAAATATCATACAGTAAAGATGTTCAGGTCTTGTATTCGACACCACCCCTTTCTACTGCTTTGACTTTGGTAAATCTCTCGAGTTGTAATATGTAGTCACACAAGTTAGACTGAAGCAGAGTGTGAGGCTGGTGGCAGGTGCTGCCCACAGGTCTGTTTTGCTTGGCAGCCTGTTGTTTTAGTTGAATCTGAATGCCCTTGGGCAAGCAAGTGTTCTATGATTTCCAAGATGCTCACCCTACCCAACCCTCTACTTTTAATTCTCAGAATTCCTTCTAACCTTAATGTTATCTGCTAGGAATTTGTAAGATTTTGAGTCTTGAACTCCTAGACCATCTGCCTCTGCACCCAAATTACTCATGACTTCACAGACACTTGTCCCTCTCTGCTCCCCAACCCCGACATTTCTTGATAAATCCAGGGTCTGCTAGGATCCAGGCCCCCAGGCCCAACAAGAAGACAACGTTACAGCACGCTGTGTAGTTTATTGTGTCAGTGTATTTAAGGGTTATTTTGAGTATGTTTAGGATAAGCACTCAAAGATGTGTTGAGACCCTCAGGAAAAAAAAAAAAAGACTCGTACAAAAATAACTCGTATTATTCAGAGGAATTTAAACCATATGTTTCTGCTGCTTTTACTGATTCTTTTACAAGTAAACCATTAAAATGCACTCCACTAAGAACTGTTTGATGTCCCAAGAGCTCCCAAATATTTTACAAGCTGTTTTCCTTAGAACCAAAGGATATGTTCAACTTACCTAAAAGATGTGGAAAGCACCCAAATCTGAAGACTTCTTTCACAACCTTTGAATTGGATGCAATAAATTGCGTGCCTCTAACTCTCCACGATGGATGAAATTTGTAAGTGTGCTTGTGAAAGAGGTCTGATTGGGTTTCTGGGAACATTAGAAAGAATTTCATGTAGGGAGCCAGGACCTTAGGAAAACTGTGAAGTTAGTAAACGTGGCTTTTCTAATGCTGGTCCCATTCTCTCAGCTGGAAGTGGCTATGGAGTTGGAAGAAAACAGTAGAAGGGAGACCAGACTAATAACCTGTTCACCTCAAGGGTCCCTTGTTACATTTTCCTTTATAAGTTTGTTTTATAAATAAATGACATTATTTTTCTGTTCTAATCAGCGGAAAATAATCCTCTTGTCTCACAAGATGATTGAAGGGCAGCAGAAAAAAAGGCACATTGCACCTTCATTACCTACCCTATCTTATTGAGACTCCATGTATCAACTTCAATGTGAGTCAAATAAAGAGCTTGCAATGTCATACCTCCAGTTTCTGGGGCTCTTTAACAGATCTGTTTCCCTCCCATAGTATTATGCTTTTATTTTGAAAAACAATGGCAATAGTAGTTCAAACAGCTCAATTGTAGAGTTTTAGTCTTTGCCAAATCCCCTTTAATTATCTTAAGTCTTGTTTCTTACACTAGCCTCAAAACGACCATCACACCTCCCATTATGCAGAGGAGATAAAACACTAGCAAGGACAAAGGGAGTACTGAGGTTCCTAAACCCGGGTGCCTTCCACTTTGGGATTTTTTTTTTCTCTCTTTTTTTAATTTTTTAAAATTTTATTTTATATATTTTTTACATCATTTTTTCATTTTTGCACAATGTATGCATTTTCATCTTGGCTCTATTTCCCATATAATTCCCACCTCCCTTATTTTGACCCTACTCCCGCCTCCCTTTCCCCCCACCTCTTAGTGTGTGTCTCTGGTTTACAATGGAATATTACTCAGCAATCTAAAAAGATAAACTCATGCCATTTGCAGCAACATGGATGGAGTTGGAAGGGATCATGCTCAGTGAAATAAGCCAGAAAGAAAAAGCAAAATACCGATGGTCTCACTCATAGCAAGAATTTAGAAAACCTAAATAAGGGACCAGGAAAAACACTAATTACTTTGGGATTTTTAAGCAGAAAGTACTTAACAGAGCACCATAGTACAGGAATCTACACCCACAGATATCTGTGACTGAATCTCTGAATGTAAAAGCGAACCCCAAACACTAAGAAAGCTGGGATGGGGGCTACCTGATAGGTGGGGGGTGGGATGGGCATCAGGTGGGCATCCCATCAACTATTGTGAGGTTCACCCAATGGGAGAGCTAACCTTTCCAGTGAGATGATGAAAAACTTTAAGGCTGAAGGGAGAATACAGGTAAGGTTGATCAGGTTTGTTCTACTTTAAGAAATAACAAACTTGTCAAATTAAGAGACTCCTAGAACTGCTTAATTACATACAATGAAAAATAGCCTTGGGCACCTGGTTCTCTTCACAACTGAAAAGCTGTTTAGAGAAAAGTCAGAGCTTTGCTGTAATTACTGGTTATCCAATACTTTGTGAAAGGCCTCCATGTCCGCATTTCCAGGGTGATTCAGCTGGAATACAGCTTTGGTCATGGTTTGGTGCAGGATGACAAAGAACATGGGTACTTTCTCTGTCTGGGTGACATCCCCACCCTTCTCCTTGTCCAGAGCACAGAAGGAAGATATGTCAGTGGAGAAGAGGTCCCCAGTTGTGTAAAGGCCCAGAAGTGAGTCTTTCTGGGCCAGGAATGCATATTTTTTGCACATAGAAGAGCACTGAGCCCTTTAACAAAAGTTTTCACTTTTTTTTAAGTTTTAGCTTAATATTCCTTTAGTCCTTTTCAGCTTAATGTCTCTTGACAAAGAAGGAGAAGCATTACAGGGGGAGTGGAGTTCTGTTTTCTATCTGTCATCTGTAAAATTGCCCTCTTAACCCCCAGCAATGGGCTTATACTTTCCTTGAAATTCTTATACAAAATGTCACTTAAAAAAAAAATCAGGATTTTTGACATTTTTAATGTGCTCACAGACTTAGATTATCAGAGGTTCAATATTACCCACTCTCTCCCTACAGGTCACCCACCTCGAGGTCAGTCTCTAAAGGAACAGTCTCCCAAAGTTCTTTTCTATTTTTTTCTTGTCCTTGACCTCAGCATGGAGTCCCCAGCCTTGAGACCCCAGTCTCCTCCATCTGGCACCATACTCTCAAATAACTACTCCTTCTTTATTTCTCTTATCTTATCACAATTTACTTGCATAGCAAGTAAATTGACACTCCTTAACACATAACAACACACACACACACTCTTCTCTGCATCCACCTTGTGTTGTTATGTGGTCCTTCTTGCTCAGAATGCTCTGGCTACTGCATCCTGGGTCAGATGCAAACTCTGACCAAGACTTCATTCTTGATGATCTGGTGTGTGGTTCTGAAGTGTAGAGAGTCAGGCTGACTTGTTAATTAGCTGAAGTTATGTTAAGACAAAGCCTCCATGTAGACTGAACGTTTCTGGGATAACTGATCGTTCTCAAGGCCACATACCTGACTTATACCCAGATAACTGCTTAGGAACCTCCTGCTTCTGTACTCCCTGCTTGCTTTAAAGTGCAAATGTGTCCCTGCTGAGGCAATAAATACTGTGTTGCCTAAATGCTCAGGGCTCAAACTTTGGAGAAAGCTCTCCTCTTGCCCATCCTGTGTAAATAAAGATCTTTCCTCCTCTCTGAGTGCTGCCTCGTTCCCAAACCGAATTCTGCCATAATAGTTCCCCACACTGATGAGTGGGCCCTAAACCTCACAGCCACACGTGTTTCTTACAAGTTCAGGTTTAGGAGTCAGGAAGCTTGTGATCTAATCATGTTTGCAGCAGTCTTCTAGCTCAGTGTTACGTCTAACACTAAGACAATTTACTTATGTCAAAGTGTTGAAACCAGGTTTAAGCAAGATTACCCATGGTGAGACCTACCTGACATGTCTGCGTCCCGAGCAGAAGAATCTACTGTCGTGTGTTCATTTCCATCAGGTGCTTCACCTTCCATCTCACTGGAAGGCACTTTAAGTAACATGACTGGGGCTGTTCTGGCTTCTAACAGACCAGGCAGTTCCTTGTGATATCAAACCATGTCAGAACCTTCCAGATCCTTGGAATTCACTCCCTTTTCAGAGCCATGTCCCACAGAACCAAGGACTAGCTCTCTGACCTCAGAGCAGACTTCCTTCAGGGGCACCAGGAACCCTGCCAGCTCTTCTCAGCCCTGTCTGGCTGAAAGCCACAGCACCCTGACGCACTTGGGCCAGGCTGTCCCCACTGTGCCTCAGCTTTCTACATCCTACCCTCCTCTCCAAGACCAGTCTTAACTCTTACATGTGGAGGTCATTTCTAGAGTGGCTGGAGAAGGGGCTCCTACCAATGATGTCCAAAGCGAAGTAGGGTATTTGGATCCTGCTAATTTGACTCATTTCTGCCAAAGTATCCCCTGAGAAATGAGGGGGAGGAAGACTGCACTTTTGTTACCAATTTTGTTAGTGTTTCCCGTATCCCTGATTACCCAACCCCTGATTCTCACCCCATCTGTAATTCATTTTCTAGGGCGGCCATAACAAAGTACAGCAGCCTGAGTGTCGTAAGCAACAGAAATGCATCGCCTCACAGTTCTAGAGACTAGAATTCTAGATCCAGATGTCAGCAGAGTGGACTCCTCCTGAGGACCTCGAAGGCAGGGTCTGTTCTAAGCTTTCCTCATGATTTGTAGTTGCCTGGCTTCTCCCTCTATCCTCCCTTGTCTTTTCTCTGTGCTTATCTGTATTCAAATTTCATCTTCTAAAAAGGTCACCAACCTTATTGGATTATGACCCACCCTGATAACCTAATTGTAACTTGATTACTTCTGTAAAGACACAATCTCCAAATGAAATCAGATTCTGAGGTACTTAAGGTAGGACCTCACCACATCTCTTATGGGGCCACAGTTCTACACCATCTTTTGTTCTGGCAGAGTCTAGATCATCCCTGATCCTCAAGTCACCACTTACACATCATCCCCAACCCTTCCCATTTCCTACACCTTTCATATTTCTTCAAAATGTCTCCTCATCAAAATTACTAATTTTCAAAATAACATGATTAATCTTTCATGGACTGAACAGACTTCCCGAAGACCAACACACAACAAAGCACAGTGAGGGCCCCGGTTCCTGGTACAGGGGCTCACATTCCATGTCCATGTGACATGGCGGGAAGGGTCAGGGATAAAACATGAACAAGCACTGTTGGACAAAGTCATGGACCCAGAGTGGAAGGGCCACAAAATTGGAAGAACCCCAGGGGGCACTGAGCTCAGCAAACATCAGATGGTAGCCTTTATGGGTCAGAATCTATGTATGTGTCTGGTTGCCAGGAAACACCCGATAGGGAGCCAGGTCCCACTGCAGCATGTGGGTTGCTCAACTCGCTGGGCTATGAATTATGAGGTTGTATCATACAGGATCCATGTACATTCCAATCTTCTGAGCTTGTTTCTGTCATGTGAAAACAGGACCCCAGAGCTATTGCCTCTCTATCTTCTGCAAGATTCCAAGGGTCAGGCACCATCAGTAGATATGAGAAGGCCTCTATGTGCAAATACCAAGCTCCCAGGGCCCCTCCTCTCACAGCCAGTGCCTATCATGTGCCGTGACCCTCTCTACTCCATCTCCCCTTGCTCCTGAGTGTTACCCTCTTCTGACTGGCAGGGAATATGAAGTCTTTAGAAGAGAACATCAATATCTTCTTTACCTATAACAATAGCTCTTCAACCTATGCACCTGTCTATGAGACATCCTCCATCTTGCTTAGACTCCCCTCAAGCTTCTAGTCTCCACCCCACATTTCTCAGAAGCCATACCTTAAATATCCCTTCTCTCTTCTAACTAAACCTCTTCCTCTCAGTTGAATCCTTCTAATTCATTGACCTTTGACAAATCAGGTACATTCAAGGTGGTATGGCTGTGGACTATTTACTGGTGTTTGAATACTCTTCAATCTATCCCTGAGCAATCTACAACCTTAAATCCCTCACCAATTACTCCCAAGCCCTCTATCTATCTCTTTCCATGTTTCTATTCCCACAGTCATATGTCTTACAGTGTGTCTGACCTTCTTGTCTCCCTGTCACCGTCTCCTTATTTCTTACTCCCCACTAGACCCATTCCAGTTTGGCTTCAAGCCCCACTCACTCATCACTCACTCACTCATCTGTTCAATCAGCAGCACTTGCTGTGACCTACCATTTCTCCAGACACTACAGATTCAATGAGAACAAAACAGCCACCATCCCCTACCCACCTGAATTTACATCTTAGCAATGAGAGCAATTTTTAAAAATTTTTAAAAATCATAGTTTATCAGGTGAAAGTCTATGCAAAGCATGTAGCAGAGCCAGGCAGAGCAGGAGCACCAAGGGTGTATGTGTGGGTTAGGACAGTCAGCAAAGTGGCCAGAGCAGGCTCCTCAGGGGAGGGGACCTCAAGCCACACTCAGTCTCAAAGACTATGAAGTAACCTTGGCTTTCTGCTCTCCTCTCTGGCCCCTATCATTTTCCTTCTGCACAGTTTCTGTATCCTCTGCTCACAGCAATGCAGGCAGTGCTCAAGGGGCAACTCCTGTGTTTCCTCTCCTTACTCAATAGTCTTGTCATAGTGATTTCCTGCAGCCCCACCGTGGGGCTACCACCCACAGTCAGATGATGCCCAGATGGGTACTCTTACCAGTCCCCTTCTCTGAGCTAGTGCTGTCTGACCTTGAGAAAGAATAGAGAGAATACATTCATGTGATGTCCTCAGCCAATCCAGGCTGCACGAGCCTGTTCTATTCAGTGTTCACTCAGGTCCTTGGCCACCAGAATGTATGCCCCAAGCTAGAGCTCCTGAAAACAAAATAGCATAAGGATTTGCTATTTCATTCACATCCCTCCTATACTCCTCAGAGCCCCATCCCCAGAAGTCAGGCATTAACTACCCATATTGCCTCTAAAAGTAGTTAATATTTACCAGGTCAAGAGATGGATACTGGCTCTGGCTTTTAAGTGTTGCAGGACCTATGCTCGCATGCTGTCTTCATGTCCCAAGGTACCTATACCCCCAACCAAGCCATGCAGCTCTTACTAAAATCTCTGGGCTGGGAACCACCATTTGTGTTTTGTCTCTGAATTTCCTTACAAGTAGAAAGTGACTTTCCCCATCGTGCCCAGCAAAGTCCCCCAAACCCCCTTTTTTTTCTAGGCTAGATCTTTCCAGCCTCTAAGTCATTTCTGGAATCACTCCCAAGACATTTTCTGGCTTCTCCAAATCTTTCTTACAAATGTTCCCTTTGTACAAAATAAGAGCAAGCTGAAATATTCTTTGAACTCAGAAGTCTCTAGTTTTGCATGACTGCAATTCTTCAAGAATTAAATAATATTAATAATAATAATAAACCAAAAAATTTCTTTGAGGAATGATTCAGAGGCATTCAAGTAAATCCCCTCGAGATGGGTTGTCTCTATGGGCTTGATACCTTGGCTGTGCTCTAAACATTTTACATTCTGGGGAAAGGTCTGAAATGTTAACGCCTTGGGACCCTGCCACAGTTTACAGAAAGTACCTTTACCTTCAAAAGCTTCTGTGTTAATCAAAGGTGATTAAAACCAGGTCCTCGCCCAGGGCGTTCTTTCACAGTTTGGAACAAGTAAGGAAAAGCAGAGAGGATTATTTGGCCAGCTCGGCAGAGATTTGCTCCTTTCTATAAAAATATACATGCTGACAAAACAACAGCTGTAGATTTACAATTTGTCTGATTTGATCACCTTTCAGTACAGGAAAACCTGGCTTGTATATTCCATTAGCGGGACTGCTGTGGGAATTGAACACGGAAGATGAGACCCAGCCTGGGACCTGGGGCCAGAGATCAAGTTCAGATGTCACCTTGAACATTATCTTCAAGATCCAGCTTGATCATTCCAGCTTGGATGTGCCAGCGTCCCAGGCAGAAGTGACCCCCTAATCTCTGTGCTCCCACAACCTACTGGTCTGCTGTTTTCAGAACATCCTGGAGTCTGTTGTGATAAATGTATCTGTCCACCCAACCCAATAAACTGTGAGTTCCTTATATCTTCCATGGGAGTTCATTAAGCTTTCCTGAGTGACTAAGGGCTTCACCCTAGAAAACGAAGATAACTTCTCTTAAAGAAGCATGAAATGAGAAATATTGTCATCTTCATTTCTATCCAGAGACAGCAGTGCTCATCGAGGCTACTGACAAGGTGATTCGTCGGAAGACAACAAGGAACCTGTTTGCAAGGGTGAGAGTTCAATTGAAGAAATCACAACTCATGAAGATGAAAGAATCACAGAAGCCAGAGATGTTAGAAGATTCCCAGGCTGGTACCTGCCCTCCAGTAGCATCCATTTTTTCTCCTGGAGAGGCCTTATGAAGGATATTTTCAACATTAGAAATCAAAAACTTGCATATTGAAGTAAAATTCTATTTACTATCTATAAAACTCACAGCAATGTGTTAGAATAACAAGCAAATTTGATAAGACCAAGTTCTGACAATTAACTATCATATACTACTTTGGAGGGAAGTATGATCATTGAATCTTCATTTTGAAAATCGAAAAAAACTCAACTCCAATGTGGTAACAAATAAGTGGTGACATTTAAGTGGCTCAACATAACAAAGGGCGATTTCTTACTCAGAGCCAGATGTAGATGGTGCATCTCCAGGCAGCCTTCCCCACGCAGTGACTCTCAGGCCTAGGCTGCTTCAAACTGGGGTTTGCCATCCACCTTCACTGATAAAGAAAAAGACAAACCACACTAGAGGGCTATGCCAGCCACAGATCTTCACTTCTGCCCATATCCTTTGTCCAGAACTCAGGCTTTGATCCCCATCAAACAGCAAAGGAGATTTGGACACAGATTCTCCAGGTCATCAGCGGGAGGAGATGGTGTGGAGAATCTACGACATGACTCTGTCCCAGATGGCCAAGTGGCAGCTCTCAGGGTTGGATGAGGAGCATCACGCAGCCATGAAAAGCAACTCTCCAACAGTGTTAATGAGATCAAAGCATAAGATATCAAGCAAAACAGGAAGTCATGACATAAACATAGATGTTTCCTCATCCTAATCGCATGCACACATGTGTGTACATGTGTGTACACACTTGACACCACCATGTTAACTAGGCTAGTTCCATGCAGAAGTGATTTTTTTCTTCACTCTTTTTCGACTTTACCCCACCTTCTCTTTAATAATTACACACGATTCTCACAATAAAAAAAAATGAAAATTAAAGCAGCAATGAGTATGCTACATATGATGCAACTAAAATAATAATAGAGTGGTTATGAGTCAACTAGATCTGTAAATATATGTATGCGAAGTCACAGGCCAGCACTGGGGGACTTTCCAAGCACCCCTCAAGTTCCCTGAAAATTACTGCTAAAGTGAATTATCACTGATGAGGATGTGTACATTGCTGGAGCAGAATACACTGATATCCTGGACAAAGGGTCAGATTGGAGTTGGAAGAGATGGGCTATTAGTCACACTTGCACTCGTATCATGTCTCCTGGGAGACAAATCTTCACCTCGGAAAGCCAGAGTGTTTCCTCTAGGGCTGCAAATAAACAAAACAGTGTTTCTAAATCATATTTTAAGGTATTCAGTATATAAAAGCATTCCAT
Organism: Talpa occidentalis; assembly: GCF_014898055.3. Lineage (NCBI taxonomy): Eukaryota > Metazoa > Chordata > Mammalia > Eulipotyphla > Talpidae > Talpa > Talpa occidentalis. The sequence continues at coordinate 28,945,969 of NW_023605194.1, forward strand.
AATTTAGGAACAAGTTAGATGAAATCAAGGCCAATTCAAGCTCCAAGAAACAGAATTAGTTGGCCAAGAAACACTTTTTCTAGGAACATCCTATAGAACAAGAGCTCTGACAAACACAGAAAATGGAAAATGCTAATTTACTGAGATACTAAGATAAAAGGTATATGTGACTATAATATATTAGCTCTTGTAAGGGTTTGTTATTTTTTCATTGTTAATTCCCTACTTTTTCCACTTGTGGAACAAAAGGTCACATAGCAAGGTCTCAGCTGAGCCTGTGCTATGTTCCTTCCCCAATTCAGCCTTGGCACATTTGGAGGATTACAGAGATCGACTGTCAGGAACTGTCTGCAGAAAGACCAAGGAGCCTCCAGGGATGAGTCTCGTTCCTAGGGAAATAAAATGGAAACAAGCTTGGAGTGATTCAGGACTGAGACTTGCATGCAATATGGTTAGGTCCCTACTGAACGGGATGAGGCTGTGTGAGCACAAGGCAGGGGCAATGCTGATTCCAGCTGTCCAGCACAACAGGACACAGCACAGAAATCGGAAGAGACATGTAAGCTCAGCAGAGGTGCTAGCAGCAGTTGAGAAAATTCATGAGTTATTCCCTGGGTCTCCCGAGCTGTGGAGGAGACTAAAGCTTCTGCAAATGGGAAGGGGCAGAAAATTGTCATCACCCCAACCCCTCCTGTTGGTGTGGTCCCAGAAACACAAGTGAGAGTCAGAGCTTTCAACAGTTAAGTTGTGTGTAAGGACATATGGAAGTGCCTGATACAGCACCTGGAATACAAGATCTGCAAAACCAAATGATTACAGGGGCCAGGCAGGCAATATGGAAATGTAAAGAGTGATGCAGGTGGATATTACAAGGGGGCTGGGAACTGTAACAAAATGGAGGATAATTGCCCCATTCTACAAGAGAGCACTGTGTATGCATCTCTTAACAAATTTGTGCTATGCACAAATTGGACACACTGATGTCAGATCTTCCAACTATTCAAGAAAAGCAAGAAATCTGTTTTTGTTTTTTTTTAAATAACATGTATCTATGGCCAGTAGTATTCTGAGTTTTACCAGTTTCTACAGTAAGTTTCCATTCATTCAAACAAACCCTCAGTCTTCTTTCCTCTCCTCTCAAACATTCAGCATAATTTATCCTCATCTGTGTTTCCAGAATACCTCCAGCATCTGACCCCCTTGGCATTTCTCCACCCAGATCTAGAAGACACCACCTCTCACTGGGGTCACTGCAGTACCTCCCTAGTTGGCCTCACTGCTCCTGCCCTCCTAGATCCTCCACTCCATGCAGCAGCCAGAGCAAACTTGTTAAAACAAAAGCCCAGCCATTCAAGAGCCCTTCAATGTCTCCTCATTAGATACAGTAAAAGGCAAGGTCTTCCCAGTCCTGCATGAGGGTGACATACTCAGCCTGCCTGCTTGAGCCCCAAGCCCCCACCTCATCTCTTCTCTCTGGCTCCCAACCACCATGCTCCTTCCTTATTCACCTTGCTGCACCACAATGGTCTCCTTGCTGATGTCCCAGGAAGGCTCTCAGTTCAGGGAGCTGGTGCTTGTCCTTCCCCTGCCAGAGATGCTCTTTGCGCAGATACCCACAGGACCTTCTCCCTCGCCTCTTTCAGCTCTTCTCTCAAATGCCATCTCCTGGAGGGCTTCTCTGAGCAACCTCTTCACAACTGCAGCCTTCCTTCCATCCACCCAGCCTTCTCATCTCCTTTTCCGGATTTATTTTTCTCCATAACAGTCCTTCATACCTGATATACTTTACATTTTCCTCATTACTTTCTTTGTTTTATTTCTCTTGAAATGAGAATGCAAAATTTCATGAGGAAAGGAATTTGGTCTGTGGGGTTCACTGCTGTGTTATAGATAAATAAAGGCATACATGATAAAATATATAAATACACGAATATGTATATACCTGTATATATTTCATATAAATACATATATGTAAATAGAGTGGTAATATATTTGTGGAAGGAAGGAGGTTGGAGAAAAATGAGTAAATATTCAAAAAAGATGTGCTCAATCATTGAGAACATATAAAGTGGCTCCAAGGATAAAGTTCTGGTCATTGACAAAGCACAGTGTGAGAATGAACTCAGAGGACAAATCACACAGAAGGACAATGACATATTTTATGGCATGAAACTCTCTTGTTGACATCCCTCCATGTGAGTTTCCCCTTCTGTGATCACCCAGCTCACACCACAAAGGCAGGAATCTCCCAAGTAGAGGAAAGAGCTCTGGGCTGGGATAGGCTATGCCATGGCAGCCACAGCCAGGCTTAGGTGTCCCTAGTGGGAAATAAGAGAGACGGCCTCTCTCAATTCCCTTTGAGCTCAGATACCATAAACCATCAAGATTCTGTAAATCTTTAGGAACAGAATTTTATAGGCACAAGTTCAGTGTTTCTATTTGGAAAATGGACTCCATGGAATTGAAGCAGATCATTGCACTAAGACACATTTTGGTAGCCCTCTTTTAAAATAGCACACAAAAGGAAAATGATCATCATGCCAGACAAGCAGGACAAATTCATGAATCCCTCGTCGATGCCGAGATACATTTTCAAGTGATTTCTTAATCTGGGCTTGCTGACAACAAGTTCCCCAGGGAAACACTGAGACACAGGAAGGCTAGGCCAGTGCTTAGAGTCTGATGGGGCACACACGGCCACTCTTCAGCCTCCTACACCCTGGCCTGACTTGAATGACTACTGGGCCTTCTGAGGCACGGCTCTTTGAGAGGTAATGATGCTTCAGAAAGAAATAAGATCAAAACTAGGCAGAGACCAACTATGGCCTAAATACAAGGGACCTCTGGAAGACAACAGAAATGACAGACAAGTACCAGATGGAGACAATTAACCTAAGAACTATCAGCCCAGGTGGCTCCAGGCCCAGACACTCCATCTCCATCCACCAAACCATCATGATGGATAAGGAAGGCCTGTCCCCAAAAGACAGACCCTTGAGATTCTTTGAGATTTCAGGTCATGCCCCATGTCACCTTTTAAGAAAAACCACCTTTTAAGAGGCCACAGTGCCTTCTTTGAAATTATGTTTCCTATCATAAGTGAACTCTCCAGGTCCCCTTGGGGCTAGGATCAGTGGGTTCAGTTAATGTGGAACAGAATTCGATGATGGTGTCAAGTGTTTAGTGCCATCAGTTTCTTAACTTACAAAGACTTACAGCAATTATCTTCATGGCCAGAAAAGACAGCTATATTCAGCTATCCCTGGAGTCAGCATGGCCCCTTCCTCTGCTTCCTGCCTCCACAGCTCAGCTTTCTGATGTTCCTTCTGAGAGGTGTGAAGGTGGACTTACTCCAAAGAACTTATTGTGAAGGCACAAACTTGTTTCCTGCCCTAGGATCTCAAAACACTCACTGAGGATCAGTGGAACCCTGTGCTTACTGGCTGTGGGCTTCTTTAGAAGTCACTCCAGGGCCTCCCTGGTGGTGCAAGGGGTTAAGATGCAACCTATGAAGCTGTCCACAGCCTCTGCAGCACAAGTTCGATCCCCGGCTGACTAGGGAGCAACACACTTGGCGCAACAGACCTCTCCTGACTCGCCCACTACTCCCCTCAGCAGTGTATTTCAGTCAGTCTGCCTGTTCTGTTCCCTGCTCTGTCTCTGGTAAACCCCCCCCCACACACCTCTGGCCTGTACCCCAGCTCTTGTATGCATAAGTAAATAAATCTTTAAAAAAAAAAAAAGTCACTCCAGATGCAATGGAGATGCATAATGGAACATTCAACAGAAAAGAGAAGTACAATGTTGCCTGATCAAATCAACAAATTAAAGAAAGTATGATCTGTGAAAGAAAAAAACAATAAACTTCATCCAAATTAAATCCTTTTGCTCTGTAAAAGACCCCATTAAGAGGATGCAAAGGCAAGCTATAGACTTAAAGAAAATATTTGCAAATGACATATCTGATAAAGGTCTCATCTAGAATTTATAAAGAACTCTCAAAGCTCAACAGCTAAAAAAACAAGCATTCCAATTAGAAAACGGGCAAAAGACAAGTTATTTCATCAAAGATACATGATGGGCAAATAAGCACATGAAAGACATTCAATGTCATCAGTCACTAGCAAATTAATACCATAATGAAATATGGTATTTCATATTTCATTGAAATATGAAAGAGAAAGCCAAAAAGAAAAAACAGAAACCTGATCAAATGGTGGTGAGGATGTAGAGAAACTATATCTCTTATACATTGTTATTGAAAATGTAAAATGTTATAGTTACTCTGGAAAACAGTTTAGCAGATTTTTTTTTAAAGAAAACTAAATTCTTACCATATAATCCAACAATTGCACTCCTGGGTATTTATCCCAATGAAATGAAAGCTTATGTCCACACAAAATCCTATACATGATTGTTCATAGCAGCTTTATTTGTAATTTCCAAAATCTGGAAACAGCCCAGATGTTCTCTACAGGTGAATGGTTAAACAAACTGTGGAACATCCGTACCATGGAATACTACTCGGTAAAAAGAATGAGCTATTGATATATTCACAACTCAGATGGATCTCCAGGGCATTGTGAAAAAAAATGTCCATCTAAAAAGATCATATATTGTATGATTCCATTTATATAACATTCTTGAAATAACAAAATTATAGAAATGGAAAACAGATTCGTAGTTGCCAGGGGTTGGAATAGTAGGCAAAGGGAAATAGGATTCAGAATGAGATGATGTTTGTGGTGGTGACCTAGTGCTGTGCCTTAAATCACCTGGTGATTACATGAATCTCTGCCTTTGATAAGATGACCTAGAACTAGACATGCATGTTTTACCAATGTCAACATGCTGATCATAATCAGATAAGTAATAACCATTATGAAAAATTGCATGAAGGGTGCAAAGAAGTTTATTATATCATCTTTGCAACTTCCAGCAAATTCCTCAATTTCAAAATAAAAAGCTAAAAATTGCACCAAAAAAAAAAATTAGTTGAAAATGGAGTGAGCAAAATGTATGAAGTAAACTATAAAAGAAAATAAACATGGTCAGTCAATATTAAAATCAGATGTTGGTGTAATTCAAGGGTAAAAACTATAAATTGAGGCAACTTCATATCAATAATAAAAAAGGTATGATGGAACGTATGTTGTATATACAGATGTTGATTTATATTGTTGCATACCTGAAACGTAATGTTAATTACACCAGTGTTAATTCAATAGCTATTTTTAATTAAGTAGAAATATCATAAAAAGGGTATGATCCATAAAATATATAAAAGCCATTACCCTTTTTGTACCAAACAAGCCAGCAGTAAAATAAATAAAATAAAATTTTATGGAAATACTTTTTATACTTTTAAAAATAAAATCTTAGCAGAAGACCTTAATATACTTATTTCAGTCTAGGTATAGAAGATTTTAATGAGATAATCTAGGAACTTGATTTCCTGAATACATAGAAAGGTGTTTGCTACAGAGTGTGTTTTTTTCTTATTCCAAGAAATAGCTACAAAAAACAAATCATGCAATTAATCACAAAAAGAACAATAAATTTCTAGAAATAAGGATTGCACGATTTGTGTTTATAATCATTATTCAATAAAATCAAATACAACCAAAAGATGATTAAAATATCCCTTTGAAAATTCAAAAGTAGGGCATCCCGGGTGGCTCATGGGATTAAGTCTCAGCACTATCAAGTTATCACTAGCCACTGCAACATGAGTTTGATCCCTGGCCAGGGAGCTGACCAACATGGCACAGTAGACCTCTCCTGTCTTGCCTGCTGCTCCCCTCAGTAGTATATTTCAGTCAATCTGTCTGTTCTGTTCCCCACTCTGTTTCTGGTGAATCCTCTCATCCCCCTGTACCTCTGGCCTGTACCCCAGTTCTTGTATGCATAAATAAATCTTTAAAAAAACAAACAAAAAGGAATAGCCAAAAGTAATGTCTAAACTATGCTATGAATCAAAAAGGAAATCACATGTATTACCTATAATACAATGAAAAGGAGACTTTTTATATCAATACTTTTTCTTACAACTAAAACTATATTCAATAGGAAAATGTTTGACTTTGGATAATTTTATAGTTTGAAAAGGCTGACTGAAAAAAAAATTGAACCAATCACAAAATAATGATCTGTATCTATATGAAAAGTTCTGGAAGAAATCCACGAAATATTCAACGATTATCTCTATGAAGTAAGCCAGGACCGAAACTGAAACTATAATGCTTGAAGCTTAACACTGAGTACACCCATTATTTATGCATAATTTTTAAAAGAAAACAGTGGCTAATAATACATTGCCCACATGATTAAGGAAAATGTAAAATTAAAAATTAAAAACTTAGTATACATAAGTGATATATTAACCACAGCAGAATATCAAGCAGAGGTGAAACCAATCACAGGCAGGTCTAGCATGGTGTGGTTCCCCATACTCTCCGTATTCTCTTTTCCTTTTTATTTTTGTAGTTGAAGTAATATCCGCATTATAACATTACATGTTTCAGGTATGCAGCGTTGATAATCACCATGTCAATTTCACCACTAAAAGTCTAATTCCAGCCTTCAGTCTTCATTAATTCCAACCATCCAAAGACCTTTGTAGTCAAACTAAGCAGCTGTCATACATAGGAAAAGTGGTTGAATTTGGTAACTGTGGGTTCAAAACCCAGCTCCACTAGCAGTTTTGCAGACTACACAAGTCAATTTAATTCTCTTAGTTTCAATTTATTTCATTGTATTTGGTTAGGACAAGAAGAAAAACACCTCACAAAGTGACTGTGAAGATGAGTTGTGACCATTACATAAAAATCATAGGGTAGTTGACCATAAATCTGTGGGTTTATTTCTGGATTTTCTATTCGATTCCATTGGTCTGTATGTCTGTTCTTGTTCCAATACCATGCAGTTTTGATGATTATGGCTTTGTAGTAGAGTTTGAAGTCTGGGAGTGTGATGCCTCCATTCCCTTCTTTTTTTTTCAGGAGAGCTTTGGCTATTCGGGGTTTTTTGTGATTCCATATGAATTTCATCAATAATTGTTCTATTTCTTTGAAGAATGACATTGAAATTTTGATTGGAATAGCATTGAATCTGTATATTGCTTTTGGAAGGATGGCCATTTTAATAATGTTTATTCTTCCAATCCATGAGCAGGGGATGTCTTTCCATTTCTTTGTGTCTTCTTCTATTTCTTTTAACAGTGTTTTATAGTTTTCTTTGTATAGGTCCTTTACCTCTTTTGTTAGATTTATTCCCAAATATTTGATTTTTTTTTGTTTCAATAACAAAAGGGATGGTTTTTTTGATTTCTTCTTCTTCAGATTTATTGTTTGTGTATAGGAAGGCTACTGACTTTTGCGTGTTGATTTTGTATCCTGCCACTTTACTGTGCATTGGAGCAAAGAAAGTTTGTTCAATAAATGGTGCTGGGAAAACTGGGTCGCTACATGCAAAAGAATGAAGCTTGACCACTACCTCACACCATACACAAAAATCAACTCAAAATGGATTAAAGAACTAGACATAAGACCTGAAACCATAAAATATATAGAAGGAAATATAGGTGAAACACTACGTGATTTGCACATCAAAGACATCTTTACAGACACATCACCCAAAGCAGTGATAGTGAAGGCAAAGATAAACAGCTGGGACTACATCAAATTAAAGAGCTTCTGCACAGCAAAAGAGACAATAACAAAAACAAAGAGAAACCCCACCAACTGGGAGAACATTTTTGCACCCAACACTAATGATAAAGGACTGATCACAAAAATCTGCAAAGAGCTGACGAGACTCAATAACAACAAAGAAAATAATCCAGTCAAAAAATGGGCAGAAGAGCTAAAAAGAAACTTCTCTGAAGAGGAAATGCAAATGGCCAACAGGCATATGAAAAATGTTCAACATCACTTGTCATCAGGGAAATGCAAATCAAAACTACCAAGAGATACCATCTTACACCAGTGAGAATGGCACATATTAAAAAAACTAGCAACAACAAATGTTGGCGAGGGTGTGGAGAAAAAGGAACTCTTCTGCACTGTTGGTGGGAGTGCAAACTGGTCCAACCACTGTGGAGAGCTGTGTGGAGATTTCTGGACCTACTAAACATAGAACTTCCATATGATCCAGCAATTCTACTCCTAGGTATTTACCCAAAAGACACAGAAACATCAATTCCAAAGAACACCTGCACCCCTATGTTTAGAGCAGCACTGTTTACAATAGCTAAGCTTTGGAAACAACCCAAATGCCCAAAAATAGATGACTGGATCAAGAAGATGTGGTACATATATACCATGGAATATTACTCAGCATTCAAAAAAGATAAACACATGCAATTTGCAGCAACATGGATGGCGCTGGAAGGGATCATGCTCAGCGAAATAAGCCAAAAAGAAAAAGAAAAATACCGGATGGTCTCACTCATAGCAGGAATCTAGAAAACTTAAATAAGGGACCAGGAAAATGAATAACTATAAGAAAGTGAAAATCAAAATCAACAAAAAACTATGAACCAGAGACACTTTTAGGGGGGCGGGGTGGGAGGGGAGGGATTGGGGTCAGAATGGGGGGGCTGCAATTGTATGGGGAATATAACAATAAAATTTATTATTTAAAAAAAATCATAGGGTATATATTTGCACACAAGCGTACGTACCTTTATGTGTAGGCAGAGAATAGGTGGATGACAGACAGATGAGAGTAGGCAGATAGGTAGGTAGCTGGATAGATGACATAGATAGGTAGATAAATTTCTTAAAAATGAAAGTTTGGCTATAGAATATTAATGGTAATTATCTTAGGATAGTGTGAGTTCTGGTGACATTTACTTTCTTCTTTGTAGAAAACAGAAACAGGTGACTCTCAGGTGGTCTCTGGATCCTTTGGGCAGTTGTGCCTGGCCCTTCACAGGCCTCTTGGAAGTGATTCCTGCAGTTGTAAAGGCACAGGAATGGAGAATGTTCAAGGAACAGGAGACCCCCACTATTTTTCACTTTTTTGTTAGAGTCTCTTGAGTGACACAGAACTTGACACTAAAAATTGTCCCTGAGAAATGATGTGTTTTATTTTCCCACATCAGGGGCCATGTCAGAGGCATTCATGCTATCCTTTCTAAATACCTCTAAGACAGGCTGGGGCTGCAGCCAAGTCAGGCAAACAGCTGGCTGGGGGCCAGACTCCCCGGGGTATTCTTGGAACCTCTAGCTGAGTCCTCAGAGCCTGGTATTCCCTGTGACCCCCGCACCAGAGAGGCATGAATGCCTTCCCACTTCCTGTACCAGAAAAACCCTGAGGGGGATAAGGAGACCTAGAGAAAGAGGTCACAATCATGGCAACTGAGATTAGGTTCCTTTTAACCTTGAAAGAAAATCCAAGTGTCTTTTGCAGGCCCCTGAGAAGTAGGAAAACCCCTGAGGCTTCCTCTGACACAATCAATACATACTTAAAAGTCAGCTGTCAATTAAACATTTTATATCAAACCACGTTCAATGGAATGCAGATATCCCACAAGGAATCTATTGACATTTTGAGGGAAACCAAGTCAATGTAGCACCTAGCCAGAGAATTGGTAGATTGGAGGCAGAGTAGAAGATGAACATCCTGGAAGGAAACTGGGGGTATGAAATGCGCTGGTGGGGTGCTAGGAGTTGGTTTCCTGGCGATTAGACCACTACCAGGGCAATTGGAAACAGCCAGTCCCTCAGTAAACAGGAGCCACACCATCCACAGCACAGGAATAGCACCTGTAGGAAAATGTCCATTTAAAAGCCAAATCTTGTATGCTTGGTGACATTTTTCGATGTGTGTATATACACACATATGGAGAGACATACATGTAATAAATGTACATATATGCACATTCAATAGTTGTTGCTCACTTTTTTCTCTTAGAAGATTTTGATCATCCTTCTTTCTGTATAGATAAGGACAGAGCTTATCCTGCCTCACCTGCAGGAATATTATTAGCTCTTTGCAGCATCAAGCATTGCATTGGTTCAAGTTTGGTGCAGTTCAGAGTCAGCAAGGCTCCCTGCGCCCCTGCCCAGAACCTGCAAGCAAGTCTTCCTCTTCCACAAGAAGACTAAACAAGGGACACTCAACAGGGCATTAGTGGGGCCTCCAAAGTTCTCCCCTCTTTTCTGAATGGCTCCAAGCACTCCCAGCCCTGCTGTTCTAATCTGGATGATATTTGGGCTCTGAGGGATCCTGTTCTTTGCCTCTCAATGCTGAATCCTGGAACTCTGAATATTGCTGTTTTGAAAGCCATCAGCCTCCTGTCCATCACCCACACTGTCCTTTATGACTCAGGACCACTTATGGCATCATTTTCAGTCTTCCTACTCTTTGCAGACTAATCAGTTTATTCATGTCAAAGCTAAGAACGTGGACCCAAACAACTCTCATGAACTTGGAAAATGTGCAGTCTCAAAGCAACTTGGGAAGATGGAGAACTTGTTCAAAGATTCAGATCCAAGAAAGAGTATGGATCCAGAGAATCATAAGAACTTGGGTAGCAGAAAAAAAGCAGAGGGTAGAGTGGAAATGTTCACTCAATTTGCATTTATGGAGCCCCTTCTGGGAGCCAGGCTTCTGCAGGGTGGCAAGGGATGAGAGAGAAGGACAAGCAAATATCAGAAGGGACAGGACTTTGTGTGACCCACATGACATCTCTTCTGTGGTGTTAGGTCTTCTGCAGAACTGTGTTGAGTGGCGCTTGGCAGTGAAGATTAGTGTCATTGACCACAGCCTGCAGCACTGCTGCACAGAATGGGGGTTTGAGGGAGAGGGTAGCCATGGAGGTAAAGCACTTGGCCAGAAGAAAGAGCTCAGGCAAGCATAAATTTTAAAATAAAGTTATCAGATCAGAAATCCAAACAGTGAGCACTTAAGAGCAAGAAGGTGCATAAAATAAGAAAGTGCTGCATTCAGCATTTTTTGGATGGGTGAGAGTTATGGCCCTTGTGCTTTTAGTGCCTGAGAAGTGTTATAAATAGCCCAGGGAAAGGGATTTTCCCATATGCTCTTTCAAATACACACACACACATACACACACACACACACACACACACACACACACACTTTAACACTGACTTGTATTTTTCAGATGGTTCCAAAATTTAAAACAAATGAGTTACTTGAATGGAGACATTAAGTGTGCCAAGTTTTCCCCAGCAATGAACTACATACACCAAAGGAGTTAAAAGCAGGAACGTGTGAAGTAGCTTCTGGACACAAACCAGGACTCTGACCCCGTGAAAGAGAGCAAGTCCCCCTCTGAGCCAGGCGCCTGGGAGGATGGACACATGAGGGAGGGTTCCTGTGGAGAAGCCTGGATTCACTAATTGGACACAGGATTATGAATACCCATGCCCTGGTGTGCCCAGGTGGTGCCACCCATGGGCGGGGCCAGGTGCCTGGCAGTGGGAGAGTCTCCTTGGAAGGCAGGAGAGCATCCTGTGTTTCTCATCCAGGGTCATTTCTGGGACCGGAGGGGTGGGAGTCAGATGAGGAAGGACGTGTCCTTCTTCCCAGACATCTTAGGAAGAATCCAAAGGAGAGTAAAAATGGCCAGGGTTAGAGATCAAGGCCCCTGGAAGAAAAAAGGCAAATCCAGAGCAGGGCCTGTTGGGGAGAGTCCCCCTGTGCTACCCTCAGATGGTTTCCTTTGCCACCTGTGCCTTCCCTGGTGGGCCACTTGACAAATTCACAAGTCGCTCTGACCCTACTCTCCGGCCTGAAAACCAGTGACCTGCAGAGCCTCCTGCCCCCGCACCTTCCCTTCTGCCACAGTCATCCTGGTTCTACTTTCTCCCTGGAGAACTTTTCCCTGGAAGAAATGCACAGGAGCAGCAGACCTAGTCAAGGACACACCACGTCAGGGATTTGCTTTTTGTTTGAGGCTAAACCATAGACCACAAGATAATCAGAACTTTCTCGAGATCTTCCATCTACAGGCTCCTCTTTGCAGTGAAAAACTAAAATTGGGTGACCTTTCAGATCCAGAGTCTTGATACCTTCCACCTCCACTTATTCATTCTTATCGTGGAAATGACCAGGAAACCCATATGAACAGGACCCGGAGGAAAGATAGGGAAGTGTTCTCATGTCCAGGTGCTGCTATACCATGGTGGGGGGTGGTATTTGCAGCAGGATTGACAACAGAGATAAGCATTTATTCATTCATTTCATCTATTTAATCTATATTCACTAGCTAGTTACTGAGCACACTGGGTGCTGAGAAATAAAGAAGGGACAAAAATCAACTTATTTTGCAAATATGTATTGAGCAATTCCTACATGCCAGGATCTGTGATATGAATTGGGGATCAATGTAGGGATAAGATTGACAAGCTCCCTCCCTGCTGGAAACCTACATTCTGCTGGGGAAGACAGGCCACACAGAAACAGACGCAGAACTAGGCAAGATAATGGCAAATAGGGACGCAACAGGACAATAGGAGAAGCTACTTTGGAAAGGATATTTCCACTCAAATATGAAGGCTGGTCACATAAGGGGCCAGGATGAGCATTTGAAGAGGAAGTACCCATCTCCGAGGTGGGAATGGTCAGTGTCCGTGGCACTTGGAGAGAGGCTGACTGGTGTGGGAGCAAGGGGAGAGGTGCTTGGGATGAGTCTGAGGAGAGGGGAGTGACAGGTGTGTGGACCTTCTGTAGGCGTGATGGGCAGTAGGTGTGATGTTCTAGAGCCGTAAACATTGCAGAGCGGGATCCAATACATGACTGCAAAGTCGCTCTCCTGTTTTACGGTGAGAGACTGAAGAGGAAAAGCAGAGAAAGCTGTTTAGAAGCCAGTGGTGAAAGTGGAGACACGTGCAGGAATATGAGGTATATTTGGATCTGATCGTGGATTCTTTTTTTTTAAAGGTTGATTTATTTATGCATACAAGAACTGGGGTACAGGCCAGAGGTGTGGGGGCAGTGAGAGGAATCACCAGAGGCAGAGCAGGAAATAGAACAGGCAGACTGACTGAAATACACTGCTGAGGGGAGCAGAGGATGAGTCAGGAGAGGTCTGCTGCGCCATGTGTGTAGCTCCCTGGCCGGGGATCAAACTCATGCTACAGTAGCTGTGGACAGCTTCATAGGTTGCATCTTAACCCCTTGTGCCACCGGGGAGGCCCTGATTGTGGATTCCTTCTGCACAGAAAGTTAAAGGGAATAGGTTTTCAAGATGACAATAATGGGTGATAGTGATCCTTCTTGAGTTGAGGACACCTAGGGACAACTCCACTGGAAGAAAGGGCATCAATCCCTGCCCCAAAGGAGCTGAAATGGGAGTCATGTGACAGGAGTCCTCTGAGGGTCAGTGTGCATGAGCTGCAAACTCTATGTGCAAAGGTAACATGCTTCTACAGCTTACTTCCTTCCTCCCTCCCTGTTTCATTTGGAATCCCACTATAAACCGAGTGCTTTCTACAGACATCCATGAATAAAGCAGTGACAGACAGGACCGGGTGGGACTCTGAGATCCTGTTGCTCAGATGTTCATCCTGTGCCTGGAAGCATGGCCAGAGAGAATTGTAGGAGCAAAGTCTGTGCTCCTTGAGAAATTCTGAATTTTCCCTTAATTTTCAGCAATGAGAAAAGGACCCACATTCTGACCTCTTCCATGTTAGAAAATAGACCTGGCAACAGCAGAATAATTTATGAACTCAAGGGGCATTGAAAAATGAACGCAACTGTCCTCCCTCCAGAGAGGGGTGATCCCTGACACTCTTGGCAGGTTAGGGGATGGATTCAGAGGCCGTGATGTTGGCAAGTTCCCACAGTCAGTACATGAAACCATCAAGTGTCAGGACTCACTGTGGTAAATGGGCCACCACACTTCACACAAAGCACACTGTTCCCAATGGAATCTCAGGAAAATTGCAATCTGTACCTTCAGTAAGGGCGGGGCCTTGTTTTCTGAAACATGTCACCCATGTCACTAACTCAAGATTACAACACTCCTCTACCTCCAAAGGTAGTCTAACTTATCACCAAAATTAACCCTGTCCTAACTACAAAGAAAGTTCAAGTTCCCCATGTACCTGCACTCCTGGGAGACCACCTGGGAGTCTGTGGTATGGAACTGAGGCATGCTGGAAGTCTCTTGGCAGAAAAAAATGCAAAATCAATATCCATCCCAGTCAGATGATGAAATTATTTGTACTTGAAAGGATAACTATAAACACTCATAAAGTTCACTTTTGAAAAAACAATTTTAATAAAATTGCAAGTCAGTTGCATTTCCAAAAAAAAAAAAATAGTTATCGTGTTATCACTTAGACATGAGACTACTATGCTCCAGAGAGAAAGTGTACCCACCTTTGGATACAGGTGTTGTTTAGCCAACTAAACTGTTCCTCGAAGTATGTTCCTGGAAAGATGGGGAGGTTATAATGCTTTGGAATGAAAAACCTGTAGCTATATTGTGAGAGCCAGAACTGATTTGACAAGACAGGAACTTTCTATTATGGGGAACAAATGCTACATTACCTTGTAATAAATGGAGAAAGGACTGTAATCTATTCAATTACCAAAACATAGCCCCATTTTTGATGCAATTTGGAATTCTAGTTCGGCTGAGTTTTATGCTATTTATTGTTTTGTGCTTGCCAAAGCAATGATTTTCAACTTGAAATATGATCCTGTGCTTGACTTTGGAACTGGAACGCTAATGCAGCTTACTTAGTCCTCCTGGTCATATACTAATGCTAGCAGGGTTTAGAAATCTTGAGTAGCAATATAATTATGAGATGCTAGAAAACACAAAGTTACTTCTGAACTAGTAGCCTGTGAACCTACAGTTTGCTCGGTGCCCAGATGGGGAGCACATTTTAACTGCCATGCAAACTCCCAGGTTGTATGATAATAATGGGCACAAGCTTTGGAATCATGCCAGCCTTGTCCTGGCAACATTTTTGGATGGCCTATTTCCAGCAAAAACAATAACTTACAAAGTAGTTGCAAGTAAAATATCAATGAGAAACCTAAATTTATAGTGGTTGATGGACTCTTAGCTTTAAGAAATAAGCCAATCACCAATTCCAAGCTGCCTGAGAAGAAATCACTCCCAGAATAAGAAATCACAAACAGGAAATGATAAACCATTATCAAAAGCAGCCCTTAAAAATCAAAGGAAATATGAGACTGACAAGCTGCAAAGCAGGAAGCGAGAAGTGAGAAGAACCAAGATGTGGAACTTACCCTCCCCGCAGAGCACACCACGGTAGACTGTGTCTCACTTAACATCTGGAGACACTGAGACAGATGAAAAATTCAAGAACTTAAAGAAGATCTGAAAGCAATTGAACCTTGAAAGAACAAGCAACAACTAAAACACAGCTAGAAAAACAAAGAGGAGGAGAAAATTTAAAAAGATACCACCCTTCTCCAGGAGCTGGAATATTCGAAACTGCTTACCTTTGAGAGTCACAGAGAGCAAGTAAGTTGGTATAAACCAGTGGAAATGCAAGTCCTATGTTAAACCCATGCAGTCACCTGAATGCCCATATATGTACCTGCATTTCCTGTTCATCTGTAACTCAATCATTGGCATAAATGTGAAATTGGCTTCACGCCCATTAAATTGGCTTTTCTTACCTTTTAATCCATGTTATAGAAAAGAGATGTAAATTTCTTAGCTAAGCTTGACAGACTGATAGCCAGATACTGTTATTCAGTATTATTTATCATATAAGTGAATAAAGGCATTTTAAATTTTAAAAATTAATGTGACTCATTAGATGGGCTTTAAAAACTCAGTGCAAAACAAACAAAGTGAACAAAAGATTGCTTCTGGAACTTTAGAATGAATATCAGCTTTTTGTTGTTAAACTTGTACTAATTCACTAAGTTGTTCAGTGTAAACTCAATGCAGCAATTTTGTGGAAAACTTGTTTTATAGTCCACCTCTTCTCCAATATTTCAAGTTTCCATTATTGCATTTTGTAACCAAGACAGGCTTTGTTCCCTCCATTGAGTGTTTTTGCAAATATGCACTTTTCAGGAAAGTCTTAACAGGCACTTGAGTATCATTTCTCCTCCACCTGACCTTCAAATGGATATGTAGGTTTTCTTCCCTGAGAGGGTCAGTTGTTTCAGAGAAAAATCCTAGTTTCCTCCCTTAGCAGTGGCATGTTTGAGGGTATCACTAAATCAGTCATTAGTCACTCACTTAATTTGTCTACCTTTCCCCCAATTTTCTTATGTGTTTAATATCTCCAGATATGGAGGCGCTTTGCTCACACTTCCTCAATAAAAGAATTCTCAAATACCCTGTAAGGGTGACTAAGGTGAATATATAATTGTATCACCAAGCAAAAAATAAAAATAATTCTCCCTCAAAAAAGCTGAAAAGAGGTGCTGTTAAAAGTTCAAATATATAGTTTTTCTTTTCTTCCATGATCTGAACTATTTTGAAATTATTTAGAAATAATGCATCTGCATTTTTATCCTAATTATTTTCAAAATCAATATTTAGAGTAACTCACTATTTCTCTAGCTAATCAATATCCGAGTCTTCTTTCATTTAACTGTCATCATTTTTGCTTTACTTTGCTGGAATAGGCTCTCCAGAAACTTCTGGTAGGCTTCTGATCGGGTAAACTTTGCGAGTCCTAAAAGGTCTTTAAAAAACTATTTTTACCTTTATATTTTGTTTAGTTTGGACTAGATTTTAGTTAAAAACTACATACCAGAGACTTTTAAGATATCGTTCTATTGCTTTCAGAAACCATCTGATTTTGAGAAATCTGATTTCTAGTCTCTCTTCATTCCTTTGTAGGAAATTTGTGTTCTCTTTTGTTTACTAAGCTTTCACTTTTCTCATCATTGGTTTGCTGAAATGTCACCATAACATGTGCATATGATTTGTCTGTTTCATTTATCACACCTAACACTCAGTGGGCTATCTCAATTTGAGGATTTATGTCTTCATTTTTGAAAATTTTGTCTTCTGTTATTTAATTTATCCTTCAAATTTGTTTTATTATATTTTTTCCCCTTCAAATTCAATTCAGCAGAATTGGAAACTGATAAGCCTATTCTGCCTCACAATGCTCCTTTGACACTTCTCTTTCTTTGTTTTTGGGGGTTACATTTTGAAAGTTTTTGTTGTCATCTTCCAACTTTTAAATTCAGTGTTCAGCTATAATATTTGGGCTTATACTCATTTTTTAATTTCATTGATCTTATTTTGTCTCCAGATTGTTAATGCTTTTAACTTATATATGAAATATTCTCATCCATTTCTGAAATATATATCCTATTATAGTTATTAAATACCAATTTCCTGATTCTCCAAACCTTGCTTCCTAAACCAATATCTTCATGTGATTTCAATGCAATATGACTTGTCCCTCTGATAATGCTGATTTTCCTCCAATATTTGGAAATTTTTGGTTGCGTGGACATCTTTTCATTTGCTTCATTGACTATAGCATCAATCTTCCTAAAAAGCCAGTCCATCCTGGTAATTAAGTATTTTAGGTAATTTTGGTGATAAGCTAGGCAGCAATGCCAATGGTTAACTCTGACTTTCAGTAAATTATTTTGTTTCTCTAAGGCTCAATTTTATATTCAATAAATGGATACAGCACACAAATAAGGTGAGCATTAAGTGTGGGATTGCAATCGGCACACTAGTGCCTATCACATAGAAAATAATAATACAAATGTTGACTGCTGTGTCAATCAGGTCACATCAGAACTCAGCAGTGGAGAAATTGACACCCAAAGGTATAGTCACTTATGGTAGAACTGGTAAGGTGATGTTGGGTGACGTACTTTGATCTAGGAAAATTCCCAATCCTTGTTCATGATCCCCTTCAAGAATCTGTTGCTCTGCCTGTGTCTATCCTGAAAGGTCAGATGGGAGGAGCCCTGAGGAGCACCCCACAGCACTGCCCTGTGAAGGTGAGCACACTAGGCCAGTACTGCGTAGGAGGAGGACCCCATTACTGTTGGGCATTCACAGCTTTCCGCTGAGGATGGGAACCCGTAGTGTCCCTTGGGTTTTCCATCCTCCAGACCCATCTGTTCTAAGTTTTTTATTTGATTTCCACTAGTAGTCCTTGAAGACACCCGAGCATCTTCTTTCCCCCCAAGAACTGAGCAACTGTAGCCAAAATCAGCAGCTGTTGGTTTGCTTAATAGAAAAAGTATCTCTCAGAGCTGCCAAAGATACATGATAGAAGGGGATCGAAGAAGCTTGAGGTTCTTTTCTCAAGACATAAAGCAAATCTTTGAGCAAAAAAATTCTTCACATCCATTACTTCCACCCTCAGAGTCCACATGGGAGACCCCTGACTCATTTTTCAGGGGTGCTGCCCAGACATTTATCATGGACCCATTGGTCCATTAATATATTAGAAGCTATTTGTTTGTCTGTGCTCTTTCTACATAACCCAAAAGCTCCTTGAAGCAAGATTCCCAGGACATACTGATAAAGGAGAAATCCTGCATCCAACCAGAAGTATGTCCTTGACCATCGTTCCTGCTTCTAGGACTAAAGTCAGCCTGAATGTGCAGATTCCAGTTCTGACCTGTAGGCAGTGGTTTTGCCTGGGCATGGAGGGGACACAGAGCTGAGAAGATGGACAGGTGACCTGGGATGTCAATTAATGCTACCTGGGGGCAGCCAACTCCTCAGTTCCAATCCTGGCAGATGAGAAACTGGGGCAGGGAAAGTTATTCCCCCAATCCTCACTTACATTCTAGTACTATTCTCTCTCTCCACTGTTTGCACCCTACCCTGGAGTCAATACACCCCAGCCCCCCTCTGCCCAGACTTCCCCCTCCAGCTGAGCTGGGAGGAGGCCGACTGTTGGGCTGGAGCAGACTTCCAGCTCATCCACACTGGGAGGGCAGGAAGAGTCCAGCTGAGAGCTCCTCTTCTTAAGTGTTTCCATCCCTGATGGTCAGGACAGAGCAGGTCTGCAAACTGGGTGACTATGGGTCAGAAGGAAAGAGACAGCCTCTATAAATATCAACAAAATCCCCTGGAAGTGGGGCTGGAGCTGGAACATCTCTCCCTTTTGGACAAGCCTTTACCTGAGACTAATAGCTTATAGTTAATCAAGAATAAGATTCTGAATCAGGGACTTCAGAGCTGAACCTCATGCCAAATTGGGCCAGCCAGAATTGTGACTGCCCTGACTGGGTCCATGCTGCATGACCGTCCTCCCTGCGATGCGCTCAGCACTGTTCCCTGGAATTTGCCCTTACACTGCTCTTTTGCCTCTTCAGGAAGGCCTTTTCTCATGATGGCCAGGGCTTTTCATGATGCCAATGATTAGTTGGGGACTACAACTGCGAACATTCTCTTTGTTTTCTTCTATCCAGGGATTCCCCCACATGCCTACATAGGGACAATTTTGACATTTGCCCCAGCTGAACAAAATAATTAATATAGAGGTATAGAACACAGAAATACAACAGAGGGGCAAGCTTTAGAGTCATCTTTTTGTCCAAGTCCTAGTTTAGACTTGCTACCTATGTGACCCTGGCCAAGTCACATAACCTCTCTGAGCCCCTCCTTCTTCAGTGGTGATACAGGAAGATGGAAACTATCATGGTGGTTTCTGTGTAGAAGGAGCTCAGTGCTGACAAGTTCTCTTGCCCCTTCAAGCCCTTCTCTGCCAGGATGGAGGAAAGGACACTCCCACAGTTCTTGGTGTTTTCCTGCATCCCAATAGCCCACAGGTTGTGAGTTCTGGCCTGCCCTTCCGCTCCAACTGCTTTTACCCTGCAGTGTCTGGACAGCTCCCATCATCAACAGTGCCTTTCTGACCCCATCTCCACAGAAGTGAGTCTGTGCAGCTTCTTCTAGTCTCCCAACTGAATAGTGTCTCAACAGACATTGCAGCACAGGCTTGGGCATCCGCATACTGCCTTTTTCAGTTCCTGCCCAATATTGGGGAGTTCTCTGTAGGCTCCCAGAGGAGAGAACTAGGGTAGGCAGCCTGCTTTTTAGGAGTGCCTATGCACATGTTTCACACCTAGTGGTTTGCTGGATTGAAAGGACTTAGGAGGAATGCCATAACAGTCAACAGCCCTCGACCAGGAGTCAGAGACCTCAGCTTCACATGCCAACTTTACACAACTTACCCAAACACATCAGCATAAAAACATCCTCAAAACTCCTCCTCCTACCATGTCCTCTATCTCAGAGGTTGACACCAATCTGCTCAGAGCCAAAGGTAGAACTCTGGGGCTCCCTCTCCATCACCCCATCAACCCAACCAATCTTCATGTCCTGTTGGTTCTGCTTCCTGCAGATCTCAGGCTTGCTCTCATCTCCCCATGCCTGCTGCTCCACCTTGGCTCAGGCTGACATAATCTCTTATAGTGCTTTTAAATTTAAAATATGATCACACACCTGTACAAAACATGCCAATGTCTTCCTATTGGTCTCCAGTTGACAACAAGCCCTTAATACTTCCAAGATTTTGTATAATCAGCCGTGATCACCCCCTGCTTGTCTGGTCCCCCATAAACCTCTCCCCACATCAGGTCTCCTGCCCATGAGAATGCATTTCATTCCAGTGCTGAGAACCAATGTCTTGTGCCTTGGGGCTTTCACCAATGTCATGGCCACTGCCTGTATGATGTGCCAGCAATGTTCCAGCCCGAATAGCTCTTACTCATCCTGCAAGCCCTTCGTCTAATATCTTCTCTTTCTAGAATCCTTTTCTACCTCTCTCTGCATTCCAAACCCATGTGCACCACCTCTTAACAGTAAGTGTCATCTTGCATGGAAACTCTAGTTTACTTATTCAACACTAAACAGCCATCAGGGGGCAAAAACTCCAGGTCTCTTGCCTTTTCACTATGACAGTCCTTCAATCCTAACTGTGCACAGCACTGAGCGAGCGGACTGTTTGTGTTTCTCAAATGGATGTTCTCCTACTTTAGACTAGAATCTCCCAAATGTGCCCTTAAGACTATTCCAGATTAAAGGAAACTACAGAACTATGACAGTCTATTCCAGTATGTGATCCTGGTGTGGAACTTGGACTAGAAAAGGGACATTTGTGGGACAAGTGGTGAGATCTGTATCGGTCTATAGATTCACATCATGTCAATGTTAATTTTCTGTGTTAATTTTGTACTGTGCTACATAAGTCACTAACATATGGGAAATTTAGGCAAAAGATAGACAGGAATTCTTTGTACTATTTTTGTATCCTTTTTAAAATATAAAATCTTGTGAAAATACCAGTTTAAAATGTAAGCAAAGTTCAGATTTAGATTAATTGGAAAGAAAGAGAATCAACTTCTGGATTCCCTTGGAATTTGATTTTTTTAAGTAAAATATACATCAATTTTCTTTTCTTTCTGTTTTTCTATTTTTTATAAAAACATTCTGTGTAGAGACATGGGCAAGAACTCATTCCTGACTGTCCCCACATGAGTGTCACAAGATGCCATGCTGTGTCCATCTCCAGAGCCCTGCTCAGTGCCATCAAACTATTTGCCCACTTAACTGCTGGACAGGAAAGGCAGACAAGTGCCAACCTGCCCAAGTGGCCTTCAGCTGGACAGGGGCAGGGCAGAGGACCCCACTGGACTTGGGTAAACACTGGAGCTGCT
The DNA here is from genome assembly GCF_014898055.3 of Talpa occidentalis. Classification (NCBI taxonomy): domain Eukaryota; kingdom Metazoa; phylum Chordata; class Mammalia; order Eulipotyphla; family Talpidae; genus Talpa; species Talpa occidentalis. Next base: position 28,967,593 of record NW_023605194.1, read on the forward strand.
CCCCACAGTGTAGACTTAGCTTTCAACCTTCCTAGAAGGACAGCGCCTGAAGTGTTCATGGGAATGGGTCTGACAAACAGGGAAGAACACCAGGAAAGAGAAAGTCCTGCTCAGCGTGTCTGCAGCCCAGTCGGCCCCAGAACTGCAGACCCTGCCTTTCATCCTCAGGCCAACACGGGTCACCCTGGACCTGTGTTCAGGGTGCAGATGGAACTGTCTGAGTCAGACTTGGAGTCTTCCCTTCAGATGTTAGGGGTGCCGGTGAAACTCCAGGCCTGGTGCATCAGTTTGAGACTTCAAGCTGAATAAACATCTCCTGCGGGTTACGGTCAGGTTCAGTGTCCTCCATGAACACAGCATGATATGCTGCCCTCCTTCCAGCCTCTGGAGCCATAAGAGGGACACCATTGCTTCTTGCTCCTACAACTGTAGAATCACTCGTGCTCAGAGGCAAAAGACCTGGAGCTTATCCACCCAGCCTCCTAAAAAGGGGAGCAGCCTTGGCTCAGATATTTAGGGGGACATAGTGACCATTTTCCCACACAGCTGCATCTGGGGTTGTTAAAATAGAATTAAATGAAATCTGTTCTCTGTAACTTCCACCTACAGATCAAAGTCCTATCCTATGGTGACTACACAGAATCAGTTTGTTTTCTCTACCACACTGCAGTTCTTTAAACATCTGGAGACAGCAATCTTTTTCCCCCAATTTTTTTTTTCAGATTAGACAGTCTTTTAGACTAGAGTTCTTTCATTCTTCTCCATATAGCATGCTTTCTAGATTCTTCAAGATGTTAATCACTGTCTTTCATATTCATTGTCAAGCTTCTTTCTATAATGCAATGAACTGCTAAAATTTGAAATTCCAGATAAGTAGCCAGGATGGAAAGCACAGAGAACAGCAAGACTGTCTCCTCCTCTGACCCAAACTCCATTTCTCCCTTAAGGCAGCCTAGGATTGCCTTTTCCTTAGCAATGTTTGGTGATGTTGGCTCCCTCTGAAAATACAAGACACCAACACATCTACTATCTGATATTTAGGCAATTAACTTTTGAATGAAAAATAAATATTTTAGATTAATCATATAATTTTATCTATATAGTAAAGATAATTTTAATAACTACTCCTGGGCCTCCTGAGAGCATTAGAAGCCCCTCCTAAAGAAAAGTGCCATGGTAATCCGGGAAAGTTACCTGAGATGGGAGAATATACAAGAAGGCAAAGCATCGACAGAGCCCAGCTCACCTAATGAGACCTTGCTTATTCCTGGTGAAACATAACAGACTCCAAAGCATTGTAAATGGAGTTGAGGCCATAGGAAGCTGATCTGTTCCAGAGGGAACATGAGGGGATTTGAAGGACTTGGGAGGCCAGAGGTGGACCTAGACAGGTGGGCACTTGGAAGTCAAATGGGAGCTGGCATGTCTGTGGACTGGAGAAGGACCCCTGGTGATTTAGACAGACTTCTCCACCTCCATCACTCTGGCTTAAACATTTCTAGAAGAAAGGCATAAGGAGATTGAAAACACTCCTCACAAAGAATCTGATTTACCACCCCTGAAGGAAATCTAAATCTTTTTATCTTGATAACATCCAGACTCACAGAGAAGCATCAATTCACTTCAATGGAAGACAATAACATCTCCTCTGCTCTGAATCTGCAAGAAGAAACCAGTCAGGAAAGTGGTCCAAGGAAAATGCTTCCTGCCAAGTCAATGAACACGTTAAATTGATAGCTAACAAACATCTCAACTGAGGATATTTCTGTTGCAGTGAAGTGTCAAAAAAAAAAAAGGCAAAGTGTTGGATTTTCTTTCATCACATCAAGGAAGTCAATAAACTGACATGAGGATTTTACTAGTAAATGCATCAGCAGTGATGAACACAAGGTAACCTTGGCCTTGTGCAGATGAATCGGGTCAGCCACAGTCAAGTGATTCCACAGCTAAACTTTCCACGGATTAGATCACGATTATAATGACTATTTCTTGGTTGAATTTTTCTACTGAAGGACAATGACTCTCAAGTTAAGTCAAATCAAATATATTATTTACTGAATACAAAATCTCTCTCTCACATACACACAAAAGCACATATGATAAAAAATTAAGGAAAACAACGGTATCAAAGTTGTTAAGGGGACCTGCTTACCTCCATTTCTCACGTTTCTAGAGAGGTAAAGAGGTAGTTGTTCCAGCCCCTGACTTGTTTTCCTTTTCACTCCCTCATGTATAGGCCTCTATGCAAGAGGGAATAATCTGACCAGTGGAGTATGCAGAAGTGATTTCTAATGGATCCCAGTGACTGCATTCAAGTAACCCACACTAAAAATTAGGCAAACAAATCATGTTCTATTTTTCTTGCTGTTCCTAGCACCTTTCTATGCTTCATCACTGCAGAAGTATTCCATTTCTAAAATCCAGAGGTCAAGTTGGCACTCTACCCTTTTGTTCTTAGTTTCTCAACCTCTGACTAGGTAACTTGGTCATCCCAGTCTACAGACCAAGTTCCCTCAATTCAAAGAAGGAAAAGGAAATTTCATTTTGCCTCAAGACATAACATATGTTCTCCATAATAAAGCTATTACTATTGTTGGCATTCGTCCAGCTGTTTCTGTTGTTAGGAAACCAGAGAAGATATGCAATATTTACCTCCCTCTAATTGTAAAAACAGGTGGAACTTTAACAAATTTATTTAAGAAGCAAGAAAAAAGAATAACAAATTTAACAACCCTGTCTGTATAGCTTGAGCTATATATATATAGATAGGCAACTATATGATGACGCTATTTCAAATAAAACAATACAAATGTTCAAAAATACAGAAAAGTTTTATAGCAATCTAATGTGTACTCTACTTCCAATAAAATCTTAATTTGAAAGAGTAGAAATTATAACAATTCTGGATACGAGGATAAAAATACAACCCCTCTCCCCAAAACAAGTTTAGAATTTTAAAATATAAAACAACTTCAAACTAATGCTTGTATTAAGAAGGACATGCCAGACAAAAATGAAGAACATCTAAAAGAGAGTGGAATTAAGAACATTTTATATCAAATCCTATAAGATATGGACAAAGAAGCACTCTGAGGAATATTTATAGCCTTAAATTCATTTCCCTTAAAAATACTGAAAATAATGAAATAAACATTCAATTTCAATAGTAGAAATAAACAAAAATAGAATCAAACAAAAAAATTCAAGGAAGAAATTCATGAAGATAATATATATTAAAGAAATGTAAGAAGATAACAAAATTATGTGTCTTCTCCCAGCTGACGGTCTCTCCTACCTGATGTCTCACACAGAGTTCTCTCTGAATGGAGTCAGAGGCTCACCTCACATCACAATGTCTGGGTGACATTCTAGAACATAATAACAATGAACTCCAGAGGTAGCTCCTTCCATCTTTGCCAAGGTCTACTCAGAAAGTTCTCTTTAAGTAAGCCACAATCAGGCAGTTCTTATTTTAAACAAGTGAGGGTAGGAGATATATATGTGTAGGCAGAAGTGGTCGGTCTCTTTGTAGAAATATTCAGTCTGGGTCCTCAGACTGCACCCCACTCTAGGATGACCAGAGGGTGGGAGGCAGGTCCTGAGACTCCCTCATATATTTCCATAAGCCTATCTGCTTCCTGGGCACAGGTCAGTGAAAGCCATCCCCAGCTGAGCTACTATTAAGTGACTCATCGGCCTTTCCTTTCTGTTGGGACCACCTAGGCTGAGTGCTGAGTTCAAGAAGAGTGACTGACCCTTTCCCCGGAGAGAAGGAAGATGGGAGATGGGCAGAAATGAACAAGAACCCAGACCTATATCTCCGGGATGCATCTCCTACATCTCCAGTGCTCAGAGGAAAGATAAACTGGCCAAATTTTGATCACTCGGGAAGAAGAAGGATACAAGCCTTCTATAGAACTATCCAAAGGTTTTCCTTATGTGGATTAAAGAACCCCTCTCCCCCAATATCAGCAAAAATATAGATTATTTTGACTGCTGTGAAGCAAGTTTAATGCTGTAAAAATCACAGTGTCAGAGACAAAATGGATGGTAAAGACCATCACGTGCACCCCCTTCATTTGATACCTGAAGATAGAGTTTGAGAGACGGCTGAGTCGAGGTGATACCACACAGGCGAGTAGTCGGCAGGGCACTGCAGATGCAAAGATGGCACGGTCTCTTTCCAGGCTGAGCCCTGTCCTCCCATGCATGTGAAAGGCAACACCACTGGGTTCATATGGCAGTCCCCTGCAGGCACTGTGCTTTGGAAGAGCAACATCTCCTTCTTCCTCCCATAGGTCAACATGCCTGACAGAGCATGACTCTGGCTGGGAAAGCTACCCATTGGCACAAGAGTAAGACAGGACAAGTTGGAAACCAAAGTGACTCCCATCCTGATGAAACAGTGTCAGCTCAGATTTGGGGGCTCCTCCAGGCATGATGGAGCAGAGGACCCTGCTGCCATCCCCTGCCAGAGCCCAGGCTTTCTCCCGGCTGCCTAGCCCAGATGAGTACCTCTTTGTCACTGGTCAAATGACTTGTTTACAAAGCAATTAGAACTTTGAGGTGTAGTGGAATGAATTTCCAATCACATCACTTACTAGACTGATCAAGTCACTTAGAACCTTCATTCTCATCTCATTCAAAAAATAAAGTTATTATTGAATGAGCAATTATTTGATGAAAGATCTCATTGAACATACTGATTATACAGAAACAGTTATTTCTTTGCAAATGCAGTAAGTATATCTTACATGCATGAAAAAATACTACAAAAGGGTGAGTGTTAATATTCAGAAATCTAGAAATACACTAGCCTATGAACAGTGATTCTGGAAAGTGAAGTCAGATTAGGAGATGACTGAAGATAAGAGCTTGAGTTCCATACTCAGACTTCCTTGGGAAAAGAGGAGGTTGGCTGTGCTGCCCACTGAGACCCAGGGGGCCGTGATTCTGTCATTCTTAACCATGACCTGCAGCCCCACCAGCTTGACAGCCTTGCGGACAACACCAAGTTCGGTGAATATTTGTTTTTTCTTTCCCCTCACTTTCCCTTCGTGACCTGAATACTAAGAGATGGAGTCCAGCTAGATAAATAAACCAGGTCCCTGCAGTGTAGACCTTTGCTGGTTCCCTAGCCCAGAGAAGTTTCCTATCTACGGACAGTTGTTCCAAGCAGCTGAAGTGCCTCTTCACATTTCAGGGTTTGAGGGAGGAGGCCATGGAGGACAAAGGGTGATGGAAGACGATCAGCCCAGTAATATATCCCAAATTGCCATTTCTCTCTATGCTAAAACCTCAGGAGACCTGGGGATTCTTTTTTGCAGAGAAGTGTTTTCTCATAGCTGGCTGGATCCTGGAAAAACACAGAGAAGAAAGCTAAAGACCCATGTGGAGACCCCAGGCTCTGGGGTCAATGTGCACGTAGAGCCTGTAGGACCAGACAGCCAGTCTTAGGGGAGAGCAGTGGCTCAGCAGAGGTGGCACCACATTCCCCTCATCTCCCAGTTATTGGCTGAGGAAAAGGAGCTGTGAAGGGGAGGGTCAGGTGATCTGTTAAATGAAGGCCAAATAGCTTTAGCAGATGCCTCTGTCTTGTTGCCTAAGACTCTGGGGACAGGAGGCCAGATAAGTGCCACTTACCAGTGAATCTAAACTAGTTCTTGCTGTGCTCTGAAAAGGGAGACATGCACCCCATCCATGAGCTGTGCACAGTGAGCCTTGGTCCTGCTGGGGAAGGGGAAATTGCCAGATTTTGTGAAAATCAAGAGAAACCAAAACCATCATTGCGTCACACGGCCTCCAGGCCTCAGTTGGTCTATTCATTTGGAAATAATATTAAGAAGAGGGAACAAAAGAAAAATAAGGCATTTGGAAGTGACAAAGAAAGAATATGTGACCCAAAGCTACAAGAGCATTTACAAACCCTCTCACGTGTGTCTCTGCATTGGCACTTCCATCCTGGCTGACCAGGCTTCAACCCCAAGGGTCACTGTCCACTGCTCTGAGAGGCAGCCTCCTTCCCTCACTAGTCTTTAACCCAGGCCAGCGGCATGGCCACACCCCTGCTTTCCCTCCCTGCAGGTTTTACACATCCATCTCTCCCACCAGTCTGTTTCCTGCGTGAGGACAGGGATCTTTATGTTGTCTTCACCAGTGCAATGCCTGGAACACAGGAAGCCACCAGTGAATACCAGTTGATTGGATTCATCTAGACCAACATCATATTGAACAAAGGGCATTCCCATTTATTTTGGACAAATAAACTTGAAGCTCTGATTTTTCTCCCAAACTCTAAGTACAAGACTGGGAGTTGGTCCTAGAACTTCTGATTCTCAGTCTCTTTCACATGCTGTTTTCTAGAAGTCAGAGCCTCAGTTGGGTAGGACTGCCTTGACCATTTTTAACTGACCCACACTGAAAGTTCTTCTAGAGTGGCACTGGAAGGAGACTATAGGGGCCAAAGCCAAGCTGAGAGCACTTCAGAAGGTGTGTCCATGGCCCCAGCTCCCCTACTTTGCCCCTGAGCAGATGCTTCTAGCACAAGTGAATTTAAACTGGGAGCCAGGAGGTTTTGCTGCATTTGGGAAGCATCAGATAAGAGCCACTGATCTCTGTTCCCTTCACTTCTCATAGTTCAGTCACTATGAACTAGGCACCCTTTGTAGCACTTTACAGATTGTGATAGCTACCTCCAAATGGCCCCCAAAGATCCTCAGGCTGTGTCATAGTTCATAGCTTTTAAGGCTATGTCATAAAAGACATTAGAACTTTCTCCTATCTTCTTAAGAGCTCACTCTGAAAGAAGAAGCTACTAGGCTGGGAAGTCACACAAGCCATCCATGAAAAAAGTTCCTGCACTACTTGCCAGCCCTGTGAACAAGCCACTGTGAATAGGATCCCCCAGGGGAGTCTTGGGGTGATAGCAGCCCAGGCTGATGCATGAAGAACTGCACAGCTGACCATGAAAGAGTGTAGATCATTAAGACTAAATTTGGGGTAATTTGTTATGCTTCAAATGCACACGAAGAAATGTGGGTTTTGTGCAGGAAATAGGGGGTGTTGCCATTGTATTGATGTTTACATTTGGGAACTACATTCCAGGTGGAAAGTTTCCTGTTTCACTGGAGGGTGAATGGGGGTGGTCAATGGCATATTGGTCTCTGATTAAACAGTAAGTTAGGTTGTAGGTACTGCTTTGCCTACAAAGGCAGAGGCAGGGACAGAAGTCTGGACCAAAGCAGTGCCAGATATAGGGTCAGGCCATAGACGCACAAAGGGAATGTGACAGTAAAATGCATTTAAGGGGAATCCTGCCCATTCATATATAAATGGCTTGGGCATATGTAAAGGAAACTAAACCTTGGGGCAACTCCCTCAATAAATCAGAAAACAGGTCACCAGTGAAATGGAATTTGGTCTCTTGGTTCTCAGTGAACTAGCCATTGGCAAACTGATTTTCAATGACTTGCTCTGCTTTCCAAGAAAGGCTCTAGCAGAGGTCTATACCCTTGGTTTCCAGAGAATTCACTCCAGTCACCAATGTAATTAGAAAAGTTAAGAAAACCGAACTGGGCGATTCTAGGCAATTCCTCTTTCCTTATCTCTCGGCTCAAATCCTCTTGAGTGGCAGGCATTTTCCATGATACAGTTCAATCCTTTCTCCTGCCTTTTTCCATCTTCAACAAAACTTCCTCTGTCTTTCTCTCTTATTCTCACCCTCACTCTCATGCTCACTCCTGCTCTTTCTTCCTATAAACAATGATATAAATTACCACTTAGTTTGAGCTGCTTAACGTATTCCTCAGTCTTTATGGAGACAGTGTACTCCATAATGGATCGCCCTTGTGGAGAAGCACAATCCCTGCAATTAGGAGCACTTTGATGGAGATCCCAAGCTCTGTAACTCAGGAGATCTAAGCATTTCTGCTCTGCTGAAGTGCAGTTTAATGCAAAAGAAACATGTGTTTCCTGTCCCTTCTTCTAAATCGATTGGGCCATTTGTCTAATTTAAACACTCTATAAATTACACACATCCTCCAAAGATAGGGATGAGGTCGGTAGTTGATATATGCTTTTTCATATGGCTTGCATCCATCACTGTCTTCTGCAAGGCCCCTTAGCTTTCTCCTGAGTGGATGGGGGCCCCATAATTCTCTGATCTACTCCATTTTCTCTGACACCCCTTAGGATCCTTGTTCAGACAATTTGGTCAAAGAATTATGCCTGACTTCCAGAAGCCCTGGATTGAAAGCTAACCTAGTACTGTAAACTTTACTGTTCCTCTGCTTTGACAACACAACCGTCACATTTTTTCCAGTTTTTCTTCCCACTTTGCCCACTATTTTAAGAGATTTGCCAAGGGAAAAGTCAAAAAAAGTAGAAAGAATCTGAATATTCGTGGCATGCAATTATATACCATTAGTGGCATACTTAGCACAGATGAATTTCAGAAAACTTTCTTGTTCCAATCATTCAATTTCTCTGGTACATGAACCTTCTAGAAGGTATAGAACCTTTCTTTGGGATTTAGCATATCCAACTACTACTTCCCTTCACTTCTCAAGTATTGTAAGGAAATTTACAACCTAACAATTAAACGCCATTTCATTATAAATCAATTAGGCTTCATTTCATTTTAGTGTCTGTTTTCGGAAGTTTATCTTTGTTGTCACCTCCATCCCTAAATTATATTTTTAAAGAATGTTTGCACTGGAGGGTTATAAGAGTTCAATTTATTCAAGTTTGAGACTATGAAACATATGCCTATTTGAAGAGAATTGGTAGCTTCAGTATTAAATCTCCTCTTTCAGGGACACTGGTCTCTTCATTTATTCAGGTCTTAGTAATTAAATCCTTCAGTAAATATACTTCATTTATAGTAAATTTTGTTAATTCTTTTAATTCAGAGTTTTCTCATTTCCAAATGACTCTCTATTTCTGAGTCTTTTATTGTCCCAGAGAATTACACTGAGTGGAAAATACCAATCCCAAATGATGACACAATTGATGATTCCATTTACACAACATTCCTAAAATGAAAAAAAGTTATAGATTTGGAGAACAGAACGGTGGTTTCCAGGGTCTAAGGAGGGGAGGAGTGGAGATAGAGAGAGGTGGACATGACCGTAAAAGGACAACGTGCAGCATCCTGTGGTGATGGAAGGTTCTATTTCTCGGCTGCATCAGTGACGAGACCATGGTTGGGATGTTGTACTATAATCCCATGGTATGGAGGTAACAATCTTTGTTTATCCTTGGGGAAACTGAGTAAAATTTACAGAAGTGCACATTTCATGTGAATCTATGATTATCTCAAAATTTTCTTAATTTTTATTAAAAAATTTTAATTTTTTAAATAATTTTAATTTTTTAAAAAAGAGAAAAACAACCCATAGCCAAATGGAAACAGAGAAAAAAATGAATGAACAAATATTCTGTAATTCTGCCCTCTAAAAAATGTCCTTCATGAACTCCTTAGTGTGTCCTGAATAGAGAATTCTAGTTAAAGCCAAATAATCTACTCCTTATCCTGAAGATAGACTCAAGATGGTGTTATCACCATCGATCACAAACAACTCCACATTTCATCCAAATCACTTCTTCCTTTGCCAAAATTTCAGTGAATTTTTTTATCTCAAAAACTCTACTCCAGCTTAAGGCCTGAAGCAAAGAGGCTTGAGACATAATCATTTCACTATTGAACACTAAAATAATCTAATTAAACCCCATAAAAACTTAATTGCAAATAAGATTGATTATTTGGAAATGTTTATTGAAAACCTCTGCTACATTATTACTGCCAAAATGAAAGTGGAAGAACAGTCTCAACAGCTCAGTTTCCAAGCATAAATTCAGTAATAGCCCTCTTTGTTTGCACTTTACCTAAACCTCTTGATTCAGGTTTTCGACAAACTGTATGTATACCACATGTCACAGCAAACAGGAAAATGAGACCCCAACATCACCCTCTGCTATTGACAGAATATACTACTGTGAGCCAGGAGAGACCTTAGAAACAGCTGACCCATGTGGGCTAATTATGTTTAGAAAGAAGAATAAAACATTAACTCAGCTGAAGGGTCACTGTTGCACTTGGCAGACATTTCACACCATTGCTATTTAATGAAATAGTGGAATCCATTACATCTATGTGGAGTATATGTTAGAATCTATATAATCTGTTAATCTCAATCAGAGACAAAATAAGAAATCCTACCAGGGCTATACATCCAATGAAACCAATGCTTAAAATTCTATACTCTATAGATTTAAAGCTTTGATTTAGATCAACTTCAACCAAGTTACCTGACTTCACTGTTCTTTCCCCAGAAATCATCCATCTGGTGACACCCTCGTGACCTGCTTCTATGCAGGAGTGGGGTAGTTCTCCATTTGGATGTGAGTCTGTCTAAATTTCATAATTTCTGTAACAGAAAAGTGGGCCAAATTTGTGCAGAGTCAATGAGAACTAGGCATGGCTGATACCAGAGTGCCTTTCTGCCAGGTGATGAGATACTGCCCAGGGGTGTTTGTTCCCCTGGGAACCCCATCTAGCCACTGCTTTGCTCCCCATGTACTACCAAATATGTATAATCTAAGACTGAGTTTTTGCCCTGTCTCTAATTTTATGTTCTTTTTCCATTTGGCTGTGACCCAATTTTTTTCTGGCCATCCAGGCTTTCCTTTCTTCATGGGTTGAAACCTGATCCCTTTACCTCCCAGCTACTGACAATTTAAGATGTTATCACTCACCTGACTTTGAGTTTTGCCAGTTCTCAAAGATTAAAGATCATGTTTCCAGAATGCCATGAAACAGAAACTCTTGTTGATTTTTCTAGTCTCACGTAACTAGAGTCACCAAAAAAAAAAAAGAGAACGATCCTGATTCAGACTCATCTTGGACAAACCAGGACAACTGGGCTATTCAATTCTATTCAGTTCAGTAAAAATGTCTTGAGTTATCACATATTCTGGCACTTTCCAACTCTTGAAATTCAAGATATTAAGATGACACAGCTCCTGATCTCCCTAAGCTTGTGGCTAATTAATAATATATATATATGTGTATATATATATATATATATAAAACATAGCTCTTCAATCTGATTTGATAAGATAAATTTGTGTATCATTGAGAGCGGTGCATGGGTCTCTTCTGGGGGAGGAAGAGAGTAGGTGAGTACAGGAAAGAAAGGAAGCAGCAAGAATTAAAAAGGGGATCATTTCCACATCTTTCCACTAGAAAGGACAAATCAGGTGGGAATATATACAAATCACCTACACTAACCTCCTTGGAGCACCCCAGCAAGGTACGGCGATCTCAGAAGGGATTGCCTAGTGGTAGCCTCAGAGAGACTGGACCCAGGCCCAGGGCTTTCAGCCCCAGCACAGAATCCCACACCCAAGCCTGGGATGGGTGTCTAGTACTGTCTTCCCACAGGGCAGCAGGCAAGAGCCCGTGTATATTTAGAAGGATGGCTGCCAGAGCAGCTGATAAATAAGAGCCCTCCCAGATATTTTTCAGAAGTTAGATCCCCATCCAAGCCTTCATAGAATTTGAGGGTGGGAGGAACAAGTCCCAGTAGTAGAGATGATGATTAGCAGAAGCTGATTGTAATTGATTTTATCAAAGAAAAGTGCTATAACCAGTGTGTGCGTGTGTGTGTGTGTGTGTGTGTGTGTGTGTGTACATAAAAAATAAAAATGCTCTATACTATAAGCACAGAGTCCAGAGCAAATGCATAGGAGGGTGCCTCATACACACACAGGATCCAGTGAAATCTTCATGGGGAAGTTGCTGGGTAAACTGAATCTTGAAGAAGGGATTGGAGGTCACCAGGTTAAGAGGAGGTATAAAGGGAAACCCAAGTGAAGTGACTGGTGGGAGGTGGGGGGCTGAGAAAGTTCAGCAGCGGGGCACAGCAGACTTGCAGGTGGGCCCAGGCCCATAGTCTTAGATTTGATCTGCTGCCATTCCCTAGTTTCTACTCAAAAGTTTCCTGATGCCTTATGACATGTTCACAAGGCTTGCTCTGCCCCTCTTTCTCCTGTTCAGGAACCACAACCAAAAGAGTGTCCCACTTACTTTGTCATTATTTGGACATTCATAATCTTTCATCACAACTAGGATGCTAAAACTTTCAAACTGAAGTTGGCTTAGTAATAACCTGGTCAAAAATTGTCCTTGCACACATGGAGAAGCTTCCAGAGATGGGAATGACCTATCATGTGTCACACAACTAGATATGGATGGAGCTGAATTCTGCATCCAGGACCACTCAGGGTTAACCCCAAGCTCATGTGTGATCAGATCGTCCCAGACCTTGTTCACCTTGCTCTGTGAGGATGGTCCCCAGCGTGTCACGTGCTCACTTCACTACATCACACAAAGGGCCGCAGACACAGGCCTCGCGCTTACAGCAGGCTCTCTGGGGCAGGCATGCTCACCATAGTGGATGTGGAGGATGGCTGGACTTTTCTCCATCTCCCAACCTGGTGTGCCAGAGCTCTCCCATCGCAGGGGATGAAAGAGCAGTGTCGGGGGAGGAGAACTGTGTCTTCTTCAGCAACAGAACCAAGCTCTGCTGGGAGCGGAATCAGAGATGATCCCGCTGTTTCCCTTCCAACAACCGCCCACCCCCACTTCACTGCCCTGGGATCTCCAATTCTCTGCTACTGCCATCTAGAGGCTGTAGGGCAGAAAAGCATGTGAGGAGCACAAGCCAGGGACAGAAAGTCATGCTCCTGTCATGGAAGCTTGTGCTGAGTGAGGCTCTTTAACTTCCCCCATCTGGGCATGACAGGCGGTCATCAGCCCCTGGACTCCATACTCCATCCCCGGGTGACAGCCATCCCTACCGGGCAATGGTGGACTAAAAACCCATCTTGATAAAGTGACAAGGAGTACATGAGCAGTGTGCAGGTGCCCAGTCCCAGAGCCAGGTTAGCAAGAGCTCTCAGCCGGTGCCTGCCGACTGGCTGGGCTCCATGACTCACAGAGGTTTGTGGGATGGAAAATGGGGGCAGTCCCTTGCGTTTGAGTTTGAGCCACATGAAAGACAAGGAAGAAATGGGTTAGCTGGCACTTTGCCCCCTGGAAATTTTCAGTTGGGCCTTTCAGATATTTCCCAATTCAGATTTTCATGCACTGAACTAGTTTTGTGCTGAAGTTACCTAAAAATAGGAATTCTCGGCAATGCTGCCATGCCTACATGGTTGTGATTTGATTTCCTGTTCCATGTAGGGTATAGATTCAGCTGGGAGGAGTGAAGTGCAGAAAGGGGACTGGTGGAGAAAGGTGTGGGGCAGCCTGGCCCTAGGGTGCTGGTCTCTTAGAGGTGGAAGGCACTTGGGAGGGGTAGGGATATGAAAGCATGTCCACAAGGCCACAGATTCTTTGATACTCCGCTATCAAAAAGTGGAGTCTCTTCTTCCTCCCCTTGAATATGGGTTGGTCTTAGTAACTTGCACTTAACAAATAGAATGTACCAGAAGTAACTTGCAAGGCTAGACTATAAATGGTGATGATGTCACTTCCACCACTTCCATCCCCTGCCCTTCTTCCTCTCCTTCTCCATTAGGATGCTGGCACTTGGCACCCAGCCACCTCTTGTTAGGAAGTCAAGCAGCCACATGGAAAAGCCATATGCAGGTATGAGGGAGAGAGGCCTCCAACAATTGCGGCCCCAGGCTATCCAGACACCCCAGATGGTGCTAAGTGGAGCAGAACTGAGATGAACCCACCGAGTTGGACCCAAATTGCAGATTCATGAGGAAACAAAATGTTGTTATTTAAGTTGCTAATTTTGGGGTGTTTTATGACAAATCTATTGATAACTGGATCAAAAAATGTCGAATTCACACTCCTTGGTTTAAATGCTTGGTCAAATTTGCTCTGATCTGCTGCTCAGACTCTGACTTTTGACCTCCATCCCCACCCCCCAGTTAATGCCACCTTCTCTGGCCCATGTGAGGCTACACAGTCTGGGTTTATTGGCTAAGCACCCCCAGGAGAAGCAGGAGATGGAGAAGAAGGAGAATCTTAGTCTTGCTGTTTATATAAAAGGTTCTGCACATTCAGCAGAGATGGGGAGATAGTGCTCATGGCTTTCACCAGGTCTCTGCACAGTGGGAGGTGTGGGGGTGAACAGGGAGATGAACAATGGGACCTCGGGATCTCAGTGACAAGTTATGGAGCAGCCTCTCTATGCATAGCCATGGACCAAACCCACTATTCCCCCACAAACTTAGTGCTCTTCACCAAAAAGAAGACACCAGATCTGATCCTGCCATCTTTCCAGCCTGCACTCTCTCTGCCCACCCCAGAATTAGACATTTTCTAATTCTGCCAAGCCCAGCTCCCACCTACCATGTGAACCTGTCCGTTACCCCCACCTGTTCTATTGGTGAAACTCTGAGTCTGTCTCTCCCACCCGTGCAAGGACTTCATCCCATTCCTCTTAGCGACCATGAGGCTTGCTCAGTCTGGCACATAGTAAGTTCTCTACAAACCTTTGGTGACAGGCTCAGAGACCCACAGGAAGCACCCATTCTGATGAAAGAAGACACAAATCCAAAGGTCACCACAACACAGAGCTCAGCATCACCATGCCACAAGCCTGGTTACCCAAGAATGCTATGTGAGCCCCATAGAGAGATTAGTTCTTAGGGGGCTCCAGGAAGACTTCCTGCAGGAAGTAGCATGTGACTTACTCCCTGAAGGATCTGTGGGCTCTAAGGGCCAATGCATGAAGAGATAGGAAAGGAGGGTAGCAATCTAGGCACAGAAAACAGTTCAAAGATGACTTGGGGATGAGAAACTGTAACAAAAACAGAAAGGAACATGCTTCCCCAGCAGACAGGGAGCAACAATGAGACGATTTAGGCAGCCTCAATGCTTGGGTGAACGATGGAGGCTTGGAGAAGAGACAATCCAGAGCTGGGAGAACACTGCTAGGTCCCGCCTGGTCCATGTGCAAAGCAGGGGCAGGGGTGTCAACCGGTATCCCTCACCCCCAGGAAGGAGCCCATAAGCAGCAGGCACCATGGGCAGGGATTTAAGGGTAGGGGAAGTTCTGAGGACATTTCCCTGAGCTTGGCCTTGCCCAGCTCCTGCAGTGTGAAGCCAGCGTGGGCAAGGCTGAGCCCCCAGGAGGAGCTGGTCTTATGTTAACTGGGTTCCTGTTAACTGAGTTCCATCTTATGTTAACTGAGTTCCAGACCCCAAAATGAGGAGCCACACACATGTCAAGTATAAGAATATACTTCAGGGAAGCCAATGGGTGAAGGAGAGCTGGCTTGTGATCTCACACCAAAGGTCCTGCCCTCCTCAGGGACTGGGATGCAAAATCTTCAGGGCTTTCTGCTCTCTGGTGGTAAAGGTAAAGCAGCTCCAGTTGCCCAAGAGTCCTCTGAGGACGAGCCCCAGGCCCCTGGTGCTGAAGTCACACCACAAAGAGTAGAGGTGGTTAGTAGGCAAAAGAGACAATAATAAGATATTCTCAGGGATCAAGGCCAAACACCGAGATTATCTGCTACACACTGATGAGAAGCTGCGTGGGTGCTGTCAGCGTCATGAAACAGAAAACTCAACCACAGAGGCTTAAACAAAGGCATTTATTTACTCTATAGAACAAGAAGCCCAAGGCATGGTGGCGGCAAGGTTGACTCAAAAGAGTGTTGGACAAGTCAGGTATATTCCAGCCTTCCAGTCCGACATGGCCTGTCTGGGGCCTTAGTCCAGGAACTCATTGCCACACAGTCATAAAACAGCTGCCATTGTCTTAAGTGTCACATGCAGACACAAATAGGATTAAGCAAAAGCAAAAATGAGAATTCTCATCCTGTTGAGCGCACTCCAAGTAAACTCTTCCTCATGGCTCTCTTCAGGTTGTATCCCTGCCCCCCCATAAACCAATCACTAGCCACAAAAATGGAAATACCGTGATTATTAGTCTAGAGTCAGCCCTTGAGTCTTGGCAAGACCCAGCATTCCCATGCACACTGTGGTCTGAGTTCCCTATGCCTGAAATACACATGTTAGTACAAGCAAGGCGGAAGGAATGGTCTTTTATAAGATCTGCCTTAAGAGTTGATACCTTAAACCAAAGGAAAGCAACAGTGATGATGAAATTATAGGCATCTGTGGACCTGAGGGAAGTTGTTTGTGGCCACCAGGCCTGCCTATAGATCCCGAAATAGCAGCACATGTTTGGCCACTACCTTGTTGCCAGACCCAGTCTTCCTGGGCTGGCAGACCTTCTCTGGCCCTGCCGTTAATCACAGCCTTGCAGTGAGTCTACAGTGGGAGGTTGCAGCCTCTGAGAAGTGAAGCAGTTTTCCCTCTGCTGCACAGCAATGGCCAAGTCAGGGAACTTCCAGCTCAAGTTTCAGACCACCCTGGTTCTGTCTACATGCAATTATCAAGCACACGCTCAACCTGGTTACCCCAACTCTCTACCATGTGTGAGCATCTTCCTCAGAGCCAGGGCCGGGGTGGTCAGGAGCCCCAGGCATCCATGGCTCATCACTGACAGCTGAGAATCACACATGAATGGTGGGGTGTCGGCCTCACTCAAACATTTCACTGTAATTTGTAAAGAATGAGGATGGAGGGGACAGGGTAGGTCTTCTAAGAGATTCCTCTTGGCAGCAAAGGGATTCTGCGGGACTCCTGACAGAGATGGACAGCGATGAGGCTCTGTAACACTGCCAGTCTCTGCCTCAGCCGGGGTTTCCCATTCATAGCAGTGGGTCTGCTCCAGCACCCCTGTGGCTCCAGCAAGCCCGGAGACCAGAGGCACTCAAGGTCAGTGTGGTCTCTGAGCACTGTCCTCTCTTCAAAGGAGCGGAGACTGCCCCAGACACAAAGTGAGCCTGGTTCTCAGGAGAGCCGGGCTCCCTAGTGCCTCTGGGTGGTGCCTCCCAGGGAACTGTCTTCCCTTCAGAGAATTCACAGCAACCAGGTGATGAGAGGTGGCATCATTGGGTGGGGGTTGAGGGGTGCAGTTCAAGGGTAGGACTTGGCCAATGTGGGCACCCTGCTCAAGACCTCTTCTAAGAGCTCATCCCCATGCCAGGCAGAAATGCTGGGGGGGAGACCCAGTCTGGCTCAGGTGTGCACTGTGACCTGAGGCTCTGGTCTCCCCAGTGAGGCCCTCCAACCCTCCTGCATATATGCCCACTGCCTCCAGGAGTTTGCTGGCAGCATTAAGCACACCCTCTCTCCAAGGATATCCAGATAGAAAAGAGAGGAAACTCATTTAAGTCCCATACCAAAGTGAACCACTTACCCATTCAAACCAGATGACTCCAGGGTCTCCGTGGTGGTGCAAGGGGTTAAGGCACAATCAATGAAGCTATTCGCAGCCACTGCATCATGAGTTCAATCCCTTACCAAGGAGCTACCCACATGGCACAGAAAACCTTTCCTGACTTGCCCGCTGCTCCCCTCAGCAGTACATTTCAGTTGATTTTCCTGTTCTGTTCCCCACTCTGTCTCTGGTGAATCCTCTCATCCCCAGACCTCTGACCTGTACCCCAGTTCTTACATGCATAAATAATTTTTTTAAAAACCTAAAAAAAAAGAAAACCTTATTAAAAAAATCAAACCAGATGACTCCAAAGTTGTATTTTAACGAGAGTGGTATAGCCTACCTGCAAAATGAAAGAATAAAGGTGCCCCCCAACCCCTCTCTCTCTGTCCCTCTCATTCTCTTCCTTCAGGGTCTACCATCTTCACTTATATGTGGACCCTACAAATAAGCAAGAGCTGCATATAAAAGTTTCTATGGAGAACAAGGTAGATCCTGGTGACCCACCTGCTGCCTCACTCACAGCATCTTAGTTAACCAGCTGCCAGAAAACATAAAATCTGTGGGTACAGATAAAAGGAAGAAACTGCCCAGCTCCCCACCTACTGGGCCAAGCTTTTCCTGGGCTCAGGGGGTGGGTGGCTGCAAGAAGGGAGGAAGAGGGAAAGGGCTGAAGTAGAGCCCCCAGTGTTGCAGCTGCTGCCACAATGCAGGCATTGAAACTGATGTGGGCAGAAGCGTGCAGGGGCAGAGAAGACGACACGAGAGAGGGCCCCCAGGAAAGCCCCCCGTGAGAGTGTCCAACATTCAAGTAGTTATAAGCAAGGAATTGCACAGTGGGGGTAGGGGCCTCCTGACCTTTAAGTCTGCCCTCAGTGCCATAAAGGAGGGGGCAGGCTGGACTGCAAACAGCCCCCCTGGCTCAAGTCTGCATCTCATTATCTGCCCTGCCCCCCAGAGGCATCAAGTGCCCATTGTTCTCAGATCTCCTTCCCTGTGGCTTTCATGTCTTTTTTTCTTTGTAATTTTTTTCTTTTTTAATTTTTTTAATTTATTTTTTAATTTAAATTTTATTTTTATATTCCCCATACAATTGTAACCCCCTTATTTTGACCCCAAGCCTCCTTTCCCCGCCCCCCACCGCTCATAGAGTGTCTCTGGTTCATAGTTGTTTGTTGATTTTGATATTTTCTTTCTTGTAGTTATTCATTTTCCTGGTCCCTTATTTAAGTTTTCTAGATTCCTGCTATGAGTGAGACCATCCGGTATTTTTCTTTTTCTTTCTGGCTTATTTCGCTGAGCATGATCCCTTCCAGCGCCATCCATGTTGCTGCAAATTGCATGTGTTTATCTTTTTTGAATGCTGAGAGGCTTTCATGTCTTGACTGAAGCATGTGTTGCAGGCAAGGTGGAAGCAGAGGGGGACTGAATGAAGACTCCCACACCCTGTCACCCTCATACTCTTCCTTTCCTCCCAGACCCCCTCCTCATCAGAGCTCTGAGTCTTCAATGCCCCCTGAAGAATAGAAACCAGCTTCCTCTCCTCACTTCTCCCTGGAGGAGAGGCCCCAGGGAGGTGCCCAGTCCTTGGAGAGGAGTTGTTGTGAGCCCGCATTGTGGTTCCCATCTAAGTTGCTCTCCATCTGATTTGCTGTGAACTTCACGCTAGTCCCCTCGCCCTAGGACCTGCACACCTACTTCTGTGCAGTTAGGAGGTTACAATTGCTGATCCTGAGATGAGCATTCATTTCTTTTGGTTGATTATGAGCAGCTAGTGGACTGGACAGATTCTCTGGCAGGGGCAGGTCTGTGTTTTTAACGTCCTAAACATCCCTCAGATGTGTCTGCTTTTTCCATCCCCACTCTCACCACTTTAATCCCAGTTGCTGTCTTTCCTGCCTGGGTCATAGTAATATTCTCCAGGTCTTCAGCTGTGACCCCCTCCAATTCATTTACTTTAATAATAATAATAAGCAAATGTGATTGCATATATCGCTTATCCCTGAAAATCCTTTTTTTTTGTTTGTTTGGTTTTTTTTTTCATCTTATCAGATGTTCCCTTTTATTTTTTTATAATAAATTTTATTTTTATATTCCCCATACAATTTCAACCCCCCCATTTTGACCCCAATCCCTCCCCTCCCTCCACCCACCCCCCCAAAAGTGTCTCGGGATCATAGATTTTTGTTGATTTTGATTTTCACTTTCTTATAGTTATTCATTTTCCTGGTCCCTTATTTAAGTTTTCTAGATTCCTGCTATGAGTGAGACCATCCGGTATTTTTCTTTTTCTTTCTGGCTTATTTTGCTGAGCATGATCCCTTCCAGCGCCATCCATGTTGCTGCAAATTGCATGTGTTATCTTTTTTGAATGCTGAGTAATATTCCATGGTGTATATGGACCACATCTTCTTGATCCAGTCATCTATTTTTGGGCATTTGGGCTGTTTCCAAAGCTTAGCTATTGTAAATAGTGCTGCTATAAACATAGGGGTGCAGGTGTTCTTTGGAATTGATGTTTCTGTGTCCTTTGGGTAAATACCTAGGAGTGGAATTGCTGGATCATATGGAAGCTCTATGTTTAGTAGGTCCAGAAATCTCCACACAGCTCTCCATAGTGGTTGGACCAGTTTGCGCTCCCACCAACAGTGCAGGAGAGTTCCTTTTTCTCCACACCCTCGCCAACATTTGTTGTTGCTAGTTTTTTTAATATGTGCCATTTTCACTGGTGTAAGATGGTATCTCATGGTAGTTTTGATTTGCATTTCCCTGATTACAAGTGATGTTGAACATTTTCCTGAAAATCCTTTTATAAACTTCTAGTAGCTTTTGAGCTAAAGACCCAAGTCTTTTGCATAGCCCAAAGGCTTCACCTGGTCCAGCACTGCCTCTCAGTATTACATTGCTTTCTTTACTTTCCCTTGGGAAAAGAGTAAGGGGCCAGGTCGTTTGGTGTGGTTCGTTAGACTATTTCCAGCTTTTGACTTCATTCTGGGCTCAACAAATAGAACTAAGTGAATGATTGATTGAATGAATGAATGAATGAGTACGTGATCAAAGGAGGTAATTTTCTCTCTCAGAGGTAAAGAGGTCAGTTCCCCTTGCTCAAAGCATGCCCTGATAGGTTGATGCCTTAAGTTCTATCAAAACCTAGGCAAGATACCTCCCAACTCCCATCCAACTCTACAGAACCTTTGTTTCAAGAGAGCTGATGTTTATTCACAAGACATACGCTGGTGCCAACAACACTGGCGCCCTGGAACAATTTCTTTTCACTGAGTAGCTCTACTCTGAAAAGCACCTTAGTTTTGGGGCAGAGCTCCTGGATAAGTCTGAGCTCCAGTTCAGATGTGTGCACGTAGGCAATGTCCCTGCTCATTCTGGTCATTGCAATGATCTTCCCAAAACCAGGAGCCTCCCAGGAAACTCTGGATTCTTCTGTCTTAAGATAAATAAATTACATAGGAAAGCAGGTCTCCTGGGAGAGACCATTGAGGAAGTTGCTCAAGTCAAGAAGACCATCAGCAGCACAGAAATCCTGGAAGGATCCAAGGCACCCCTATATCTGTAGGGCTGAGGTCTGCAAGAAGCCTCCTTCTCTGAGCTCACACCAGCCCTTGGTATTACTAGATAGCCACAAGGAAGAAGAGCAGTTCTATGATCAAGGGCACAGGGCAGTTGTTAAGTTGGTCGAGGCCATGGAGGCTCTGCCAGCACTAGCTCTGGATTGAGGAGATGAACTAAGAATGAAGATTCAAGGTTAGAATCAGAGGAAACTATTTATGAGAGGAGATGAGGAATGGTAGAACCTAGAAGGCTTCATATCAGAAAGGAAATGCCTTCATATACAGCAATCTAACTCCTCCTCTTCCCAACCCACAGTGTTATTCTTCCCAGCCGAGTGACAGACATAGTCCCCATTTTTGCTGCTTACCTAGACCTTGATAAAAAGTTGCCCTAAGAATAAATCCATGAATGAACAAATCTGGCCTTACCTTGTAGCTAACCATGTGGTCTTGGGCACGCATGCTTGCGCTCTAAGACCCACATGTTTCATCTGTAAAATGGGCAGTACTTCCCACCCCTTCCCTAGCAGTGAACAGTAACTGAGCCTAAGGCAGGGTTTGCATCACAGTATCTTACCAAGAAACGTCCATCCTTGTCCCAGTCCTTCCTTCTTCTGGCACAGCTTACCCCTTATGAGCATCATGTAAAATGTTCTGAATATCATCCTTCCCTACTCTGGCAGACAGGAGAGCAAGGCCATCTGCACAGACTTGAGTCTCAAACAGCTATGCTAAAGCTATGCCTATGGGGAGAGCCAGTCTGTTCACCCCCACGGAGATGCATTTAGCATCTCTCAATGCATTCTTTTTTTTTTTCTTTTTTTTTTTAAGATTTATTTTATTTATTTATAAAAGCACTGGGTACAGTCAGAAGCGCGGGAGGGTGAGAGAATTCACCAGAGCCAGAGCGGGGAGCAGAGCAGGCAGAAGGACCGAAGTACACTGCTGAGGGGAGCAGCGGGGGGCTGGAGAGGTCTGCGCACCATGTGGGACCCTCCTCTAGTGGCTGGGGAGCAGCCGGGGATCGAACCGGCGCTGCAGAGGCTGCGGGCAGTTTTGCAATCCAACGCTCAACTGCTGCACCACCTGGGAGACCCTGCAATGCATTCTTAAGAAGAAATTTAAACCTGTATTGTTTTTCTCTGTGCACAGATAGCATCAGCATATTTTTAAGTCTTTAAGTCAGGAAAGCTAAGAATTAGAAGCCCTCCCTCAAGAATACTTACATTTTTAATGTCGATGACTCACTGTTCCTACCTATATAAACTAGATTCAAACTTGTGTTTGTTGGAACAGAGTAAAATCTGTCAGACTGCTTTCTGGGTTCAAATCCTCACTTTGATTATCTAATAACTCGTTGTCTAAGTGTCATGAAGGCTTTATTTCCAGTTAACACCCTTTATAAACAAAGCCCTTTAGACTGGATGCTGTGTCCTGGCCCTTTTGATTCTGCTGTTTCACGCATCTGTAAGAAAGAGACTGGTCAGGCTGCGTGTGGAATGGGACACTGACATTGGGCCATGTGGACAGAAGAGTCTTTATTCTGGCAGATTCTTGATCCCTTACTTTGACTAAGCCTATTGGTACATGCGGGCCGGGGTTGGGAAAATGGGGGGGGGGGGCGGGTAGGTTGGGGGAGCAGTGGTGGAAGGGATGAAAAGAAAGGTCCTGAGGAATGCTGTGGAAGGAAGAGAAGCCAGTGGTGTCTGGATTGTGTGACCCCAGGCTGCAGTGCTAGAATGACTCTCAAAACATTCTCCTTTATCAGGAAGTTGGAATGTGAGTCACACTCCATGTGTTGCCCCAAGGGTTTCTTTGCTGAGCAGGGCTGCAAATTGTTCAGCTAATTAAGCTACATTCTGAACTCAGCTTAGTCAGGATTGGCCTCCCTCACAGGGTTCCCCCAGGCTGGATCCATGGGGACTGCTGCCCCCTGTGTTCAGGAGAGTGAGCTGTTTGGGGTGCAGGTGGCCAAGGATAAGGAAGAGCAGGCTCCCGGTCTTTCAGCTGCGGCCAGGAGAAATGCTGGACATTAAATTAAGGGGTCAGAGCTTCAGCTTTGTTCATTTTGCAAAGAACTCTCCCTCTACAGTGGATGGGTTTAAAACAAGTGTGTGAATCCAGCCCACAAGATTGCAACATCATAGCTTTGCATTAAAGACACCAGAGGCTCAAACAGTACAAGCTTTTGATGACTGCAGAGTAAGGGCGTGGGTGGAGCTGAGGCTGCTGGTGGTGCCTCAAGGGGATGCCACACCCATGATGCCACCTTGCCCTCAGAGGGGCATTAATTCTACAGTCAGGTTGTGGGGTTTTTTTAAAGCTTTCATTGCTCTAAGTAGCTTGTGTGTATGTATACCTTGTGTGTGTGCGTGTGTGTGAGTCTGTGTGCATGTGTGCATGTGTTTTAAAAGGGCAGGTTTATTAGGAATAAAGAGAAAAGAAAAGTAAAAGAAACACCTAAATAGACAGAGGTGGGCAGTCTTAAGACCATAGCTGCTGCTCTAAACAGCTTTATAAACAGCTTGGAAACAGTGAGGAGAGCTAGATGATTGGGGGTTGGGGGACGGGGGACAGTTGCAAAGAGCAGGAGACTAAGACAGAAGATAGGATCACTGACCCCTGAACCACCATCTGGACCTCTGTTGTTTGCATGGAAATGGCACAATCCCACCTTCCCGAGGTGTTGGGTAGTCCAGCTAACAGGCATTGGCATCCTCATCTAGGAGTAAGATGATACACCAGTGCAGTCTGCTGCCTCGGCCTTCCATCTCACTGTAACTGGGTCTCTGGGTGCTGGTTCCAGTTCAGTTTTCCAAATGAAATTTCCCTGTTGGGTCACTTGGACCCTGCTCCTGTAGCTCAGCTCCACTCCACAGCTTCAGGTCCCATTCACTCTCTCACCCAGGGGCTATTTCCACCAGACAGGTCCTCCAGGAATTACATTGCTACCATCCTCCAGACCAGGACTGCAAATCCCGTTCAGAGGAGGCTGTGGCCCCGTGCCACCCTCCAGAAGGAGAAGGAAGTGAGCCAGAGCAACCACCTGGAAAGAGTGCAGAGACTGAGCAAATTGCATCACTGGAACTCCACCATTCAGAGTCAGAAACAGTGGCCCCTGGAGAAAGGCAGGTTCTCCCTGGGCCAAAGCGGGAGCCATCGCCCTGCCCACCGGCGGGCATCAGGCACATGGTCCATTAGCATGTGCTAAGAGTCACAATTACCTGATGGTTGAAGGCCGCAGTAGGTCATAGTCTGAACCTCAACCTGGTGGGACTGCTGTCAAGCCCAGGGGGTCAGCACCTGTGACCATCGCCCCTGGCCACACCCACAGCTACTGCAACTCTTCAAGAAAGATGAACACGTTTCTGTTCTGTTTTCAAAATCTTCTAATGGTTTTCAGCTTTCTTTTCAATATGCAACAACGAAATATACTTCCAGGGCCTCCCCGGTGGCGCAGCGGTTGAGCGCTGGGTTGCGAAGCTGCCCGCAGCCTCTGCGGCGCCGGTTCGATCCCCAGCTGCTCCCCGGCCACCACCGGAGGAGGGTCCCACATGGTGCGCAGACCTCTCCTGCTGCCCGCTGCTCCCCCCAGCAGTGTACTTCGGTCCTTCTGCCTGCTCTGCTCCCCGCTCTGGCTCTGGTGAATTCTCTCACCCTCCAGCGCTTCTGACTGTACCCAGCGCATGTATAAACAAACAAACAAACAAACAAACAAATAATACATGCCTCTTTAAAAAAAAAAAAGAAAGAAATATACTTCCAACAACCATAATCACCAGAGATTACTGAGAACCTTCCCCAAGTCTTGTGCTACGAACTTTACTTATGTTACCTCATGTTTTATGGTACACATTGAGCACACAGTGTTTTTACCCACTTCACAGAGGGAAAACGGAGGCCTGGGGACATGCATAAACCCAGTAAGCAATAGAGGCAGCACACAAACTTAGTTCTGTCTCCAAAACTGATTTTTCTGCATTTTCTGTTGTCAGAGGCATTTCCAAGCCCCTGCTACACAGTCCCCTCCTTCTTGGGCATATGCCTAGAGCCACAGAATCACTGTCCTCCTGATATTCAGTCTGGAGTGTGAATATTCAATCCAGGATCTGGAGTGTGGCAGGGGAGAAATAGCTTGTTTCTCTGTCCTGCTACTGTGGTTACTGGAGGACCTTCCTCCTGAGAATCACCCACTGGGTGTCACAGTTAAGTGACATCTATCAGCAAGCAGCATTCGGCTCCAGGTGTCCTGAGAACTTCACCCTCTGCACACCCTCTAGGAAATGTCTGCTCTCACCAGGCTCCCCCTGCCCCTCCACTGTGGAGTGAGCTTCCCACCCACAGTTCATTTCTCTGGGGAGTCTTTCTTTTTACAAGGGCCAGTGAGGTCTTCTGGCTCCATGTTTCCTGCGCCCTGTGCATTGACCCTCCTGCTTGATGTCAAGCTCTCCAAGCACATGTTTATAACTATTTTGCCCGCCATTGTAGCAGCACAGGGTCTACAAATATATTTTTCATTGATGAATAAACAAATGAAAAAATGTTGAAAGGCTTGAGAGCATGATGCCATGGGTATACGGAAAGAAATTAATGCAGCTCAAATCCATTTGTTTTTCACTAAGAATGTATACTGACAATTACAGAAAGCTCCTAATTTGTCATGAAATAATTTAACTCTGTGATTAAAAAAAACAATGCACATTGGCACTGATTCTCAGCTGGATGGGATCGTGGGGATACAAAATGAACCCTCCAGGAGGTATGAACACTGATGTAATGGGCCTGGTGGTCTTCTAGCAGTTCTGTAACGGATTCTGGTAGCTTCTGCTTCCCTCTGACCTTGCAGGATCTCTATTTGTGCCTGGAGAAGAGGGGTGCCAGGAGGGAGACCACCCCCAGATAGCAGGAGAGTTTGCCTCCGCACTTCCAGGATGACATACTTAAGCTCAAGAACTTTCATCAAGAGTAGCCAATTGATGTGAGGCCCTTGAACAGCCTACCTAAGGAATGAATTTATGTATTTTAATCATTTTTATATATTTGGGCAAGATTTAGGAAGGAAACTATTTTAAATAAGTGGAGTTAATGTTCCACAATGTCATCACCTTGAGTATGGAGTCTGGGGAGCCAAAGAACCACGAGATCGCCAATGCTGATGGACGCTCTAGCATGTGAAAGCATGCAAACACATCTTAAATCCATGCAATTTTGCCTAAGTTACCCTGGAAAGTGAAGGGACATCGAGCTTTTCCACACCACGTGTCTTCTCTCATTGGCCTTTCAGCTCCCATTGCCAAGGTTCCAGAACCTGCAACCCTCAGCAGTGTTTGTGGGGCTTTGTCGCAGTCCATCATCCAAGCAGCAAAGTGGGATAACAAAGCTCAAAGCTCAGAAATCACCAGGAGTGAACAAGAGAGCTGTGACAGGATAAAAGCCCAGAACAAAAACCAGGTGAAATAAGCCATAAGGAAAAAAGTCACCTGGTTTATTTATCCCAACAAAACTAGAGCTCTGCCGCCCTCTAGCAGCCATCAGCCACACTACAGGCTCCGTGTGGGAGCCCTGAATTACAGAGCACACCCCTGAGGCTGGGCTCCCTCAGACACTGCCACCTTCTAGTGGGTGACCTTGGAAACTTACTTAAAGCAACCTAACAGAAATGTTCTTATTTTTTTAATGTGGGGGTAAAAATAGTTCTTACCTATAAGATTGTTACAAGGTTTAAGGAGGGATGGGGACAAAATAAGGGGGTTGCAATTGTATGGGGAATATAAAAATAAAATTTAAAAAAAGACAATCTGATTAAAAAGTAGACTAAATTATGTTAAAAAAAAAAGATTGTTCAGAGATTTAAATGGAGTAACAGATATACAATTTCTTTTGCCACCTGAAAGAAAGGGGCAGAGGTTACTGATAGAATGCTAAAGTAACAGCTCTCAAGACATGGCATTTCAGACACAAAGGAAAGTGATCACTGAGAGTGAAGAAACAAATAACCATTGTGATTGTTTACTTTTCTGTATCCAGGCCACAGCTCAGAGAGGGTGTGTTCCCAGCTCATAGACTCTGTGAGGTGTAGAGACAAAACTGAGAGTCCAAAGAAACCAAAATAAAGGAGAACTTGAAGGAAGAGAGATCTGCACAGCGACAGCCCCAGACAGCTACAAGAGCCCCCTTTCAGTATGTGGTACTGATCAGCACCTGTGTGAGGAAAATGCCAGAGCCCAGGGAAGAACCAGAAGGGAAGATACCCAGCAGCTACATGGCTCTTCCCACCAGCCAGACTGAAAAACTCACAAACCATGAGGCTTTAGGTTGAGTCCTCCTTTAGGAGTGAGGAAAAGTTACCCCCGGAGTAAACACAGCTCCAGTTCCCCCTAAGAAAGCTTAGAAGCATAACCTGAAATAGTCAAACTTATCCATGCCCAAGAATAAAGCTCAAAATTACATACAGAAAAACAAATATATCTAGTACATGACAAGAAAGAAGTAAGAATATCTCATATGCATTAAAAAATGACCACATGGGGCCTCCCCTGGTGGTGCAGCGGTTGAGCGCTGGGCTGCGAGGCTGCCCGCAGCCTCTGCAACGCCAGTTCGTTCCCCGGCCGCCGGCGAGGGTCCCACAAAACAAAACAAAACAAAACAAAAAAAAAAAGACCGCATGAAACATGGATGGAGCTGGAAAGGATCATGCTCAGAGAAATAAGCCAGAAAGAAAAAGAAAAATACTGGATGGTCTCACTCATAGCAGGAATCTAGAAAACCTAAATAAGGGACCAGGAAAGAGAGTAACTATAAGAAAGAAAAATCAAAAATCAACAAACAACTATAAACCAGAGACACACTATGGAGGGGGCGGGGGGATTGGGGTCACAATAAGGGGGATGAATTGTATGGGGAATATAAAAATAATAAAAAAAAATGACCGCATGAGCAGAGAGACAGGAAAAATGACCCATAGTGAAAAGAAAAAGCAATGGATTCAGTGTCAAAAAACAAGATATCAAAATTAGTGGGCACTGTATTAGGCAATTTAAGGAAAATTCTTCCTCTTTCTAGTTTTCTATTTTTTTTTTAATCATAAAAGTTGTTGAGCTTATGGAATACTTTTTGTATGGAAACAAGTTGCCATATACAGCAATAAATTTTTCTTTGATTCTCTCGTATGGGCAACTTTATTTTACCAGGAGGTTTTATGATAACATTTCCAAAGATGAGATGCTCTTGTAGGTTACAACCTACTTGATCTTGGCTCATATTCACCTATTTCATTCACTAAGATTCAGGTTTTTCTTTCTACCTTAATACGTGAATATAGAGTAATATCCTGTTAGATTTATTGTTCTTATCTGACTCTTGAATGAAAAATTATATTGCATGTAAAATGAGCTGTAAAACTTTCTCTTATTCTATTTTGTAGAAGCACTTATAAAATTAGCAATCAGCAATTCCTTGAAATTTTGTAAAACTTAACCTGTAACCATCTGGACTTGGGGGTCTGAAGCCAGGAAGTCTCTGAATATTACCTTAATTTGCTTAATAATTGTTCATTTATACAACTTTTCCAGTTTCTTCATGGACTAATTTAGGTCCTTATTTTCCTAAAACTTTGTCCACTGAATCTGGTTTTTCAAAGTTATTAATACATAATTAAATATAACATATGAGGGTTTTTAAGTAACAAGAAAGTCTGACCCTTTCAAGTTATGCTGAAATTCACTTACCAATCTGCTTATCTTTAGAGGCCAAACTTCTCACTTGAGAATAGAAAATTGTATTGTGCAATGAAGTTCATACGTGTTCTGAAAATTGTGTACAACTGATAATGTTTCAAAGAGTATATCCTATGTCCTCTTTTGAGCATCTATGTTATTTTCACAGACATTTTAAGAACCTGCGACTTGCCTGAGTTCCTTCTACAGTAATATGTTGGTGGATCCTTCAAAATCATCTTCCTTACCTTGGAAGATTTCATGCTACCAAGGGTTGATACTGTGTCTCCCATCTTCTAAAGATTTATCCCTTTCTACTCAGTGCCTGGTGCCTTACCCAAATTATCATGTTGATACATTGATTACAGCCCATTGAAAGTGTGACAATAAATCCAGGCTTAACCTACCTAGAATTCCCAGATAACAGTTATCTCTCTCTAGAATGGCTCCACATTTAGAAGTTGCAAGTTGAAATAATAATAGCTACCATTCACTGAATGCCTACTATAAACCTGACATAAATTGGCATTTTAGATAGCTTCCCAGAAACTCTATTAAAGCAACAAAAGAAGGGTCTCCTGGTGGCACAGGTGGTTGAGCGCCACACTGTGAAGTTGTCTGCAGCCTCTGCAAGGTGGCGAGAAACCCACATGGCACGGCAGACCTCTCCTGTCTCGCCCGCTGCTCCCCTCAACAGTGCATTTTGGTCGGTCTGCCTGTTCTGTTCCCTGCTCTGTCTCTGGTGAATCCTCTCACCCTCCCGTGCATCTGGTCTGTACCCCAGTTCTTGTATAAATAAATAAATCTTAAAAAAAAAGAAGCAACAAAAGAAAAAAAGATGAATAACCTTGTTTCCCTGATAAGAAAAGTGTGATAAGTGACTTGGCTGAGGCCATGCAGTGTGGATTTAAATTCAGAGTCATTGGACTTTAAACTGCTTTTTTAAACTGAAAGCTAGATTTTTTTTTCCAATGGAAAAGTTTCCAAGAAGAACCTAAAATCAAATGGATTCTGCTGAATCAGATATAACTACAAAATTCTGATATTTAAGTCCTGGATAGCTAGTAAGCCCCATGCCAGTACTAACTCCTACCTAATGAAAGTAGCTGCCAGGAGTCTTCTCTGAGCAAGAGAGCTGAATGTGGGCTAAATGAGAAAAAAATCTGGATTCTAATATTTGCATTAGTCAAGATTCTCCAGAGAAACAGTCAATAGGATCGGGGGAAAGGGAGCGCTTAAGGAATTGATTCTTGGGATTGTAGGGGATGCCAAGTTCAAAATTTGCAGCTCAGGCTGACAGAGCAGAAATTCTGGCAGGAGGGATCATGGTGATCTTGACTTCCAAGACAGTCTGGAGGCCGAATGCCTTCCCCACCCCTGCAGGGGACCACAGCCTTTTTTTTCAGTCCTTCAACTGAATGGATAAGGTCCATATACATTTTGAAGTGTAATCTGCTTTACCCCAAATCTATTGATTTAAATCTAAAAAGGTCTCTTCCCAGCAACAGCTAGATGGGATTGACCAGTCTGCTTGGGCACCATGATGTAGCCAAGTTGACGACTCACAATCAATCTCCACACAGTCATAGACAAGGAAGATATTTTCTGCAATAGCTCTCAACCTTCAGCATGTATGGGAACCCCTCAGAGGGCTTGTGAAAACACAGATTGCAGGACCCCATGGCCTGAACCTATGATTCAGTATAGAAGGGCTGTTTTTGTAACATTTCCCTGTGAGATATTGATGGTGCTGGTCCAGGGACCACACTTTGAGAACTATTGTTGCATAAAGAGAATAATTATCACAGAAATATGTGTTTCTAATCTGTGTTCTCTGCATATTAACAATTAGAAAAATTTTCAGTCTTGATGTTTTCAACAAAGATTTTCTTTTATTCCCCCAGAAAATGCCCATCCAGACCTGAGCCCCCATAAGATATACTCATATATCTTTCATGAATTTATTAATAATTTAATTAACAAGAGTTAATTCTATTGACTTAAATTAATTTGACTTAATCTAATTTAATTGATTCAATTTATTTCAAAATAATGAACACATCCCCAGACACACTGGTCAGCTAGGGGTCAGGACACCTGGGTTGGACAAGATGACCGGAATCACAGTTTGTAGAAATGATCAAAGCCAGATCTTCTGATTCCTTCTATCCCCCCCACCTCAGGCCTCAGTTTTCACATCCGTAAAATAAAGGAACTGGCTTGAGTCTCTCAGACCTAATAATCTTCCTACCCAAATGGGTTGCTCTGCAAGGTGGCAACTGCCCTGTGAGTGGGGAAATCCGAACTGGAAGACACTGGGTAGAAAGTTCATAGAGACACACTTTGGGGGGGGATGGGGAAAGGAGGAATTGGGGTCAAAATAAGGGGGTTGCAATTGTATGGGGAATATAAAAATAAAAAAAAAAAAGAAAGTTCATAGCGATGATTCAGAAAGCAGATACGACCCTTCTACACCTCCTGTACTGTGAAGGTCTACAAATCCCTAAATTCCAAGATCTGGGAATGACACTGAAAAGAAAAAAAACAAACCTTAAACAAATATAATTTTCATTTGTTATTATAAGCATCATAATACTTATATGGATATCCATTATAAAAATAATACTAATTATGCTCATGCATCTTATGTGCAGAAATCTAAAACCCCACCGTGAAAGTTGTTCTTTATTTTTTTTTGGGGGGGGGAGGTTTCAGAAAATTAATTAATTAACACCTCTACATGTTCAGCAACACTGTTCCAACATGGATTAATCTGGAACTGAATGTCACATTTAATCCTGCCAATGCTTGGCAGGGTCCCCTGCACAGAATGGTTTGCATTCCATCTAGAAAAGCGGCTTTAGATGCCCAGGAACCAGTAGTTTTAATGGGTCCCTGCCAGGGCCCCCAGAAGGTAGTGTTCCTCTGAATGGGCTCAGGGAGCTCATGTGAGATGAGGATCACTCAGTCTGAGTGGCTAAGGCAGCCCCCCACGCCCACTCTCAACTCAAATTCACCACTGGTGCTGCAAATCCAAACCACACCATTCCCTGTGCCCTGTGGTTCCTCCGCAGCTCTGGCAGCCAGAGAGTCCACACCTGCTCTCTGACAATGGTGGGCACACCCTGGAACCAGATGACCTGTGTTTAAGACCCCACTCTGCCCTCTGAGGGCTTTGTGATTCACAAAGTCAAACTCCCCTCTGAACCATTGTTTCCTTGCCAGTAAAAGAGGCTGAAATTTTGTTCCCTTCCACCCCACTGGGGACCCTTGTGAAGGTTATTAATGTGCAATTTCTCACAGTGTTTAATACCTACAGGACACACAGTGGAAAGCAAGCTTTAGATCCGACTAGAATGGATGCGTTTGTCTGTGTCACAAAGACAAGTACAGGCCGTGAAATGTCCACAAGCTTCCCTCTACCTCTTTTGTTTTTTTTTTAAAGATTTATTTTTATACAAGAGCTGGGGTACAGATCAGATGCACGGAAAGGTGATAGGAGACAGAGTGGGGAACAGAACAGGCAGACTGACGAAATACAGTTCTGAGGGGAGCAGCGGGCGCGACAGGAGAGGTCTGCTGCGCCATGTGGGATTCTCGCCAACCAGCCTGGATTGAATCCGCGCTGCAGAGGCTGTGGACAGCTTCACAGTGCAGCACTCAACCTCCTGCACCACCAGGGAGGCCCTCCTCTACCTCTTTTGAAAGCAAGATTCTGACTGGCTTGTGGGTTTGGTCAGAAGACCCAGAGGATGCCTCTGGGAGGCAGGAAAGTAATAAAAGAGCTTTTAGGAGTGAGCAGAAGCAAGACTGTGGCCTATAAAAGGGGGTGAGGGAGAAGGTCATGACTAAGGGGACTGCAAGAAAACACTCCTAAAGATTTTTTGAGACCTTTTGCGTTGAGCTATGCTTTCCATGTACCAGGAGACGTCGCCTTGTGTTACTCTGAAATGGTTTTGGAGTTGAAACTTTATTTCTTTTGCTCTATCACAGTACTAAGACTGGACCTTAAGATCAAGTCAAGCAAGCCCAGAGAGTTCTTGGTTATATCTACTTAAATGAAGAACCAGTGCATTTTAGGGGAATGGCTGGGTCTCCTGCTATGTACGCATAGTTCTATTAGGTCAATAACAGCCACCCCTGTTAATTCTATAAGCTCTAGCATATCCAAAATATTTTCACATAGTCAGTACATTTTCATTCTCCGTGCTCCACAGGGCAGAGACTTTGTTTCCTCCTCAGAGTTGGATACTGAACAAAGAGGTCAGTTTTCTTAAGCAGAGTAACTAAAAGAATTCCCACACCAAAGAAGGAGCAAAATAAATGAAACTGAGGTGTTTTGCTCATGCAAAATAACAGGATTCTCCTGTATTTTGAAAGAAGGAGGAAGTCTGACTTCCAAGGCTGCACGGTACCTTTGGGTGGTGAGGTGGTCCCCTACAGACAGAAAGGTGTGCTTCTCTCACCTCATAGATCTATGTGCACACCTACATTTCAGGTGACTAGACAGAGCCCCATCTCGCTAGCAGAGAATGGTTTTGTCTCCTAAGTTCTGCTCTTCTGGCATCACCAGATGATCAGCAAACATCACTGAGGAGAATGGCCCTAAGAACTGTGGGCTTCACCTATGTTGCTAGGATGCTAGATGAAAACAAAAGCCATCATCAGATTCGCTCCATCTTCATAAAGGGTGGGAGAGGGCTGGGGAAGGGGGTGGCTAGCGTTGTCCATAGCAGAGCTTTCAACCCCCTATAAAGGCAGAGCCTTGGCCCCGCCCCTTCTCACCAGCCATCTGGCTTCTGGGACAGGCCTCTAGAGGGCCAGCATCTCCCTCCCACTCCGTGGGTGGTGAATGTGGTTGTGGTCTTACCTAAAGTGCTGTTCCCCCTTCCCATATATGTACTCATGACAGTCTGCCTCTCAGTTCTGGGCCCCGCTCCAGCGATGTGGGTCCGATTTGTTTACAAGTCACCCTTTGGTTTCCTAACGTGCCTGAGCCAGCGCTACAGCAGAGGCTAGTGATTGGAAAGACACTGTGGTTATGGAAAGGGCAAGAAGGGAAGACTTGGGGTGGGTAGGAAGATGAGAGGGCGTTGCAAACCAGTAGTCTGGCTGGGGAGGTTAAGCAGCAGACCCTATCATGCTGGCAAGCAAAGGTATTAATTCCATAAATCTTCTTAAATCTTCATTTGGTTTTCTGTTCAGTTTTAATTGCAAATGAATATATTTCTCTAATTTCCTAATAGTTTTCTCTGCATTTATATATTTTATAGTGTTTAGGCAACTTCTTATTGTTTATTAATATTATGTGTGGGGTGTTCTTATATTTATGTACAGTATTTATGCATTATAATATGCTCAGAGATTCTTTTTATTGTAAAATCGTGATTTTTTTTTTTTTTGCCCTATGATAATATAAAGAGAAACCCTCCTAATGAAATACTCTCAAAAGATGATTATTCCAATCTACCTCAGTCTATCCTTAGGATAACCCTATCCTAAGTATTATCATTTTTTTTAATATCTTTTTTTTTTTTTTTGTGGGACCCTCACCTGCGGCCGGGGAACGAACCGGCGCTGCAGAGGCTGCGGGCAGCCTCGCAGCCCAGCGCTCAACCGCTGCGCCACCAGGGGAGGCCCATAAGTATTATCATTTTTAATGGTGTCTCAGATATAGTCTGTTCACACATTGCTTTCCTGTATTCATATTTCCTATGAATTGAGCTCTGGATGAAAATAGAGCTTACATCTTTATTTGCATGTGTTTGTGTAATCATCTGTATAATTATATGAATAACAGCATGAAAGTTAAAGAAAGTACTTTGTATGGAAAGCATTTACCTTAATAAATGAACAATGAAAATGCAGTATGACCCAGCAATCCCACTCTTGAGCGTCTATCCAAAGAACATGGAACCATCGATGCAAAAAATTATGTGCTTCACAATGTCTATTGCAGCATTATTGAAAATAGCCAGGATATGCAAACAACCTAAGTGACCACTCCAAGAAGACTAGAAAAAGAAGATGTGGCATATCCACATCAAAGAAATACTATTTATCATTAAGGAAAGACAAAATATTGCCATTCACAGCAAAATGGAAGAAGTCCAAGGGAATTATGTATAGTACAGACAGTGAGAATGACAAAGACAAATATTCAACATTTACATTGCAGACAATTTGACCAGTAAAATATTTATAAAAACTAGTGGACACGAATAAAGTAAGGCTTTTGAGGTTAAGAAGGAGAAGGGGGGGATTAAATTTTACAATTGTAGTGGGGGTGGATAAGGACTTGTAAAAAAGTTCTGGGGCCCAGAACTGAGATGCTGACCCATCACGAGTAACATATATGTGGAGGGAGAATAGCACTTTAGTTAGGCACCCATGTTTAAAATTGGGTGACCACAAGATAAAAACAATGACCTCCCACTGTATGGAGGCACCCCCACAATATGGGTGGGTGGAACAAGCAGCTCTACTGGGTCAGGAGCAAACCCCAGTTCCGCACTCCAGCAAGATCCTGTTTTCTTCTGCATTCTTCTGTGTTCCCCACCCCACAGGGCAGCTTCCAGGCCCAAGAGCTCAGTCTCAGCTCCCGTCACTGTCACCGAAGCTCATAGTTATCTTCCAAGTAGAAAGCCTTCTGGTCTATTGCCAACCCCAGCGGGTGACCCCTGAGGATCATGCCCCTGAACTCTATTCCCCAGAGCTGGGGCACTTTTGTGTGGAGCAAGGATCACAGGAGGGCTCCCTCATCAGGGTGGGTGACAGTGCTCTGGGTCATCAAGTCCAGTTTCATTTTTACATTCAAGGGAATTTTAGCATGTCCCAGGCTCCTTCCAAAAGAAAAGACAGAAATTCTCTTATTAATCAGAGCAATAGTCAAATCAGAGAATTCACCAAAATCCACAAAGACCTGAATTATCGTGTGTGAAAGACCAGTATTCTTTCTGACCACATCAAACAAAGTAACTGGATAACATTCAAATGTTTATCTATGTGTAGGACTGGGCCAAAGACTACAAAAATATTTAAATTAAACACAGATTTATCTGAACTTGGCATTTTCAATTTAACTAGTGGATCACTTGTATCCAATCCACTGACTCCTAATTAAAAGAAAAGCAAAGAATTCTAAGTAATATGGTTCCCTGTCTCTAAAAATGGTTATAGGATCTCCAGATGGCATACTGAAAGGTATGACAAATGCAGGCAGGCCTGGAAATAAGATAAAACAAAGGAGTGAGAAAGCCAAATTTAGATGCAGCCCAGCAAGGTTTGAGTTAATAGCAGTGACAGAAAACAAAACAACCCCTTGTGACTGGTGCTAGGTTGAAAAAACAGCCAGGTCACAGGACCCATTCCTGAATGCCCTGAAGCCATCAACAGCTGGAATTGTGCTGGGAACCTGGGAGGCCGCAGGCTGGTGACATTGAAAGGCCAAGTTAGAGGCGGAGGTGGGGGAGGCCAACCAGCTGCCCACCCAGCCACAGACACAGGATGCCTGAGGAGCCCAGGAGGGCAGCAGAGTCCAGAGTCTCCTTGATACAGTGCCCTCTGCCAGCACAAATGGCCCCTTCCCCAAGAACCTGAGGTCTCTGCCTCCCCCAGCCTCCTGAGCCTCAGATCCAGGATCCATACTCAGAGAGTGTGGATCCATACCCTAAGTGGTGTGTAGTATGGAGGGAAGGCCCACACATGCTGCAAAAGCAGAGCGGTTGCCATCCTCAGTTGTGTGTGTGTATGAAGCTCTCCATCTCCCTGAGTCTGTCTTCATCTGTGAGGCACATAAAAGGGGTGACTGAATGCTGATGTCCTGGGAACAATGGTGTTCTCTCTCATGGGCATTTCCTTTTCAGAGCTACAGTGTAGACCAGAGAAAATAGAGGTGTATAACTCAGGGACAGCCTGGACATCCCCCACAAAGGGAGGAGTGGCTATTAGATGTTCCGGGATCAACTGAAAAAAAGAGCTGGGGAGACCCCAAATCAAGTCATCACCCAGACAATGAGGCTAAGTCAGACTGCCCAAAGCAGAGGGAGGACAGCATTTATTACACTGGGCTGCTGCAGATTAGGAGCCAGGTGCGCATGGTAGATGCCGACTTGCTTCACCTTTAACTTTTGACCTCATTTTGCCTTTCCCAGGTTTTGTTTCCTCTCTCCTTGGGGATGTAGTTGCGTCAAGTATTGACTGTGTGGTGATACCTGGTAAAAGCTCGGTATAGTGTAGCTTTTATTTTCATAAGACACGACTCTGACTTCCTTTCCTTTCTCTGTAGAGATTAGGATTCCTCTACAACCTGCTCCCCACACAGCAGCAAAAGCCCAAGGAGATGTTGGGGTTCTCCCCCGACTTTTTCCAGTGACCAGCTGGACTAAACAAGGACTTTGCCTCTCCAGGATTTAGTTTCTCATCTGCTGATGTGTGCTGAAGACAGATGACATGTAGGGCCACTTCTTGCAAAAACCTATGGAATAGAAAGCCTGTGTTGCATGCTTCATTCTCAGGAGCACGTGCTCATGTACCTGTGTAGTCTCAAGTCCCCGGGAGTCACCATCCGTGGGCAGGTAGCAGACGAGTTACCTCAGTACCTCAGTGTGATTCCCTGGATATCCTCCTAATAAGGTCTTCTTCAGAATCCAAACTACAATAGACTCCAAGTTCAACCACTCAGTATGAGAAAGTCCTAGGCATACTGGGAAAACATCATTTCTGAAAAAAAAATAAAGCTAGCAAATAGCCTGAATAACATTAATAGACTTTGCTATTATGTATAAAGAATACAAGAGACAAAAGTTAACATTCATCCTCCTTTCCTGTTATTGGTATTTTAAAATATGCAAAATAAAACAAAATTCATAAAATGCCCGAAGTCTAGCTCCATTGCCATTTAGACTTTCTCATTGAGGACACTGCATTTCCATTAAAGGATTCTTCCAAGACGTCTCCATGTCATCTCCCTCAACTCACAGTTAGCAATTTATGTCATTTGTTTTCCTCCCTCAGCTCTGTGACACATTCTGGAATTCAGTCTTTGTTAAGATTCTATCCCAAGGAGCTTGATAAATAGTGTCTGGCAAGTCCACGGGGACTTGTACTCATACCACGAGACTGCTATTTTAACACACACACCAGAATATTTTACACAACTCAGAGGGAGACTCGCTTGTCGCTCTTCAGTCCCAAAGCTGACAGGTCCTGCTGTTTCACAGATGACTTATGTGCCCACAGCAAATAGAGGGGCAGCTAATGGAGGGGGTAGCAAAGTGCCAGCCATCGTTCCAACACCATTTTTCCAATCCTCCAAACCCAATTGCAGAACTAAAAATTCAGCTTAGTTCTGACACTAACTACTCAGAGCCAGTGCAGACCTCACAGGTTAAGGCCCCATTTCATATGCCAGCTGCTAATGGTGTCCCAGACTACCTGCATTTCTGCCTGACTATAAATTCAGCATTTGCATGACGCTCCCAGGTTTGATAATTTGCTAGAACTATTTACAAAATTCAAGAAAGCCACTCTACTTAAGATTGTAGTTTTGTTAGAAAGGATGCAAATGAATGGTCAGATGAAGAGATAAGGAAGGGAAGGTGTGGGTGTGCAGAGCAGGCCTGCCCTGTTCAGTCATGCCACACCCCTACACCTGCATGTGTTCACCAACCCGGAAGCTTGGCTAGGATTATTATTTCAGAGTTCCTATCTGTAAGAATAGAAAAAACAGGCATGCCCCTCTGGCTCCCTGGAAAGCCAGAGGATGAGGGGTTGTAAATTCTCATCCTTGGTTGCCCTGGCTATCAGATCCCATCTAGAGAGTCTAAAGGTGCCTGCTAGGAGCCAGCCCATAAACATAAACTCAGGTGTGGCCAAAAGGGGCTTACTATGAACAATAAAGACTCTCCTATCAGGAAATTCCCATGGTTTTAGGAGCTCTGTGCTAGGAACCAAAGACAAAGATCAAATATCTGTTTTTTATTATGTTATTTATTAAGGGAAGAACCAGGCTGAAATGCTGTGCTGTCATGTTCCAACTGGCGACTGGGCAAGGCATTCACCCTCTATAGGCATCAGGCTCCTGGTCTATAAACATCACGAGACATCCTTAAATCTACCTCACGGGTAGGCTGTGCACACCCAGGAGACCATGTAAAAGGTGCCAAACAGGTGAGTTAAAACTTCCAAGAGGAGATTCTATCTCACACACACTAGTTGCTAAAACCAGTACCGGGGCTCTCCCTTACAGCAGATGGGTGTACACTCGCATACTAAAGAGAATTGTTTCTCAGTCTCTATCAACTTACCTATGACTCAGCAATTCCACTCAGGCATTTACCAAAAGAAATGAAGCCTGCCTCTAAGAAAGAGAATTGTACATAATGTCCTTAGCAGCTTTTCTTCTGAACAGTCAGGGAAAAAAAAAAATCTGAAAACAGCAGGTGAGAGGATAGTGAACTGTGGTATATCAAAGGAATGAACTTTGATATAAAAACCCAAGTGGGGCCTCCCTGGTGGCGCAAGGGGTTAAGACACAACCTATGAAGCTATCTACAGCCACTGCAAGCACAAGTTCAATCCCCAGCCAGGGAGAAACCCAAATGGCTCAGCAGACCTCTCCTGACTCGCCCGGTGCTTCCCTCAGCAGAGTATTTCAGTTAATCTGCCTGTTCTGTTCCCCGCTCTGTCTCTGGTAAATCCTCTCACTCTCACCCCCCTGCACTTATGGTCTGTACCCCCAGCTCTTGTATACATAAATAAAATAAATCTTAAAAAAAATAAATTAAAAAAATAAATTTCTTCTCATAAAAACCCAAGTGGATGAATCTTAAATTTTTAAGATGCCAGACACAAAAGGGTGCTACTTTATGATCCTATTTATATGAAATCTAGAATAGTCAAAACTGAGCAAGAGAAATAAAAGAACACAGTTTTTAGTGGTTGATTGGGAAGGGATAGGAGGACTCTCTGAGAGACTGAAAATGTTCTATATTTTGTTTTGAATGGTGATTACACAGATATATATGATTTTCAAAATTCTCCAAACTAAAAGCTTAAATTTTTTCATTTTATTTACCTCAATTAAAAAAATGTTAAAACTATCTCAGGGTGATGAACCCAGAAACTATATGGAAGTCTGTCTCTGGGGGAGAAGAGGGGACCCAGAGCTAAAAGGAAAAAGTGGGATCCATATGTAACCCTGCAGCCCAACCCTGAATTCTGAATTTGAATTAGTTGCGGAGACTTGCGGAGAATTAGTCCTAAGTGGACATCTAACCTTGTCTCTTTGTGAATCCGATGGAGACAGCATCTAGGAACAAGTCTGTCTGGAAGGGCAAGCCAGGACAGATAGAATGAGGGAGAGCTCCGACTGGCAGGCAGAGGAAGAAACAAGATGCAGGGGGCCAGGAAAATGTCTGCGCAAGCTGCAGAGATCTCCTGGTATTCAAAACCCCTCTTCAGGGCCTCCCCTGGTGGCGCAGCGGTTAAGCACTGGGCTGCAAAGCTGGCCGCAGCCTCTGCAGCGCCAGTTCTATCCCCGGCCACCGGTGAGAGTCCCACATGGCGCGACAGACCTCTCCTGCAGTGCCCGCTGCTCCCCTCAGCAGTGTACTTCGTCAGTCTGCCTGTTCTGCTGCCCGCCTGCTCTGGCTCTGGTGAATTCTCTCACCCTCCCACACTTCTGACTGTACCCAGTGCTTGTATAAATAAATAAATAAATCTTAAAAAAAAAAAAAAACCCTCTTCGGGACTGAGGAGATGAACAAAGAACCCTGAACCCTGGGCCAACAATCACACCAGTTCACATGTGAGCTTGCACCAGCACTGTTGCCACGGACAATATTCGAGAAAAGCCACACTGTCACCCCCCACCCACCACCACCACCACCAAAGAAGGGAATTCATCCCTTTTTAACTCCATGTATTTGGAGATATCAGAGGTAAAGGATGACTGATTGCAAAGAAAAAATCTTCGACAGCAATCTGTACATTTGCAACCATAAATCTTACCAATCTCTTGGACTTACCATAGTAGAAAACCACAGGATGATTTTAAATAGTATTTTATCAATTTTGGGGGCCTTCCAAAGGTATCTGCACTTTGTTTTCCATAAATGAAAAGGATGCCTGGATTAAAGATTGAAAATTTGAGTATGTGATGTTTTATATTTCAATTCCACAGACATCTTTCTCCATCCTGATGGTTCAGGTTCTCAGACTCTGGACTAAGCCCCTAGCACTTGCTTCTGTCTGGACCCACATCAGAGAACAGATTTCCAATGTGTGCACAGCCTGGCCATGAGATAAGGAAGTGATTTCTATTTGGAGGGTCCATTCTCCATGAGCTCCTGTTGTGTGGCCTTTTCTGGCTCTGAACAATCCTCCAAATTCTGACTTGGACAGGGGAGGGGAACACACCTCACACCCCTCAGCCTTTCCTTCCACTCATCATTCTCCTCCTTCTTATACTTAACTTCCTGCTCTGCTAAAAGGTAACATAGCCTGATGCCTAGTTCTCCCTGATGCACTCTGGGCTTTTATTTTTAATATACTTTCTCTTGCGGGAGGAAATCTAGAGCACCCACACTCCCGCCGCCATTTCCTTCTGGAAAGCAGTCAAGTGAAGGTGAATGACATAAATGCTGTGCAGCAAGAGGACTGTTAACACAGTCCCTAAGGGCAGGACTGGCACAGTGCAGGTTTTCTGATGGCCATGCAGATGGTAAAGAGGAGTCAGAGTCCTCAGTAGTTTTGCAGGTTTTTATTTGGGGTTCACCAGGCATATGGCAGGCAGGGTGCTGCTGGGGGGCTGGGAGGCTGGCAGGCCTCCAGCCCCCAGCAAGTCTTTACTCTATCTGGGCTCTCTGGCGTTCTCTGCTTCTGCTTCGGCTTCTCCTTCAGGTTCTGCTGCTGCTGGCTGGGGCTGCTAGCGTCCCCCCGTGACGCCGCCCTTAAAAGCACAGTCTTAGCTCAGCTGAATCCCATCTACCTATGCCCACACCCTATTCCAGGTGCCCGCCATCAGGCATGCATTCAGGACAAGGATCCATCATCTATCCTGATGGCGGAAGGGCAGAAAAGCCTGACATTTTCTTTACCCTACAGTCCACCCCCTCAGGGTTTTCTGCCATATAGTCTATACATATATACACAATTTTCTAAGCAAACAAACAAGCAGCATGGCCACAAAAGAATACATCTAACAAAATACAACATAACAAAATACAACAGAACACAATAAGTCAGGCAGGGCACCAACAAGTGCAAAAGACAATTATTGGTACCAGCAGATGAGCCACCAAATCTGCTGCCGAAGGCACTGCTCATACGAGGGAGGGGAAATCACACACGGCATCTGCTATAACACACCAGGAGCCGTCAGGCTTCC
Source organism: Talpa occidentalis (assembly GCF_014898055.3). Taxonomy (NCBI): domain Eukaryota; kingdom Metazoa; phylum Chordata; class Mammalia; order Eulipotyphla; family Talpidae; genus Talpa; species Talpa occidentalis. The sequence continues at coordinate 29,009,579 of NW_023605194.1, forward strand.
TGGCCTTCTCTGGCTGTAGTCTCGGCTACAAGGCACACACAGCATCCACCCCAGGATGCACTAGCTCTGATTGCAATTTTACTCTGTTGGGGTAATCGCCAACCCTCAGGGTTTCTGTCTGCAGTCGCTCCAACACTCGGCCTTCATGGCCACCCATGCGACTCACAGACCCCTGCACTCAAGAACCCACTGCACAAGCACATGGGTCGGGGATCCAAACTCTGCATTCGGCTTGGGCTCCACCCCAAGCCACATTCCCCACCATCCCCCAGGACAGTTCCTCAGCTCCTTCACCCTCGCTCAAGAATGAGCAGGGCATCACCCACAGGTGATTTTACGAGACTCACAGTTCTCAGCATACCCAGGCTGCTTAACAGCCGCTCAGGGCTTCTCAACTTATCATCAGTACCAGCTTTTGCTCTCAGTTGGCTTTTCTCCTCCACCTGGCCACTGGCATACACAGGCTGCTTTTGGCCATCTAGGCCACTGGCCACCCCAGATTCTCAAAAATAAACATAACCTGCTAAGTCCTCCGCCTTCTGGCAGGATTGTCAGTCCAAAATCATCAGTTCATCAGTCTATCAGCCATTGGCCTCTCCCTGCTTCAGCAAGCTGCCTCAGGGGTCATTGGCTGGTCCTTTCCGGTGTCGTTGGCTGGTCCTATCCGGTTTCGTGGCTGTCCTTTCGGTGTCGTTGGCTGGTCCTTTCGGGCGTCTCCTTCACGCAGGTCTCATCCTGTAGCTCGTGGACGTATCCATCTTTTATACCGCCATGGTGCCTCCAGCGTCGTCACAGGCAAAGTCTGTTCTCCTTAGTCCCTCCAGGTCTTCGGAGCTCAATACCCTTCTGCATGGATCTTGCCGACTTACCCAATTGTAAGGGCAGGACTGGATACAGTGCAGGTTTTCTGATCCCATGCAGACCGGGTAAAGGAGGAGTCAGAGTCCTCAGTAGTTTTGCAGGTTTTATTTGGGGTTCACCAGGCATATGGCAGGCAGGTGCTGGCTGGGGCTGGGGGCTGGCAGGCCTCCCAGCCCCCAGCAAGTCTTTACTCTATCTGGGCTCTCTGGCGTTCTCTGCTTCTGCTTCGGCTTCTCCTTCAGGTTCTGCTGCTGCTGGCTGGGGCTGCTAGCGTCCCCGTGACGCCGCCCTTAAAAGCACAGTTTAGCTCAGCTGAATCCCATCTACCTATGCCCCACCCTATTCCAGGTGCCGCCATCAGGCATGCATTCAGGGACAAGGATCCATCATCTATCCTGATGGCGAAGGGCAGAAAAGCCTGACATTTCTTTACCCTACAGTCCCTAAGCTGGGGGAGAGCAGGAATTCCTGCTCTGAGGTGTGACCTGGCCATGAGGAATGTTGAAAGGTGATTCTCAGGTGTATGTGCAGTAGAGTATAAGACCCGAAGTCTTAGGTGACTGTAGGATAAGTAAAGTATCAGGCTTTTCTGCCCTCCTGCCATTAGGATTAATGATGAATCCTGTGGTCCTGAATGCATGCCTGATGGCAGACACCTGGAATAGAGTGTGGGCATAGGTAGATGGGATTCACCTGGGCTGAGACTGGACTTATAAGGGCGGCATCACGGGGACACCAGCAGAGTGAAAAGAACAAGAGAGCGAGAAGAGCAAAAGGAGCAGAGATGCAAAGGCCTTGAGAGAACGCCGGAGAGCCAGAAAGAATAAAAATTATCTCGGGGCTGGGAGGCCTGCCTCCCGGCCCCCCAGCACCCCTGCCTGCTGTGTACGTAGTAAATCCAAATGAAAGTCTGCAAAAAGCCACCAGGGGCTCCAGGACTCCCTTCACCCGCCTGCTCCAGTCATAGAAACCTGCCCCGTCCCTTCCTGCAACTACAGTGACACATAAGGAAAAGGGTGAGTCTGGGTTTCTGAGGAAGGCCGAAAGAATTACCAATCCCTTGGACTTATTGCCTGGATGCTTGTTAACACCACATCCTCTGGGGTCGGAATGGCTGGCCTTGGGGCAGGGCTGGCTTCACCAGCACACAGAGAACCCTCTGCAGCTGCACTCCAGGGCTCAGGTTGGCCTGTGTTCTGCCCTAGAGCTGTCTCGGAGGCTCCCCCCTGCTGGCCTAACTTCCCGCATCCCTCTCTGCACTGAGTCCAGTTGGTTTCCCAGAAGGCCCTGCTGGAGGCTTTTCAGTTCCTCCTGATCGATTTTCTGGTTCATATTACCTAGGCAAGGCATTAGCAGCCCAATGGCTGAGGAAATCAAAGCCCCAGTCCTCTAGGGAGGCCCTAGAGTGAGTGACTGGAGGCACTGGCAGCCTAAGACGCCCTCACTGACTGAGGCAGTGCAGAGAAAGTCCCTGGTGGGCCAGCCCACAGCCAGAGTGAGGTAGGAGAGGAGAGCTGTTCCGGAGCAGGAAGTCTCAATAGAGTCACCTGCGGGGCTCCCTGAGCCCCAGTGGCTGGGCCCACCCAGAGTCTCTAATTCAGTAGACCTGGATGGAGGTCCAGAATCTGCATCTCTCACAAGTTCCCTAGATGATGCTGCTGCCAGCCCTGAGCAATCTTTAAGGACCACTGGTTAAAAGCAGGGGCTTCCCACCTTTCCCATAATTGAGGCTTTTCTTCTGACATGAGGTTTCTCTGCAAAATGAAATAAAACACCCCAATTTCTTGGCTTAGATTCCCCAGCATAATCTTCTGCGGAAGGAAGCACATGCAGAGGAAGGATGGAGGGTGAAGCAGGGAGAATAATGGCCCCCAACAGGCCATGTCCTATGCCCTGGGACCTGAAGGCACCACGCTGTGAGGAGAAAGGCAAGTATGGTTGCAGGTGGAATTGTTAATGTGCTGACCTTGAGATAAGAACATTCCCCTGAGTTATCTAATTGGGTTCAGTGCATCCAGGGGAGCCCACTTTCCCTCTGCAAGATGGAAAAAAGGGAGAGAATTGGATGTAAGAGGGACTCTATCATACCTGGTGGCTTTGAAGCTGGAGAATGGGGGCCATAGCTGGGGACAGAAAAAGGGCACCTCAGTCTTAAAGCCACAGGAGCTGAACGCTGCCAACAGCCTGAATGATCAAGGAACCAGGCCCTCCACGGGGCCCCCTGAAAGGAACACAATCCTGGCAACATCACGGGGAACAAAGTAAGCCATGTGGAGTTCAGCCCAGTGAGACCTGTGTGGGCCTCCTGACCTCCCAAACTGAGATCATTTTAAAATGATGTCATTTAAGCCACAGCATGTGAGGGATTGTTCCGCAAGAGGAAACCACTAGAGAGGGGGGTGGGAGCAGAGAATGGAACTAATGTCTATTTCAGGTGATTTAGTTATCACAACGAAGCTCACATTTCCTTAAGAACCGTATGCCTTGGCTCCCCACATATACAGCAATGGGGTTCCTGTTGCAGCCCCAGAACTCTGTGATTCTTCATCCTACTTGTTTTCATCTTGCTGTGCCCTACGGTGGTCTTCTAGTTCCAAAGTGTCCAGAGCCCCACTCTAAAGTATTCTTTTGGACCAGGTAAAGCAGGTGGGAATTATGCAGGCAGGAACTATAGGAGGGAGGATCAGAGGAGTGAGGCACCAGAGGGGAAAGGAAACAGAGGAAATGTGCTCTTGAAGTTGCTTGTAAGGCTTTTAAAGTTCAGAAATACAGGTAAGGAGTGACAAAGGACTCAGAGTGAGGGCTTCATCCCAAGGGAAGAGTGTGGATGCATCCCTACTGCCCATACAGCGTCTCCCCGAAACTTCCAGTGCTATGTTCAAGACAGCCCAGCCCATCACTACCCAGTCCCCACCCCAGCATCAAAATGGCTGGAAACTTTCCACCATGGAAAAATTAGGTGGCACTACAGTGGCAAAAGCTTATGATGCACATCACCAAGATGGTGAAGGCAACTCGCCTTCCTCCCCAGCCAAGGACAGAGCTCCCTTAAGCAAGCAAGGAGTTGCCCATCCCATGGCTTCTGCATGGACTACAACCACGGCCGGCATGGGCACCCCTGGAGCCAGGCACAAGCATGCACTTCAAAGCTGTAGATATCACTGGCTGGCATGGTCCTCTCCGTCACCAAGGCCTCACTCTCGGGGCTGGCATGCTTCCTGGAAACCACTTCTTCTAAGAAGTCTCCCTAGATGAGCTCAGACTTATTTCTTCCCCATGACACTCAATTCCTGCAACTTTTAGGGTTGTTAATTATATATAGCTTCATTCTCTTCTGTATGACCTAGCGGTAGCCCTTCTACATATAAGCACTTTTTATTGGCAGGTGAATAATTCCAGTATATTTGTAGGTTAAAAAAAATCAATAATTTAGCAGCATGTATGTTATCCTGTTGGAGTAAGATAATGTTTTTCTGTATATGCATGACAGTCTATCTAGAAGAACATTTTATATTGATACATTAACATTTGGGGGGGGAACTTCCTTAATTCTTATCTCTATTTCCTTTTCCAAAATACATGTTTATTTTTGTCAAAGAAATAAAATAACCAAGTGGAAAATATCAACAAATGTATCTTAAAGCTGCAAATAAGCAAAACAACAATAACAAAAAACTGTTGCATTTCCCCAATTATTCCCTTCAGTTTCACTCCCCAACGTGAAATATGGTCAAGTCTTCGGGCAAACTCTCCTGATATTCACCTTCACTTTTTTTTGGTAATATGAAGCCATGTTGTAATTTTTCATTGATCGGCTGTAGATTTTCTCTTTTGATTTCCCCGTCACCACCCCTCCTCCCATCTTCCCGAAACCTAGTCATTCTGAAGTCTCATTTTCCTCACTCATGGGGAAGTCTCTTGTGTTCCATCTTCTGGACTTTCTCCTTCTGTCTGTATTTCTAGAACCCCTATAGGTCAGTAGAGGATCCTTAGCCTTTTTCTTCTGTTTTCCTTTCAGTCTTTTGTTCTGATGGATTTCCCCTTCTCACTCTTCTATTGGTTTCATTTACTTTGTTTTTAATTTCAAGATTTGTGACCACTGGCTGTTTTTCCATTGTTCTCTGTCCTTGTTTTCTTTATATAACATCTCATATCTCTCTCAGGGTATAGTAATGATAAGGCTGTATTTTTTATTTTATTTTATATATTTTTACATCATTTTCATTTTTGCACAATGTATGGATTTTCACCTTGGTTATAGTCCCCATACAATTCCCACCCCCCTAAACAAAGGCTGTATTATTTTTAACTCTTCTATGTGTCCTACACTAGCTACACCTCTCTGGGTCCTCTTTTTCTTGTTGTGTTGAGCTTTCTCTGTCAAAGTAGTTCCTCAAATACCTGGTGACTCTGAGCTGCCCTCTGTGTCTGTGCTCACTTCACCTAACCTCCCCAAAGGGTCCTTCATTTCTCCTGGCCTCTGGTCTCCACTGTGTGGGGGAGGAGATGGGCCGCGTGCCCCCAGGTAGCGTGCAGCAGAGGAAGGATTGAGGATTCAATTGCTCTGTTTTCAGACTTTCAATACCCTTCATTTTAAGCCCCAAAACTGACCCTGGCTCCTTAGTTCCTGGTGTCGTTGGGTGCTGAGCCCTGCAGGGATTTGCGAGTTAAGTGCTTGCTGCTCACAGGAAAATCCATTGTAAGCCAGTAGCTCCAACCTTCTCAGTTTCTGTAAAATCTGTTGCCTCTCCTCCAGCCTCACTTGAATCCCCAGGTCTGCTCTTGTGTCCTTGGAGTGAATGCTGTAAATTCTTATGTTCTGTTTAAGTGGGAAGAACCAAGTATATATCACTAAATAGTCATTTATCTAGACACCCCTATGTTTTCAAAAATAAACCTGTTTTTATTTAGTTACAACAGAATATATATATGTAGTCAGATCAAGTTGTGGATTAGTAACTGTGTGATAGTGAATGAAGAGAATCAAATAAATAAAATGTGGATTTAGCACTTAGGGAAGTGACAGATGGCTTTGAATGACTTCTGAACAAAGTTCACTGATGGGCTTCTTTTTTTCCCTGACAGAGCAATATCTTCTGAGAATAAATTAAAACCAAAAACTCAGAATGCTCTGAGACACTACCATTAAGACCACAGACTTGGAATGGGAAGTGGTAGCTCTCCCCTACCCTCCCCCCATAATTTCATTCCCACCCTTAAACTCCAGGGTGGGGAAGGTTTTCTGGGAGAACACAGCCAGCACCCTCATGAAGGAGCCTGTGTTCTTTCTTCTGAGCCCCACGGAGATTCTGATTAATGAGGAAAGCCCTTCCTCGCAGCAAGAGTAGAGGGGAATCCTGTTCTCAGCAACTTGTTGTCTAAAATATTGTTTCCTCCATACACTGGAGTCCCCCTCCTGGGATCATTGGGGATTTTATCTCCTAAATGCTACAAACCTAGACAGGTGTTTAGTCTCACTGCGTCCCCGGAAGGACTGAAATGGTCAATTTCAAAGGTCAATTTCCAGAAATCTATGGTCATCAAAAGCACCAAATTGAGAGAATGTGGAAAACCTCTGTGACCTCACATGGTAAATCTGTCTCAACAGAGCCTGCCAGGAGACCAAGTTGCACCATGTCGGGTGAGGCTTGCTCAGGAGATCCCCATGTCAGGCTGCTGCCCGACCAGGCAACCCCTAACTCTGTCTCTCTTCTCTTTTGAGGAGTTTGTGGCTTCTCAAAATGGCTCAGACTCGTGACTCAGAGGATCTCTCTCATTATATGCAGGGAAAAAGCAACACCCCAAAGTTGTGGCCTGTCCAAGCTCTCTTTGACCTTTAAAGACCAATTGAAATTGGTGAAGGGAGGAGGGGAAAACAGTGTTTTGCATGAAAGCTTTGATCTTGACTGTAGATGAGTAGAGAAAAGAGGTGGAGGGGAAAATTGGGGACCAAGGGTCCAAATTCCCAAAGGAAATAATAGGATAGTAAGTGAAAGTCCAAGTTCCTCCACTGACAGGAAAGACAGGTGAGGGTGCGGGTGCAGCTGGGAGGAATGCAAGGGGCTTGGAGGATGCTGGTTTGAGGGTCTCTGTTTTCTTCTGCAGAGGTCAAGACTAGCCATGAGGTGACAGGGGACTCAAAAGAGGTCAAATGTTTAGACTTCCTACAGGAAGCTGTCTCCAGGGCAAATCCCCTGCTTTGAGTTATGCCCATGAGCCTCCTGGTATTTTGTGGAGACTTATTTACCCCCAACAGATGAAGATTAGCCTATGCCCACATTTCATCTTTCTTGACTTCGCAAGCTCCCCAGAGCCATCCTGGGCATCTGGAATTCTTGTGCTGCTATTAATGGTGCACAATTTATGGCCATCCCATATGGCTGGAAGTATCTGCCAAGTGTCTATTTATAACAACACACAAAAGTTCTAAACAAGGCCAAGAGGGGGTTACAGCCCAACCACAGGGCATCCCTTCATGGACCACCATGTCATTAGAAGACATGGAAGAGCTTCACCAAGCCCACCACTGCCACCTCAGATCTAGGAGCAGTGAGGAAATCAGCACCAGGCTTCCACTCAAAACCCACCTAAGTGACTTGCCCCGGGGCTACTAGCATGGTCTCTCACTGGGCGGCTTTATGAAGGCAGGCATCTGTGAAACCTTGGGCACAGCCAGCGGGGTGGGAGGGCAGTGCTGAAATCAGCTGGGCTCCTCTGTCTGGCATGAGCTTGAGCAAATGCCCAGAACCTAATGAGATTCTACTTCCTTGTCTGTAAAACACAAATAAGAGTGGGGCCATTCAGCGCAGCACCTGGAATGCAGTTAATGTTGAGCTAGTGCTGTTATCATTGTCACTGACATCGTCACTAATTTTCACAGCCCTGAAGGCAGAAATTGTTGTTACCACGTGTTTTGTATTATTATAAATTTACTAGATTCCATTTCCAGGAGACTTCCCAAGACAGGTGATTTTGATCCAGTACTTCTAACCCAGTAAGATGCCTTATAGACCTATTTTATCCATAGGGGACAATGTCCAAGGCCATGTAGCTATAAACTGTAAATCTGACCTTAACGCCCCACCCCCTTACTCCCATATTGCTTCCAGGGAAAACAGGAATCATGGATAGCTGAGCAGAAAAGGAAGCAGGCAAGGTAGGAAACCCCAGCTCTCTTCTTTTGTATTCCAGGAGGTTCTCCTGGCACGTCTTGGAGCACTTGTCTGGGTTCCTTCAGGAATCTTAACCATCTGGAATCATAAACTCTGGAGTTGGAATTGTCTTATCAGTGCTGGAGAACTTCCCACGATGCCCCCTTCTCAGTTTGCCTGTGGGCTCCAGGGAAGTTGTGAATTCCCAGAAGGGTGAATCTTATCAAAAGGGGGACAAGCTTTAGCGCTAAAAGCATTCCCCATAATGTCCACCTACTGGTGCCTTATAGACCTATTTTATAGTCAGCGGGGGTGGAGGGATGGGGAGAAAGTTTGGGCTCCTCTGGATGCAGTGGAAGTGGGAATTGTGCCTTCTCCATGTAAGATAAGCATCACACCATCTTCCAGGCCACAGGGCCCCACACTCTGCTCCCTCCACAGCTGTAATCTGAGGTGCCCTTTTTGTTGCTCAGAGTACTCTTCCACACAGTTCATGCAGTTTCCACCCCCCTCGGCTAATCACAGCTCTCTTGTCCTTCCCTCACTAGGTCCCTGCCCATTCCCTGCCTCGCACATACTCCCTGGGGCTCTCCTGGTTTCTCCAGGAAATGCCCGTTTTTTTCCTTTGGGCCCATTAGTGACTCAAGGTCAGACCTGGCTGTCTGGGAGCTTCACCACCCTCTCAGCCAACTTCTATTTTTGGTCTCTGGTCCTGGGTTCCCAGCAATCTTTTCTCTGAATTCTGAAAAGTCTAAGGAACTTGACTGCTCAGCCGGATTTCTCCCTTCCCCATGGAGCAACACAAATGACTTACAGGTGGTAAGAGGATCATAAATTCTACCACAGTGGTCTGAGCAGATTCTTCAAGGGGGGCCCTCTCTGAAGTTCCTCTTTATTTTCTTCCACCCTAAACTTAGCACCCCTCTTCCCTCCTTGGAAGGGGCAGGCCAGTGAACTGAGGCACCTTCCTGAATAGAAGAACCCCCGCAACCCCCACCCTGAGCCCAGTGTATAAGAGTTTCCTGAGAAAAAGGCCATGGCTACCACTCAGTTCAGACACTACTCACCTGTTGGGCAGAATGCTTTCAGTTATAAGGAAACCTAGCAACAAGCTTAACAATAAGGAACAGGTAAGGTTAGCAGCTCCATGAGCTCACCCGGTGCCCAGGAGTGCTCAACATCTCACAGGGAAGGCTCCCTCATCACCAGACAGCAGCCCACCCCCTCTCAAGGAAGCACTGCAGCTCTCATGTTAAAAGTGAGGGACGTGTTCCCAGATGCACAGCAGCATACGCCCCTACCAAGCTGTCTAACCAAAACGGGATCGCATGCTCATTCCTAAGCCAAAGTCGCAGGAAGGAGAGGCTGCAGGATACAGACTGAACAGACCACGCTGACAGAGGCCTGAATGGACTCCATGTCTTCTGAGGGAGCAAGAGTAAGAGACAATACAAAAGCAGCTGTGATGAGCAAGGAGGAAGCAACAGATGCTACAGGGCAGGCCAGAGCTTTCCAAGAACTCAAAGAGAACACAGTGCAGAGTGCAGGCCCCAGGAATCAGCATTTGGACAAAGGAGCAAGCAAGTATCAAGACCCGTTAGAAATTGGGCAGCCTGATGCTGATAAACACCGTTTGCCATCAAACAAAGCTAGGTAACCCAAGAAATAAATATGGCAAATCAGACATTTTTAAACTTGATCTTAGAGATGACAGGAACACAGAGGTTCTTAAACTAATTCAAAAGGGGGAAGGGGAAAAAAATGAGTCCACATAGGGTTCTATGGAATCTTGGTCCAGTTAATCACTCAAAATAATTTTTAATAGCAAAATTATCTATTCGTTATGTGAAGGTATGTGCATCCTCACCAAAGGAAAAAAGCAAAACTGACTATATCTGACTTTTCTATTATTAGGATTTGGTTTGGGGGTGGAGGTGTTTCCCCTTGTTTGCTTGGTTTTGTTGTCTATACCATACAAACAGAGGGGGGAGAGATTTCAGAAAGGAAAAAAGCAGAAATTTGATATCATTCCATCCCTTACATTCATTAGTAAATTAAGAATGAGTAAAAGCCCACTTCTGTCTAATTTTAGAGGCTGCGTTTCTCGGTCCAGATTTCAGAACATAGTTTGAAAACCATCAATTCAGCCAAACTCTCTCATTGGTTTTCTGCAAAAGTTAACTAATGCTCACAAATATCTTTATCCAAGGTCACCCAGTTAATTATTGATATAGCAACTCCCCTCCCAAAGATTCATTGTGATTTCCCACATCACCTGTCCAGGACACGGCAGGGCGCAGGGCAGGTAGGTCTGTGTGTGGCGTGGGCCTAAGCTAAGCATGTCTGGTGTCAGTCCAAATCCACCACGGACTCAAAAGCTCTCTAATCCACCTATACACAGAATAGAAGCTGGGAACTCTTTTCAAAAGTTTCTACTGGTGATTTAAAGATACATCCCTCTCTCCCCTATGCACACAAACAAGGAGCTGCACACAGTGTCACCTCAGACCCTGACTCTCCTGGACGCCATCGGCCTGAGACCCAGGTGTGACTTTGTCAGCTCTGCCCAGTACGGACAGACCTGGGCTGGCTCCTCGCCTCCCTCCTCCCAGCCAGAGATGGTTAATTGCCAGCTCCAGGCTGCCTCCAGCCCAGCCCTAATCGGCCTGATCTCAGGAAGCAGCAGCTACAGGCCAGCGGGGCTGCAGAGCAGCGGGGTATTCTTCCAAGGTAATGATTAAGCTAAGTGCCTGGTAAGGGCACGGGCCACTGAGCTAGGAAGGTGAGCTCTATTCACACCTCTACCAGGCTGTGGTGGCCAGGACTGGCTTGAGAAGGCAGCACCCCAGGGACCAGGGACCCGGAACTGGCAGCTGCATCCTCCCACTGCACACAAGCATCTCGGAGCATCTCAGGCTGGAGTTTCTGCTGCCTGCCCTGTGGGGACCTGCCTTCACCCCCGGCACCATGAAGCTGCAGGTGTTCTGGACTGGACTGGAGTACACCTGCCGGCTCCTAGGCATCACCACTGCTGCAGGTAAGACACCCCCCACCCCCACGGCAATCGCCTGGTAACCAGGCACACAGACAGGGCTGCCTGCGGGGTGGGAGCTGCCTGGATGGGCAGACACATCTGAGCGCATCTGTTCTTCACTTTTTTTCCCTGAGACCCCAAGGAACATGCTCTGCAGAGCTGCAGCATGTGCACGGGGTGAACCTGGGGCTGGGAACCAGAGGGCAGTCTGTGTTAAATCTCTGCTTAGCAACTCACTGTTCAGGTGACCCTGGGATGGCATCTGCATCCCATCTGTGAAATGAGTCAAGTGAGTCAGCCTCACCTCCTCGAGGTCTGCTGTAAGATGGAGGTGGGAACTGAAGTCTAAGGTGTTAAGGACTGGGCAAATGTGAGACTCGGAAGCCTCACTGTATAGTTAGGGGAAAAGTCAGAGATCTTCACCTGCTTTACTCAAACCACATCCCCATTTGCAGGAGAGATCATTCCCAGCACACGGGGCAGCTGAGCTACAGAGCTGGACATGGGGAGCCTCTGTTTCCCTAATGCACAGTGGGTTTGGCAGGGGGGCGGGGGGAGAAATAATTTCCACAGCTGGCTTCCTCTCTTTCCCTCAACCTGGTCACGAGGATGTTGGACTTCCCGGGAAGATTGCCAGACAGACGGTTAGAGCAGAACTGTCACAGTCACAATCCCGAGCCCCAACTGCTCCCTTTTCTAGTACAGATTCAGCCCTTAACCCTGTGGCCCCTGCATGGCTAGGACCTGTGTGGGGGAAGTTAGCCCTTAACTCTGGGACCCCTGTCCCTTGATGACAAGATACACCACAATTCATCAATTTTCCTATGACAAGAGAAAATCTTATATTTGGGTCTTGGCAAAAGGGAAATACCCACCAGTCCAAGCTCATATAGCACTGGTTCCAGCCCCAGCCCTGTCACTTACTGATGTGTGTCCATGAGAGATTTTGGAACCACACTTCTGATCTGTGCAGTGGGGATTTCTGGACCTGCTGGCTGGAGGTTCTGGGGGATTAAGGATGCATGAACTGGGCATAAGTAGGTAGAACTGAGGAAGCAAATATCTTGGGAAAGTTCCCATGACATAGTTCAGAACTCAGGGATGTCTGTGTCATCCCCAAGTTTCCAGGCCAGGCTCACAGGCAGGCTGGTTAGTGGGCTCTTCTAGAAACTAGACTCTGAATTATAACAGGAAGGACTGTTGGAGAAGCTCAAACCCCAGTGCTCCTGTTACAAGATGGAACAGCTGAGCTCAAGGAGAGGCAGTGACCTTACCCAAGGTCACATTGCAAGAGAGAGGGACATCCAGGCTAGAGCCTGGTCACTCAACTTTAGAAAAGGCCAGGACTCTGGCCAAAGCCTCCCAAAGTAGGAAACCCTATCCAGCAGACACACCAGGAAAAGTTGAGAAATGCTCTGCTGAGGGCGCTGAGTAACTGAGCTGAGAGAGCAGCTGGTAGTAACCTCCTTCAGAACTACCTTGTCACCTACTCAAAGTAATGCCCCCAATGTCCATCCAGAGGACATGAAATAATCCTAAATAGTGTTTCTGTGCCTGGGTTCTGGTCTACCACTGCTGATCTTGAGTCCTGCCCCCTCTAGGCCTGCCTCCTGTTGGGAAGCTGTTTTAAGATGTATCTCTCCTACTAGATTAGCTAAAGACAGCTTTAAAATCTGATTTATGTCAGCCGGTGAAAGGATCTGCAGCCACCCATACATACACACTCATACGTACTGCTCCCTTAACTGTTATCTCTGCAAAAGGGGCTGCTATTAATGCTGAAAATAGGCCTCCCACTTGGTCTTGATAGAATCCAGGCTAAAAATAGCCCACAAGTTGCCTTCTAATGGCCAGGATTTCCAATAATCTTGTTTGGGCTTTCTAGAGTGCCGGGAGCAAGTGGGAAGCTAGCGAAAGGGGCTTAGGTGCTCTTGGGCAAATCTCAAGTTTCTTCCAGCATCACTGAACTCCTGGCCTATTTCCAGGGTGTAAGACTTGCAAATTCCTTATTCCCTTAAGCCTCTTTTCTGTTGAAATCTCTGTTGAAAGTCCTGGGCCTCAATTACATGGGCACTGGTTGCTAGAAAGGAAAGAGAACTTCAGGCAGAGGCTACCACTTTGCAGAACCCCTGGGAGACCTAAGCTGGCCACTGGCCTCCTCTGGGAAGAGGTGCGGAGTCTCTAGGCATTTGGATAAGTGTGAGGCCCGGGGTCACCCTGACCCTCCTCTTCAGGGACCAGGCAGCTCCTGGTCCAGCAGCCTCCTCCCTGGACTCCCTTCTTCTTCGCAGACAGAATGTGACATGGAATTGTCAGGGGCAGTAAGGACACCCAGCCCCTGGAGCATCCACCAGCACACAAGGCCCAGTAGCAGTGGCTGCAGCATGCCCTGCGCAGGTGCTGGCTAGCTGAGCTTATCGCTTCCTCTCTGGCCCCTTCGCACGAAGCTATGTTAGGACATCGGCGGTCTAGCGCATTGCTGCCCTCCCCCCACACCCCTCCCCAAACCAAGAGTAGATTTAGAACATGGACAGCACAGTGCCACCCCCAAACTAAACTAAAACAGGCCATGGCATTCTGCACCCAGACAGAAATATTTCTAATGTTAGAAAGTCTCTCCCTTCGAATCAGCCTTAGCGTTTGCAGGCCATCATAAGCCAGCGGCCCCTATTTGTCTTCCACTTGGCTGACTTCCCACCTCTTTCCCATGACAGCCAAAAGCCGAGCTTAACCCCATTTTGTAAATGAGGGGACTGAGGCTCAGGGTGTTCAGGTCGCTCGGCAGTATCACAGGGCAAGTTGAGAGCAGGCCTGGTGTTGGGTCCTCAGTCTGCCCACTTACAGGGGCATGGTGCAGTGGCATGTGGGGACTGTAGCACACAGCCCCAAAGAGAAGGGCAGCAGACAGCCTACAGGAAAATGAGCTGGGATTGAGACAGAGCTGTTTTGAGCAAGCCCTGCTTGTCAGGCTAACATACTCTTTCTCACAAATCAACTACTTTGAGTCAACCTGGAATCACTTAAGGGTTTTGTTTTGTTCCAGGTTTTTGACCCATTAACCTCTTCTCTACATAAAGGACAGAGTCACATTCCTAACAGCTCTATTCCTTGCCACACTACATTCAAAACGAAGGCTTGACTTACTAATATAGACTAAGACAAAAGAAGCATTTAAACCCAGATGTTCCCATTATTTTTTAAAGAGTAGAGCAAATGCATAATTTGACCTTAACCCAATTCAAAGCCTTCAAAAAAAACATTAATGCTTCTGAAGTAACCATCCTGGGCCCTGCATGCTAATTTCCATCCTCCTTAAATGTATGTCCCGTGACCACTTCCTGACATCTAAGGAAGCATTATGCTCTCCAACAAATCTACAGGTGGATTTATTGCCTGAGCAATACCACGTTGTTTTCCAATCCTTCAAGTGGATGTTGGCTGTTCTCTTTTTTCTAGCTGATTGTTCTTATGAGTAAATGAACATCTTTGCCCCTGTTTTGCCCTCTACCGATGAAAGACAATGTGATTTGTTTCAAGTGGTTCTTTCTTTCTGCTTGCGGCCTCTTCCTTAGGTTTAGAACATGAAATCAAGACCTCCACTTTAGATTTATTTATTTGGAAGATATTTGCTAAGTTCCCACTTTGTGCAAGGTAGACATGTAGATTAGGATGGTATCATCTTGCCCTAACGTGGTCTGACTACAGAGACAAACTAGGACCCCAGTGCCAAGCACCACAGTGCAGTGTTTGAGAGGATAGATTCTGTGCCCTATTCTACTACTACCTTGGCATTTGACCTTTGGTAAGTCACCCAACCTCTTTAAATGCAGGTGCCAATTGTATCTACTCTCTAGCATTGGAGCATTCAATGAAACAAACACTAAACCAGCAAACTGCCTAGAACATAGATTCTCACTCAGTGCTGGTTAATTTTAGAGGAATATACAAAACACAGGGACTGTCCAACATGCGTAGTGGATTCTTCTCTTAGAATGGAAAGAGAAGGATGATGAAAAGAAAAGAACAAGGAAGTAGATAATCCCCAAGGATGCCAATGGTCTTATACTGAGTAGCATTTTCCTTCACATTTTGAATGTGGGTCATTAAGATCAGCCTAGAAGAACTTGGTTATTTCTACCCACAGTAGTAATCAAATCAGAAGGAAGATGTTAGCCTCATTTATTTTTTTATGGACTGATAGATTGCCCTTAGTGTTGCACAACTATCTAAAGTAGACTGCTATCAAAAAGGAATATAGTCAAATATAAATGACTGGTGCTGGGATAAAGGTTCCTCCTGGGGCTTCCTTTTGAGTCTCTCACTCCCAGCTCATTTCCTTGTCATCTGTCTGTGGCCTTTGGAGTTGTGTGCTGACAGTCCTCTGACTTCCCACTGCATCTCTGCTTTGTGAATGGGCAGATTAGAGTTTTCCCAGGACCAAGGAAAGAAATATGGCTGTGCAACATGGGTAGTGAAGACATGAGGGCAAGGCCATTGCTTGCTGGCACCCAGAAAGCTACCATAAGAAGAGGGAGTAGATTCTCTTTGCATGAAAAAGAGCATAAGAAGCAAATATTGTGGGTAAATAGCTTGATCTGAATTTAAGACATAGAATAAATTCCTCCTGTGGATCCTTATGAAAAAGGAGACAATCTTTTTGGGAAATAATCTCCCAAAAGTACCAGTGCATTCTGTAGGTCTGTCCTTCCATGTCAATGAGATCATCATCCAAAAGTGGTGTATCAGCCCAGGTGACTTCACAGGTGAACTCTACATTGGAGGAAGAAATAATGTCTATTCTACACAACCCTTCCAAAAAATCGTGAAGCAATACTTCTCAATCCAGTCTTCAAGACTAGCATTAATCCAATGCCAAAACTAGACAATACGGATGTAAATCCACATTAAAAAATTTTATGTGGACGTTCATAGCATTTGATTCAAAATAGCAAAAATTAGAAACCATCTAAGCACTGATTAATGGATGAGTTGTAAAGCAACAAAGGTATATCCATACTACTGAGCAATAGAAAATTTGAACTATCAATATATCCTACAAAATGAACAAATCTCAAAAGAAGTGTGTTTTAAAAAGTACATGCTGTATGATTCCATTTATATAAATTTCTTTAAAAAAATCAAACTAATCCCTAGAGACAGAATGTAGACCCATATTTGGTTAGGGATGACTAAGGGAGATTGGACAGTAGGATTACAAGGATAAGAGGAAACTTTGGGGCTGATAAATATTTTCATTATCTCAATTGTTTTGATGGATACTTACCAAATCACACACTTTAAATATATGCAGATTGTCGTGTATCTATTATAACAATAAAGCTGCTTTTAAAACTGCACATGTCCGTCATCTATTACCAAAATAATGCTGTGAAGCAAGAGCAAAGCCTTAGTGGCCTGTGGCAATAAGCTTTTGTTGTTCATCAGTGTGGGCAAGTAGGCAGGCAGCTCTGCTAGCATTGGCTGGGTGTGCTTACCTGCCTGGAGGCTGTTTGCTTGTCTATACTGGCATCGCCTGCTGCATGTGTCCCTAGTCGAGACATGTGCCCATTATAATGGTAGAGGTGCAAGAGAGAACCTAGTTCACAAGCCACCATCCATCTCTGCTTGCCTGATGCCTAGGAGCATCCTTTTGCCCAGAGCAAGTCACATTGTTGAGCCCAGATTCCAGGGAGGGAGACAGGCTTTTCCTGAGTGCTAGGGATTGCACAAAGAGCAAAGATGCCAAGAGGAAGCAGGATCGTTGGCATTATTGTGAATCACATGGGAACTTCTACAAGGCCAAACAAAATCAACATCTTTGCTGGTCAACTTTACTCTGTGAGAATCTAGCAGCAGATAGGTAGACTACCTTCAGGAAAGTCTCCCCAGCGAACTCATTAGAAATAATGGAGAGTTCTAGGAGCCATAACAAAATCCCTTCTAATCAAATGGCTAGAATTCTCAACTATAAATCTTAGCCTCTTATCACTGTATCTCTGAAGCCTGCCTTGTATGTGCCAGGTAAGCACAAGGTATGAACCTTGTATGTGTTTCCTGAACACAGGGAAACCTCCCTGTCATGCTTCAAATCTGCCACAACTTCTGAGTTAAGAAATCTGCAGCTATTGCATTATTACCTCAGTGGATTCTGAGCAACTGCTTTTAGCATCTCCATGTTCGTAGTAGTGGTGAAAATCTAGCTTTCACCTTTACAAGCAACTGCGAGCCCTTGAACTTATACCAACCCCAGTCATTGTGATCTTCCAGTGCATCCCTCCCTGAGACATCCTTGGAGACCTAAAGGCAAGTAGGAGACACCCATACTCAAGTGTGAAAGGGGTAGTAAGTACAACAGGATGAAGCTGTCCCAGAAGCAGTATTAGGTCTCATCTGACTCCCCAGGCTTTGAGGGCCATGGTCACCGCCCAGCTTGAAAAGCCAGTTAGTGTGGCTGGGGCTTCAGGATGCCCAGAGGGATGCTCAGAAGCATCACAAGCTCTAGTGACCTCTGTGAAGTGTTCTTGTTGCTTACTGTCTGTACCATGTGAGAGGCTGGGGTGCAAACGACTCCCACACCCCTCCTTAGAATTGGCCTAATTTGTAGAGCACTTAGTGGTTTATACACAGGCAGCCCCGTGACACAGGAATTTTATTCTCCCCACTTTTAGCAGGAGGAGGATCCCTACTTCTGACTCCATTCCCCCTGCTCTCCTCCTCCATCCTGGGCTTATAGAATCCACCCCAGTTATCTCTGGTTGATAGCTTTTGGGGGGTGACCCCACTTGCCATGGCTAGCTGGAGGCTGGGAGAAGGCACAAAATTTGAGTCTGCATTTCAGACTCATTATTTTCTCTAATCCAAGCGACAAGTCTGCACACTTTACCTTACTCTTCCCGTTGCTCAGAGGAGAAAACCCGATTCAAATAGAGTAAATACTTAGCACAGTTACCCAGGTAATGACACAGAACTGGGATTCCGCTCAATAATCTGTTTTCTCTGTTGTTACTTTGTTTTTTAACAGCAAAGCTGCCTTCAGAGCATTCCTCAAATTCCCCTTTGAAGACTGAACATTTGTCTCAGTCAAAAGGAGTCAAAATAATTCTCTGTATGCCAAATGGGGGCAAATCCGGGAAAGGGGCTGAGTTCCCAAGGCCCTCTCCTGCCATCTGCTGGTCATGTCAGTCACCACAAGCCCACCCAAATCACCACTTAGGTGAATGAATTCCCTGCAAAAATGAACCAGTGATTTCGAGCAGCTCCGGTGAGGTACAAGTTTTCAATTAGCTTGTTGAATCCTTATGACTATAATGTGCAAGAGGAATAGTATGGAAACACAAGCTCAGAGAGTTTGAGGACTCTGCTATTAACTAGTAAGTGTGAGAATGAAATGCAGGCTGTGACCTGGACATCCTAGGTTGGTTGGTTACATGCTCTGTGCCTCAGTTTCCTCTTCTGTAAAATGGGAATAACAACAGTATCTTCACACAGAACTGTTGTGATGATTGATGTCAAGTACTAAGAACAGGACTAGGAACCAAAGACAGTGAAAATCAAATAAATGGGCACAGGCTTGCACAACACACACATACACACACACATACTGGTAAACAGTGGAAACCAGGAAACTGCCCACCACCTGGAGCCAGGAGTCTCAAGTTCAGTCTGTAGGTCCTTCACTTTCTTGCATGTGTCTTTGGGAGAACTCTACAAGGTCATCTTATTTACTTCCTATAAAGTGGGGAGAATAAAATTCCTGTGTCATGGGGCTGCCTGTATAAAAACAATTAATTGCTTAAATTAGGCCAACACTGTGGATGAGTGTGGTTTGCACCCCAGCCCCTCACCTAGCACATCAAATAAGCAACAAGGAACTGAAGAGGACAGATGCCCTGGCCCTCTGCCTCTCTGGGCCTGAAGCTCAGGGACACCTCAGAACCCGCACCTTTAACCCTCGCTTCATCAATGAAGCACTCTGCTCATCCGTGAAGTCCATTAAGAACTTTCACAAACCACCACCATCCCCCGTAGAAGTGAGGGGTGGGGATGTTGTGGCCTAAGTGAGGTGCTCTACCCTACATCTCTGCAGTGGACTAAAGGCTTGGGGTACCCAGGGGTGGAGGCTGATGTAGCGTCTCTACCAGGGAAGCAGCCCCCTGAACAGCAGAGACAAAGGTCCACATACAGGCCGCCATGTGCCATGCCCAGGCCTGCACCTGACTTTCTGGGAGGGGGATGAGGTTAAGACACGATCGGCAAATACCAGACTACATCCTCCAAGCCCAGAGAAAGAGAAATAAGGGGTGCTTGGGGTAAAATCAATTAGGCCAGGAAGAAGTCTAATTAGTGAAATGACATGGTCCTAGTAGAAGGTCTGGGGACATTTCAGTGCTGTCTTGGGGTGTTATATTTCATCAGTGAGAGCGTGGGGTCAGAGCTGCAGCTGGCTAAGTGGAGTTGTGAGAATGGACCCCTGCATACCCCCCAGGGGACAACTGGGAGCCAACAGGTCTACAAAGATAGGTCCAAAAAAAGTCCACCCGGACAAACACAAGGTCAGGTGTTTGAACACACACCAACTGCCAAGAATGAGCAGAGATGAGATCAGCACAAGAAGCATCCCATGCCAGAGCAAGCCCCAGGTGCTTAATCAGAACCAGATCCAAAGCAATGGAACACGCATGTGTGATGCAGCCGCCAAGCCAGCAAGTGAACACCAGGGCCTGGCAATGGCAAACACAGCTAGGCAAGGCAGCAGAGTGGTACCCAAAGGCATGCGCTGAAGCCTAGATGCCCAGCACAAATGGGTGTGGACTGCAGGACGGTGAGGACCCTTGAAACCAGGTGGAAGGCAGCTTTGGAGAAGAAGCTATAGTGGGCTGTCTTTGGGGCCACTAGGGATGGTGTCATGACAATGTGGCCAGAGAAAATATGGGGATCTATGCTCTGGGGCTCTGCCTAAAGCCCTTCTACTTACCAGAGACCAACCCAGAAGGCTCTTTTCTCCCTTGCACCTTCCCAGCCGCTGCTCCCTGAGACATGGGAGAAGTGCCCACCTGGGCTGTCAGTCATAGGTTCCTAGAGGCCCAGGAGCCTGCTGAGGGCAGCGCTGTGACCAGGCACCTGGGCTCACCCCTCCTTCTTCCCCCCTTAGTGTTGATCGGCGTGGGGACTGAGACCTTCCTCCAGGGACAATTCAAAAGCCTGGCTTTCTATCTGCTGTGAGTATGTGAACACGTGTCCCTCCCTACTTATTTCACTCCAGCTAGCCTGATTCTACCTATAGAGACTAATCCAGAGTAGCCCCTCTCTTTCCCATATTAATACTCCATTCTATCCCAGAGGTGGGAGGAGCAGAGGGGACTTCTAGGAGATAAGGTGGTCTAGGCAGACCTTTAGTTAGACCAACCCTTAAATCAATGGACTGGCCCTTCACATAGTGATCATTATATAAATGATAGTTATTACCATTTAAAAGCTGAAGGGAAGTAGACAGACACTGAGAAACAGAGAGTAGGAGAAGGTAGAGATTGAGTAGTCACACACAGAGAGAAATGATAATAATGAAGCTTTATATAATGACCACTACCACTTTGCCTGTGCAAAGGTCCTGTGGTACTTGAAAGCTTCCTGTATAGTCAGAGATATATGGACTTTCACCTGAGGCTTTAAAAAAGGCAGGCTAAGAAATTTTAATTCTGCAGGCCAGTGAGACCCTCAAATAAAAAAGAAGCTTCCATTCACAAAGATTCTAGTACATTAAGCCTGGGACTGACCCAGGCATCTATGATTTTACATATTCCCCAGGAGAGTCTTATTGGAGGGTGCCTGGACCACACTTGGAGCAGAGGAGCCTTTGCAGCATTCTTGACTAGGAAAAATACCAGCAGGTTCAGGTGTCAGAAGGAGCCCCCAGGGCAGCTCAAGGATGACTGAGTGGAGGATTAGGAGTGGGCAAGGCAAGAACCAGGGAGTCAGAGAGATCAAGATGGGGAGTTTGGTATGGGGTTCAGGGGTCAGTGCCCAAACTCAGAAAATACAGGTGAGGCCAGAGAGAATGGGAGTGAATCTGGGGCTGTTTTAGTTACTCCTGCTGACTAGATGATCAGGTGCACAACCAGAGTGGGTGTCCCTCCTGATGACAGTGGGTCGAGGATGTGCCTGCCAGTGTCCACACCAGGGTGTCAGGGTCAAGGGAATGTCCCCTGCTGGCCTGTAGCTCCCAGCTCATGTTTCTGGGCCCTGGCCCTGACCCCCTCCATCACTACAGCCCAGTGCACCACAGGCCCAGGCATCAAGGCAGCTCCTGGTGAGTGGTGACTGGGTGACAGAATTAGGTCAGGAAATGCCTGGACACTTAGTCAGCTGAGGACACTCCGGAGGCCAAGCTGCTTTGAGAAGACAGTGAAGAAAACTTCCCCAAACTTTGCTGTGGGGAAATGAAAGGAGGGTAGGAGGGTTCTGGGCCTCCCTCACCTGTCTCCGCCATAGATTTACAGGAGCTGCCATCTCTTTGTGTGAAGGGGCCTACTTTGTGACTCAGCTGCTGACCTTCTGCTTCCAGTAAGTGATTTTCAGAGTGGTCCCTCTACCTCTCCCCCTCCCTGAGCCCCTACACTTTCAACTGCCTCCACCCGTCAAGCCATGGCAAGGACAAGGTCCTGCTCCAGAATGGACAGGTCCCCTGGCCACAGTGTAGTCAGCCTGTCCTGGACATGGGCTTGGACTGTCATCCCAGTGTTCCTCTTTTCTCTGCTCCCAACCAGGGGAGTGGACTGACACACTCTTTCAGGACTTATGCCCACCCAGAATTCCCTGCAACCAGTCACTACATCCACAGTCCAAGCATCCCCTGGAGGAGTGACGACCTTGTGAGAGATCTGGTTTGCAGTGAGTGGGGCTGGGTTTGGGGGCTGGCTCCACCTCCTGCTGGGAACACAGGCTTCCACACCCTGTGGGAGACAGAAGTGCAGACCTCGAGGAGCTTGGGAGGCCACGTGACCATGGCAGACTCACTTGCTTCCCAGCAGTGCTCAGTTCCTGAGAGTTGTCATCAGTGTGATTAAAGGCTGATCCTGGATCATGACTCTCAAAACCTGTATCACTGGGTCTCTAAGTGGTTGTCAAAAGCCAAGCCAGGCCTCAAATCCAACTATCCCGATAACATGCAAGACCACCAGCTACCTCTGTGGGCCACCATCCCTGAGTCACAGCATTTCTGCTGAGTGCACTGCCCAGGGATAATTGCAACTTCTCCAGAGCTGGGAGAAAGGAACCCTGGACCTAATGGGGCATTTTACCTGCTCTGAACTCCCTCCATTCCCAGACAGGGTCTGCACACAAAAGAATGACCAGCAGGGGGCACCAATGAGCCATGACAGTTGACCGCTGTGCTCTAGGCCAGTACATGCAAAGCAACCCCAGCAGGAGGCAGTGTGCAGGGCCCCACTTTAGATGAATTCAGAGGATAGATGAGCTAGGCCCAAAAGCAAAAATGAAAAATGATGTAAAAAAATATATAAAATGAAAAAAAAAATAAAAGCAAGCACCTTCCGAGGCCTCCCTGGTGGCGCAAGAGGTTAAGACGCAACCTATGAAGCTAGCCTCAGCCACTGCAGCACTAGTTCAATCCCACGGCCAGGGAGCAACCCACATGGCACAGCAGACCTCTCCTGACTCGCCTGCTGCTCCCCTCAGCAGTGTATTTCAGTCAATCCGCCTGTTCTGTTCCCCACTCTGTCTCCGGTGAATCCTCTCATCTCCCCCAACTCTGGCCTGTACCCCAATTCTTGTATGTATAAATAAATCTTTAAAAATAAAAAATGAAAAATAAAGCAAGCACTTTCCTTTCTCCTTTGAAACCTGAAAGTGGTGACCCTCAATAAATCTGCTCAGTATCCGGCCTCTGTAAGCCCTTGTGTAGTCCCTGCATGCCAGTTAAGTGAAAAGCCCCTCTAAGCTGTTTCCATCTTGTGCAGAGGCAAGGCATGGTGAGCAGGTTGTAGCTGGGTTCCAGCCTCTCCTGCATGTGGCCAGGCCTCTGGTGCAGCACACTATTAGGACAACAATCCAAGTCAGTTTTCTCCTGTACTGCACGCCTCTCACTCCACTGTGGGTTTCCAGAGAGCCCCAAGTCTCCTTCTCTCCTTTGCAACATCCTGAGAGTTTCTAACTTCCTCCCTCCTTGATAGGGCTGGGAGGCCTTTCAGGAAACGTTTAGACCCTATGGAGGGGTTCAATGAGGATTTTGGCCCCTGGGGGTGCTCAGCCAGAGGCCGCTGAAGAGAACATGGCCATGGCAGGAAGCAATCCCAGTCTCCAATAGTCTTGTGTGTTCTGGGGTTTTCCTGGGTTGCTTCCTGCTAACCCTAGACTCCCTCCCCCAGGTGTCAGCCAGGGTCCCTGGCCTACAGAGCACGGGAGAAGGCCCAATGGCTGGGCTGCTTCCAGAAGTTCCTGGCCTACATGCTGCTGTCCGTGGCCTGTTTCCTGCACCCCGTGCTGGTCTGGCACGTGACCATCCCAGGTAGGAGCTCCAGGAGGTAGTGAAAGCAGGTATCCCTAGCATAGGTGGGCTCTGAGCAAGAGAGGCAGGAGCCCTCTCTCATAAGCCTACTGGCTCTAGAGACCCCGCTGATACCACTGCCCTCTCTGGCCTGGAATATGGGGTGAGGAAACTCTAGGCCAGCCTTAATGCTCATCGATTGGCAGGAGCGTTCCAGGAAACTCATCCTTCATGCAGGCATCCAGAGGCTGTACATGAAAAGGTCTTCCCATCAATACCTGTGTGTGAGCTAAGCTTCCCAAAGCCATCCGAGTATACCCAACACCTACCTACACACATCCAAACTCAGCCTGGTTTGGAAGGCACCCTACGATAGGGCCCCTAAAGACCCCAGCAGCCTCATCATCCTCTCCTGCCCCACTTCTTAGACCCAGCTGGTCAGCTTGGTTTCTGTTTTCAGGAGCCAAAGCTCTAGACTCCCACCTCCTGGGTTTGATCTGTGACTTATTCTTTTAGAACTCACCATCCTCCACTCCCAAAACTATGAAAAATGTGTCCCCGCTCAGGATGCATCTAAAAGGCCAGGAAGCCCACCACCCAGGGACACAAAGTTGAAAGGTACAGCTTCCTCATTCTTCCAGCAGTTTCTGTTAACACCCCCCTCCCCATCACAGTCTCAAGGCCCTCCATGTGGCCCTCCAGGGCACTCCTGAGAGATTCAGCCACAGCCTCCTGCTCTTGGAGATCAGAACATCTCCTTGGCAGGCAGCCCAACCCCTTCTCTCCTCCTCTGGAAGAGTCAGGGTCCCAGCAGGAGATATAGACAGCAAGTCTCAGCCTGGGACACAGGGAACTCTGACCTGAAGTCAGGGTAAAGGGCCAGTAGGGGGACAATGCTGTGCTAGCCCCATAAATTTGCACTTTCCTCTGAGGTTATTAAGGGGAGACTGACATAAAGGGAGGTCTCCCCACTTCTGGAGCTGGAAGAATACCAGTTCACCAGTCAGGGGCCAGGTACCCAATGCAAAGTGCCCCTGAAGGTATCACAGGTAGAGCCCCAATAAGTCATCCTGAGAGGGAGGTTGAGTGTGGTGATGGGAGCACCAGGATCGGGTCTCAACAGGAGGGAGCCTCAGTCACAGGGTCCCCTGGGCGAGGCCTCCAGTACTAGCCCTGCTGATGTCCTCCCCCAACCAGGTGTCAGGCCCGCCCTGAGTCCTTGTGGGTATGAGAGACTATGAGGCATGAGTGTGGCACAGGCCTGCTGAGTGATCCTTAGGGACAGTGGGCTTGGATGGGCCCTGGCTTCTGTCCAGGACACATCCAGCATTCTAACTGCCCAGATCTCTTCCAGGCTCCATGCTTATCACCACGGGCCTGGCCTACTTCCTACTGAGCAAGCGGAAGAAGAACAAGGCCGCCCCTGACGCTCCGGCCCCCCCAGAGCAGTACACGGACCCCTCCGGCAGTGCCGTGAGCACCACTGGCTCTGGGGACACGGAGCAAACCTACACCTTCCACGGGGCACTCAAGGAGGGGCCCAGCTCCCTCTTTGTGCACATGAAGAGCATCCTGAAAGGGACCAAGAGGTCCAGTGCCCCCCAGCACCCAAACACCCTGACAGAGCTGACTCTGGAACCAGCTGACCTGCTGGCCAAGAAGAAGCAGGTGCACTTTGAAGACCACATGTCAGATGTGAGAATCATCCCCTCCCTCGCCGAAGGCCTGGATGATGAGGACAGCGAGCCAGAAGAGACCACCTCTGACACCACCCCCATCATCCCTGCCCCCCAGGCCCCACTCCTCCTGTCCTCTCTCACAGGCACAGGCCTCTTCTGAGCTGCTTGCTCCAGCCTGGGGTTCTGCATAGAAAGATGGGCCTGCCCAGAGTTTCCTGATGTCCACGGGTCCTCCAGAGTCTTCACAGGTCAACTCTTCAAAGGGTCTGGGCCTTTGGGGCCCTCAGGCACCATGACAGAACCTGCAGAGGCCTCGAGGGAACACAGATGAAGCTGACACCATCTCAGCCCAGAACAGGTTCCTCCCTTCTGGACGTGGAGTGGGAAAAGCCTTGTGCTGCCCCCAAAGAGCTCTTCACCCCACTTCACATAAGACTGCCTCAGCCCCAGGAGAAATCATCTTGCTCCTGGCATAGGGGCAAGCTCTCAACAAGCACTCACGGCCCACCCCAGCTCTGAAGGACCAGGAATGTGTTGGCAAGTTAAGCATCTCAAAGGCAAGCGTTGAAAACAGCCATCAAACCTCAAATGAGATTGCTCGGGATGGGAAGGGAAGCAAAACTACAAGGCCTGGGGTGGACGCAGCGCCTGAAGGTGGGCCGCATTCTCCGCGTGCTCTGGGGCTGGCACTGGGCAGCAGGCCCCACAAGCCACTCCAAAACAATGGCACTCTATGCTCCCTGCAGGGCAAACCAGGCCAGAGGGGTGAAGTTCACTGTAAAAGCATTGCTCAGCAATCCCTGCATCCCTACCACAGGGACTTCTTCAAGATTCCAAGTAGATGACATAAACTAAAAGATGCTGAAAGCCGCCAACAGGGCCGCAGCACAGGACACAGAGCCTGCTGTGTGCAGGGACCATAGAGGCTGTGCCTGGAGACATCCCGCACAGACAAGTCGCTATGCCATGCTCAAGGGCCTGGTAGCAAAATAGTTGATAAATGTGTTTGTTCAAAGTGGAAGGGAGGGAAAGATGAGGAGGGAATGTGGAGGGGGGAGAAAGGGACAGGCAGACTAGCTCTCTATTAAGAACTACACGTTGGCAGTCTACCCAGAATGAACAAGAAACATATCCCGTAGTGTAATGTCCAAGCTGTCAGACCCTGTTTAATAAGCATTTCTGTAAAATCAAGTGCTAGAGCTTTGTTTGGAATGTGTCTTGGAGGTGAGGAATGTGTCTTGTTTGGAATGTGTCTTGGAGGCACTGGGAGTTCCACGTGAAGAGATGTACATGTCATCTAAGGCATCTAGGTGTCCCGGACTTGTCATCAGTTAAGAGAAAGCACTGAACATGCACCATTAGAGGCTGGGATGGTTATCATCTGACTGAGTTAAGCAAAGTAAAACCCTCTAACACTCTCATTGCTGGGGGAGGAAACCAGGAGAAGAGCATTACATAGACCAGAGCCTGTGGTCAGTGGAATAGCGAAAAAGTGGCACCTCCTCAGAGGAAGATGAACACCATGCCTCTCCACGTGACTCTCAGCCGAGACATTCTAGGATCACATCCTGACCCGTTGCCTCCCTGCAAAGATACTGTGATGGCCTCCATCCTCGCTGAGAAGCAAGACTCCAAGGACTGACTCTGGTGTGGGCGACCTCCCTTTCTCAGCAAAAACTAGAGCAGATGTTTGATAAGTGGAACTCTAGAAGCAGGAAGAACACAAGCCTAGGGGGTCATTCAATGTGCCACTAACATGCTGGTTGACCTTTGCCAGGCCTCTTCCCTCTCTGATCTCAGGTTCCCCTGTCAGGTGGGAAAAACAGCACTTCTCTCAGGATTGGTGCAATTGCTTCTCCAAGAAGATGGGGAAAGGGCTTTTTAGATTACAAATCACCCAAGTTGATGTGAGCGCATGCTCCTATTACTGTAGGGCCTCACAGGGAGGAAGCACAAATAAGGAAACACCACCAAGACTTACCACTGGGGCAAGATCTATGCAGGTGTAAGATCTTGCTCCTTTCTGGATTCCAGATGCCAGTGCATGAGCCTGGGGAGGGAGCAACGCCACCCGCAGCTTACAGAAAGCCACAGCAGGCCCCCCCAGTCACAGGAGCTGCTCTGGAGTTCACTGGGTACATCCTCAACCCCTACCCCCACCCCGTCTCTCCTAAGGAATTTTTGTTTTTAATTTGTATATATACTTATTGACATATCACTCACATACCATTAAAAAAAAAAAAAAACCACCCATTCACAATGCTCAATCAAGTGCTTTTTAGTGTATTGAGAATCCCCAACCCCTGAAAACTACTTGTCTGGTTTATGTTTAAGAGTTTGACTTTTTCACTTACAAATGAGATCATACAGCCTTAGTCTTTCTCTTACTTCAGTACAGTGTCCTCAGAGTCCATGCTTATCACCTCAAATGGAAGGATTCCCTTCTTTCTCATGACTGAACAGCATCCATGAGTGTGTGCTCATGCACCACAGCTCTATCCATCCATCCATTGGTAGATTGTTTTTCATGTCTTCACTTGTGGAAAGTCCTGCCATGAATGTGGAAGTGCTGATATCTCCTGGCGGTCAAATTTTTATTTCCTTTGAATATATATCCGGAAATGGGATTATTGGATCATACAGAGTTCTATTTTTAATTTTTTGAGGAACCCCCGTATTGTTTTCTATCATGAGTAGCTGTAACAATTTATATTCCCACCAGCTGTGCATGGGGTCCCCTTTTAGCCATATGTTTGCCAGCATTTGTTACCTCTTGTCTTTTTATAATACTCATTCTAACATATATGAGATCTTACCTCATTGTGGTTTTGGTTTGCATTTCTGATGATTAGTGATGTCAAGTACCTTTTTTGTGTATTTGTTGGCCATTTTCTTTGGAAGACTGTCCATTCAGCTTCTCTGCCCATTGTTCAATCAGATTATTTCTTTGTATATGAGTTCTTTATATAATTGGATACTAACCCTTTATCACATGTGATTGACAAATATTTTCTCCCATTCTTTTTATTTTGTTGATGGTTTCTTTTGTTGTTCAGAAACTTTTAGTTTGAGGAAGCCCAACTTGTTTATTTTTGCTTTGGTTGTCTTATTTTTGATAGCAAATCCAAAAACTCCTTGCCAAGACCAATGCCAAATCATTTACCCCCCAATGCTGAATACAAGTGACCAGAGCAGACATTCTTGTCTTATTTCTGATCTTAGAGAGATACATTCAGTCTTTCACCGCTGAGTATGATGTTAACTATATATTCTTTGTATATTTTCTTCATCAGGTTGAAGAAATGTCCTTCTATTTCTAGTCTGTTGAGTGTTCTTTTCATGAAAGCATATTGGATTTTATCTAGTGTTTTTTCTGGAATTTTTAAGATAATCATCCATTTTTTTTCATTCTTTAATATACTGATATGGTTTGTTGCATTCATTGATTCTCAACTGTTTGAACAACCATGATGTTATAGGATAAATCCCATTTGCTCGTGGCATATATTCCTTTTTACATGTCTCTGGATTATGTTTCTATGTTGCTGTATTTTTTGAGGATTTTTGTGTCTTTATTCCTAAGATATTCTGTTCAGTAGTTTTCTAGCCTTGTGATAGCTTTGTGTTATTTTGGTATCAGTGTAATACCAGTGTAATACTGGCCTCACAGAATGAGTTAGAAAGTGTCCTTGAGTGTTTTATGGGATGTGAACAGAGAAAGCTACTCTGGGATCGTTTGCCGGTTTCTTGGTCAGCTCTGCTGACATGCAGCTCCCTGCAGCTGCACATTATCCTCATCAAGTCCCACATGCTCCTTTCAGTTCAGTGTGGAACCAGAACATTAGCAATGGCATGTTTGTCCCAGGAATAAACTTGAACCTCTTTTCTTGGGATTCTGTTCATCCCTTACTTCACCAATCTCTACAAAGAAACAGAGCCTGTTGTTCCATCCCCTGCCTGCACAACTTACCGGGTTTTTTTCTGCAAATTGATCTATCCCTGCATCTTCCCCTCAAAGCCCTGAACTTAAGTGGAGCTCAGAGTTCTGATCTGCCAGGGGACAGTCAGCTGACTTGGGAGACAAAGAGAGACTGTCCCCATTGAGTGGATGGGAGTTACTCCCACTGGATCTGCCTGCCTAGTTATGGTATCATTCTCCTGGAGTATAGGGAAGAACTGTTAAGTCAAGATCTTTGCCTGGGAGAGAAATGGAAATCAGAGATGTCAAAGTTTAAGCGGAACATTATGCTCCAACATTATGACAAGGGTGAAAACCACTTCATAGACAGAATCACCTAAGAGGGCAGGAGTACGGCTCCACTCAGCTCTGCTGAGATCTGGGGCTGTGAGTCACATATACTTTGAGGGAATGAGGTCATTTCTAAAGGCCCTGCCAGCAGGAGCCTCGGGGACACCCAGCTATGCACATTAACAAGGATTAGCCCAGACTTCAGAGCAGGCCCAAGGAAAATCCAATACTGAGTCTAAAGACAGGCTATGTGATTTTTTTTTTACACCATGAACTTCTGGGGATGTTGCATCGCCTCTGAGGACAGTGATCTAGGGAAATGGGGCACATTAGAAATGGAGAAGTACACTGGGAATACCCTGGGGCAGGTGCAAGAGCCCACCCAGTGGGGTGTTTATCACCTAATGGATATTGAAAGCCTCTGTGAGTCTCAAATCAAATTTCCCTTTAAAGGCAAGATAACAAGGGAAGTGACTGGGCGATGCCTGTGATGATTCATCTGTCTCTAAGCAGCCGCTTCTGTCTGGGGCCGCACACAGCCCAGAGTGGGGGCCACCAACCCACTCTTGCTTCAGTTTCCAGTTTCCAGAAAGTTCAGTGGGATGCTTGCAGGCCCTGAGTCTCAGGTTCCTCTTTTCTGGAAGGAACATGTTTCCTTCCCTTCAATCAGCTGCACCAGAACGCACAAACTTAGAGACTAGGCTGTGAGTACTGAGCAACTTAATGATTATTCATTAAGCACCTATGGGTGGGCCAGAAACTCTGCAGGGGTGAGTCGGGTGTGCTGTGTCATCCTGTAGATGAACCCTAAGTGTGGCTGGCATGAGGCAGGTATAAGCATAACAAAGAAATTGCAAACAGGGTGCCATGAGACATGAATTCAGAGGGAAACCTAGGCAGGTAGATATGAGTTGAGCTTCAAAAGTAGGACTAGAATAGGATCAGATAATTGTCTGTCCTGTCACAAGAGAAGCAGGGCTGAGTCCATCAGTCTGGAGCCAGCAGATGTGTTTACCAGATGTGTTTACCATATCGAACCAAGATGATGCCTGTGCAGTGGAAATAGTATAAGACAGAAAGCCACGCCAGTAACAATGACAGTAGCAACTGAAACAATTGAGACCTGAGTGTGTGCTAGATTTTGGAGTTTTGTAGGTTCCAGCTCCTCTAACCCTCCAGGCCTGTGAGGCAGGGTCTGTTACCATCACACTTTATATCTGGGAAACCATAGCTTGGAGAATTTAGTAACTTGCACACTGACGCTCCGCTTCAGGCAGTATATCCAGTATCATTCCAGGCTCCTAGGATCAGGACAAAGTTCGAGACAGGCCACAGATACCAGCTGCGCACCTTCCTCTGGGCCTCTCTCGAGTCATATTTTTTGAATGAGAATATACTGACCAGATAACCTGAAGGTCCCATTTAGCTCAGTCATCTGAGACTCTAATATTTCTCAGATGGAGAGTGGGTGGGGTGGAGGGAGAATAGAAAAGGGTCTGGGAGCGATAAGGAAATGAGAGAATGAGAGAGCAGGCTCAGGTGAGGCAAGGTAAAATGCCAGCTCCCCACTTTGGTTGTAACCGTTCACCTCATTTTTTAGCCTTATGTTCATATTTTCAGGGGCAGCTTCTAATTTGAGCACTGACCACCCCTATCCCAATATACACAGGGCCAGAACAGTAACCTCAATATCAACACTGCCAGTGCCTTGGCTTTGCCCTGGGCAGCTAATGAGCCTGAGCAGAGCCTGGGCACTATACCAAGTCCCCTGCAAGACTTGCCTCCCAGCCCAAAACCCCATCAGCAGCAGGGTGGTCTCCCCTGGCCTGTGCAGGTAAGAAGTGGTTAGTAAATGTCACTTTGACACTTGGGAACAGGGCATAACTATCGGAGCTATTCCTCCGGCTGCCTTCCAGATACCCAGGCCTCCCCCAGCATCTGTTTGCTGTGCTCTGCTCTGGGACGATTATAAAGGTGAGCAGAGAAAGAGCAGCCAGCACAGCCACCCAAGAACCCATGCTCACCCAACTCCAGAGCTCATTGGTGACGATCCCTCGGCAGCTGGTAGGGCTTTTTTGACCTCAGATGCCTGTGACCTCTCTTTATTTCTCCAAGGGTATTTTCATGTCCCTTTTCTTTAACTTGGATAACTCCTTGTGCTCATGGTCACACTGCTTTTCTCCAGCCAGGATCCTCTCCAGTAACCAAGAGCCTGCACCCACATACATGGCATTCAACAGGAACTGCACTCCCCTCTCCAGCCTGCTTCCCCCCTTTTTCCTCTTCATGCTCACTCATCACGAGGCAGTGACTTCGCCCCCTTGGAAAGGATGCCCCTCAGCTGCTAGGGCCCTGCAGTTAGAGCAGGCAGAGGTGGGCTTCTTTCCAGGGTCACTGTTGCTGCTTTGCTTGCTGGAAGAGTCAGAGTTTCCATGGCTAATCTACCTTCCTCCTTGAGAGCCATGTGCACCACTGAGCCCATCCAGAGTCCCTCCTCCCAGAGTGCACATACTCTAGTTCTGGATGATTAGAAGCAAGAGAGGCTGGCCCTGTACCAGCTGGGAAAGGTTTCCTTGCTACTGGAGCGTGCTGCACTGGAGCGTGCTCTTCTGATTCATGTCAGCTGGGAAATATCGAACCACCTGTAAATGCCAAGGGGAACTAAACCAATACTGAAGATGACAGAGTGCAAGATGGAAAGAACCTCTTCTTTCCCTAAAGGTGCTTTTGAGACATTGGCTAACCACTCCTGGAATTGCCCATTCTTGGGGCTTTTTACTACATGAGATAACAAAACCCCCATCCTTTGTGGTTTTTATGCCTCTAAGCTGGATGCAGCCAACTCAGACTGTAACTTATCCACCCACCTTATCAGGTGTGGCAAGGAACAAAGGTCTGACATAACCCCAAACTCTTCCTTTACCCATAGACCAGATTGGCCCTGCTGCCTGCTTTTGTAAATAGAGCTTTACTGGAACACAGCCACACCACTCACTTACAGATTATCTATGGCTGCTTTGGCTTGAGTAGTAGCAAAAGACATAGTATAGTCTAGAGAGAAGAAAATGTTTACTATCTGGCCAAGTCCTAATTTAGATCCATTAGGCTGTAGAGAAGCAAAAGTTCTTAGAAAATTACCCCCAATTATATAGGTACATTAAAACATGAAATCTCTGGAAAGGAGGCACTATTGCAGCCGAAGTCTCAGAATACCTGGTATCAGACCACACCCTGAAACAGAGTCTGTCCTGAGAGGGAACGTGAGGGAGTATGAGCTGTTGGTCAAACTCACTGTTTGAGATAGTTAATTCTGTGCCCACATGACTAAGCTATGCTGCCCAGTTGTTTGATCAAAACACCAGTCTAGATGTTGCTATGAAGGTTTTTTAAGGTATAATGAATATTAAAATCAGTAGACTTTGAGTAAAACAGATTATCCTCCATGAGG
The DNA here is from genome assembly GCF_014898055.3 of Talpa occidentalis. NCBI lineage: Eukaryota > Metazoa > Chordata > Mammalia > Eulipotyphla > Talpidae > Talpa > Talpa occidentalis. The sequence continues at coordinate 29,042,503 of NW_023605194.1, forward strand.
TGGTAGGCCTCATCCAATCAGCTGCAGGCCACAGGAGAAAAGACTAAGGTTTCCCAAGGAAGTAATTCTGCCTTAAGACTGAGATACAGGGGCCTCCCTGGTGGCGCAAGGGATTAAGCACCACACTATGAAGCAATCTGCATCAACTGCAGCATGAGTTCAATCCCCAGCCAGCCAGGAAGCAACCCACATTGCACAGCAGACCTCTCCTGTCTCACCCACTGCTCTCCTCAGCAGTGTATTTCAGTCAGTCTGCCAGTTCTGTTCCCCACTCTGTCTCTGGTGAATCCTCTCACCCACCGCATCTCTGGCCTGTACCCCAGCTCTTGTATGCATAAGTAAATAAATCTTTAAAAAAAAAAAAACTGAGATAGACACTACCTGAGCATCCAGCTGTCAGTTCTGCAGATTTCAGAGTCCAGACTGCAGCATCAACTCTTCCATCAACTCAACATCTCCAGCCTCCTGCCTACACAAAAGATTGCGGACTGGTCAGCAGCTCCCACAACCACAATGATCACACACACACATGAGATAAATCAGTAGACACATGTCCATTGGTTCTATTTCTCTGGAAAACCCTAATACACTGATCATTCTAATTCTCTTGCAGCTGTAAGGTCACATGTTATGTGTTATACCAAGAGAGTTTTCAAAGACAAAACTCATAAATGTCAAAAGCTAAAAATGATTCTCAAATGGATGCAAAATTTAAACTCACAATTTCTTAGTTCACAGTTGCAAAGGTTGGGAAGGAAACTTGGGGATGGGAAGCTCCTATCACACCAGGGACTAAACAGAGATGGCTTTGATAGCAGGTTCAGAGGTGAGGTCAACTCAGCTGAAACATCTTTTTAAACACAGGGTGAACAGGTCAAGTCTGGCCAGCTCACCCCTTGTCCAGTGAGGATGTTTTACATTCCTTGGGAACTACATGCTTGGGAGGAGAGCGCTGCTCTTCCCTCCAGGACTCAGCAGCAGCCACATTCTCTGGTGGGCCAGTCTTCCCAGAGTGCCCTGGGGATGATCTGCTTTGAAATACACAGCACAGGAATTGGACAAATAACCCTTGTTTGTGCAAATGCTCTGCACTTTCTCAGGGTTCCTTTCTTTTCCATCTGGAAGGTCTCCACTTCCTTTGGCTGTTTAACATCCTGGCTTGCGGGAAGGTCCTAATCATTTTTAGTTTTCAGACTTGAATTTCAATCAGTATCTTGCCATTCATAGGAATTCTGGCTCTGAAGCAACACCAAACCCTTATGGAGGGAAATCCTTATTTAAGATACTCTCTTTTGAGAAGTATGTCCTTCTATAAACACTACTCTCCTTGTTCTGCAAGCTCCCTGTGTTTCATAAATATTTCTATTTATTAAACATTCAACAACATCAAGTCATTTTCTAATATTATTTCATCATAGTCATGTTGAAAATGCAGTGTGTAAGGGTCTCTTGCATTGTCAAATGTGTCTTTCTCCTATTTGTAAGACATAGCAACTCAATGGCCATTACAATGTCTAATGATCTACTTTCTAGCAGCTTCACGTTGCCAGCATCTTCTGGAAGCACAGTTCAAGTAGAAGGCGAGGGAAGTGTAATGTACGGGTGGGCAGGGAGGTGACACAGGTGTGGGGAAGGCTTGGGAGAGCCAGGAAATCCTAAAGAAGTGGAGAGATTCCTCTATTGTGGACTTCTGTTTGTAGTGTTAGATGAACTTATATACTTATATAATTTCCAGTGTCAAAAAGATTAGAGAAGTGGGCCTCCCTGGTGGCACAGCGGGTTGAGCGCAGCGCTGTGAGGCTGTCCGCAGCCTCTGCAGCACGGGTTCAATTCCTGGCGGGCCAGAAAGATACCCACATGGCGCAGCAGACCTCTCCTGTCATGCCTGCTACTCCCCTCAGCAGTGTTTTCAGTCCATCTGCCTGTTCTGCTCCCTGCTCTGTCTCTGGTGAGTTCTCTCATCCTCCCGCTCCTCTGGCCTGTACCCCAGTTCTTGTATAAATAAATAAATCTTTTTTAAAAAGATTAGAGAGGAGAAGGTGAAGAGAAAGACTTGATTCATCAACAAGCTTGATGTTGCAGTTTTGAGTCTGAAATCTGTAAGCCTGACAGCTAGATATGCAGGCAGGGTTTCTATATTTCAGTTTAAGCTCTCTGTCTATAATATTCATGCCACACCTGTCCTCACTTATATTTTTGAAACAGAAAATTGCATCCTTTTTTAATTTAAATTTTATTGTGGTATAATTAATATAAATTAGTTTCAAGTATACAGCATAATGAGTCACTAATGTATATATTGCACAATGATTACCATAAAAACCTCGTTAACATCCATTACCATACACAGTTACAAAATTTTTTTTCTTGTGATGAGAACTTTTAAGATCTACTCTCTTAGCAACTTTCAAATATGCAATACACCATTATTATGTATATTATCATCTTATGTATATTACATCTCCAGGACTTGTTTTATAACTGGTAATTTAGATTTTTAGACCACTTTCACACATTTCACCCTTCTCCTACCCTCTCCCCCTAACCCATTCCTCTGCCTCTGGCAAACTGAGGGTTATTTTGGTTTGGGAGATATTTTGTGTGGGTTTTTTTTTTTTATTTTTTTTAAATTCCACATATAAGTCTCAAGACCAAATAGAACAGAGTTCTGGTTGAGCAGATGCTTTTCCCCAAAAGGAAGTTTCTGCAACAATCTTTAGCTGTATCACCTTTCAAAGTCAGCTCTTTCCCTCCTAGGAAACCCTGGGCCTAAGCACTTGTTAGTCCTTCAGTGTAGGGTATAAAATCTTCCAGTGCATCTCCATAATAGAAAAAAATGTGTGTGCTTATGTGTTTGTGTGTTTAATGAGAAGGGACTTATATGACATACATCATTGAAATTTATATCCATTTGGAGAACAAATTCTCACTTCCAACCTATCTATGGTATGAGTTGAATATCCCACATATTAACCTGCAGCTATTATTTATATGGTAACAAATGGAGTTAATGAACACCATGTCAACAGAGCAAAGAAGGGTAAACACTGTGTAGGTTATTTGAGAAATCATCTGAAAACCAATGGCAAATCCTTCTGTATGTTGCAATCATGCGATGGGGTGACCTCACTATCCAAAGATTCTCCCAAAGCAAATGGCACAAGAAGAATTCAGTAAATGACTTCTTCCTGCCGGTGGGTTCAGTAAAATAGAACTTATTAAATGAAAAGTGGTCAGTTTAAACTGCATGTTACAGATCTCAATTAAGTGCAATCATCCAATTGTTTTCTTTTTTATTAAACCACTTTTTTTTTAAAGATTTATTTATTTATTTATACAAGCACTGGGTACAGTTAGAAGTGCAGGAGGGTGAGAGAATTCACCAGAGCCAGAGCGGGGAGCAGAACAGGCAGAAGGACCGAAGTACACTGCTGAGGGGAGCAGCGGGCGGCAGGAGAGGTCTGCGCACCATGTGGGACCCTCCTCCGGTGACGGGGGAGAAGCCGGGGATCGAACCGGTGCTTCAGAGGCTGCGGGGCAGCTTCGCAACCCAGCGCTCAACCGCTGCGCCATGGGGGAGGCCCTCATCCAATTGTTTTCTTAAAGAATGTATATTTGAAATCATGTGAACATTTTGAAAATTTACTTTAAAAAGTCATTTGCTCTGAATCATATATTGGGAGACAGTGAAGGGGGAAAATCATATGAAGTCATTCATAAAAGGCCATAGGCAATTACCCAGTCGTTTTACTTCAACTCCCATGTACTGCTTTAAGGGAATGGCCTTGAAAATGTTCCTTATTATTAATGTTATTTATGTTAAAACATAGAGGTCTATTTTTCAAGGCTCAAAGAAAACTAAATCGCATCTCAACAATATGTGGTGCTGTTATAGGACAGGGAGAGGGGCAGCCCAAAACCCTGCAAACCTGCCTATTCTAAATGCGTTCTGCCATCCGCCGCATCAACACAAAACATAGGAGACTTTAATGAAAAGGAACTTTAATAAAACTAGGAAACAATACAGGTAAGGCAAAGAATCTAGTTTCTAAATCAAGCACCCAAAGTTACCCGTCCCCTCGTGGGTAAAAGTCCATCCAAATGGGATTGGCCCAGAGCAAGGCCCCAAGGCCTGCCACAAGTCTAAAGCATCTTCCAGTGGGGACCCACAGAAAAGGGTCAGACACAACCAGACAGGCCCGGAAGGAAAAGAGCAAAATCAACATCAAGATAAAAGCTGCCATTGTCACCTCCCCACGGGTCTCACCCACATCTGTGTCACCTAGTCCACGACCAAAAGACAAGCGCAGTTTCTTCACGTGTCTCTAGGCTCCATGCGCCTCCTCCAGGTCTCCTGGCTCCATCCTGCTTCCTTCCTCAGTCTCTTCTGCTTCTCCCCTTCCTGCTCAGCTCCACCCTCCCTTGGGTGGGGCAGGGAACCTCCCCCTTTCCTGGGGACCACCCTGTTACAGTGCTACCCAGTCATTTTCATGACTTGCTTCTCCCAGCACCAGAAAGAAGAAAGTAATTTCTCAGTCGTCCTGGAGCAGCGTCCTGATGCGGCGAAGCCTCAAGCGACAGCCAAGCAGAGGCAGATGCCCAGCAACCTTGCCTGACCAAGACACAACTGTGTCTTCTCAGACGCTCAGGTCTTTGAAGTTCCCCACTTGCAAATCAAATATAAATTCATGCTTTATGGCTCCTTCGTGACTAAAAATGTTAGATGGTGTTTCCAAAATATACAACATGCCAGAAAGGAATAGGTTTGGGCCAGGGAAGACCTCAAAATGAAGGTGGTTTGTGAGTAAAGACTGAAAGAACATAATAAGCAATTCCTGTAGATATTTAGGGGAATTTCCTTCCAGGCTAAGGGAACAGCAGGTGCAAAGGGACTGGGATTGGGGCGAACCTGGTATGTGGAGCGAAGGCTGTGGCTTGGGGGGTGAGATAAAACAGAACTTGCAGGAGGTCCAGCAGGTGGTGACTGGAAGAGTTTATCTTGCTTTGTCATCGAATCTGATTTCTTGAAAGGGTGGAGCTCGAACCAAGCAAGCAACCATCAGGACTGCACACAGATGCCCCTCCAGCAAAAATAAGGGCTTCACTGATCACCTTCTCCCCTACGCGCACACAAGCCACTGCGGTGTCAGCTCAACAGCCTTTGTTGGCAACCCAAGAGCCCCCATTACACCAGAGTCCAGGCCTTCGCCCGCACTTTGGACTCTCCCTACTGAGCCGGTGCTGCTTCCTCCAAGCACCTCCTAGCCCTCAGGGTGGTCCCGGGACTCCCGTTAGGCGCCAATCTCCCCCGCCGCCTTCAGCTCCTATCCGAGCCCACCCTTGCGGGTAAGCCCGCCGCGGGGCGAGCGAACGAGGTGGCGCCATTGGCCGGCAGGGCGCGAGGGGCGCGCCCGGGGCGGGGCTCGAGGGGCAGACGGGGCGGCGCTATTGGCCAGCGACGAGCGAGGGGCGGGGAGGGGCGGGCCCGAAGTGCGGGGTCCTGGAGGCCCCTGGCTGCAGACGACGCGTTGCTACTGGTCGAGGACGGGGGCACAGCCCTGGCAGCGGCTTCCGGACGGCGCGATGAGTGGACGGTGAGTGATGCACGGGCAAGAGAGTTCGGGGACGGCCTCGGAGCTCCGACCCACCTTTCTTTCGCGCTCCGGGCCCGCCCCTAGCCCTGGGAGCTGGAGACTGGGCACAGGTGCCCCACGCTGCGGCGCGCACGGCCCCCTCCCCCTGCCAGTCTGGCGCATCCCGGGCCTCAGGTCCACTGCCGGGTTGGGCACTGCGCCAAGCGCCTCCTCCAAGGGGAGGACACTTTCAGGGCCCACACCTGAGCACGACAGGTAAGCGCGGCTTCAGACTACACTTCGCCCACCTTCTCTCCCGTCTAAGCCAATAACCTAGAAGCATTGGTCTTAGTGTGGTGGGGAGAGATCCAAAGCGCTTTACCACAATTCTCAGATTTCATACACGGAAAACCAGTGCCAAGAAAATAGGAGAAGGAGGGACTTGCCTCACAGTTGCCATTTATAAAGGATTTCTCTTTTTCCAAGACCTGTGCTGAGGACCAGCACAGAATGCCACCTAAAACTCCCAGCTCTGATACATTCGCTTTTCCCCATTTCAGATGAGAAAACTGAGGCTAAAAAATAGTGGTATTGACCAGTTTTACCCAGATGAGTCAGTGATGGAGTCAGGCTCTGAACCCCTGCTTTGTTGTGCCAGGTCTTATTTCATCCACCAACCTCAGAACTCACCCTGCAAGACACCTCGCTCTTCCAAGACCGCTGATTCGCACAGCCCTACACTTCCCACCTCCCAATATGCCCCTGTGTTTTCATTAATCTGACACAGCCCTGGCCAGGGGGAGAGAAGAGGGGTCCTCTCACACCAGGATCAGTGCCAGTGCTTCCCTAAAACTCTGTAAGGAGAGCTTTAGTCACCCCACATCACAGAGGAATTAAATAAGGTCACAGCCAATAAGACTGGGGTTCTGGAATTAAACCCAATCAGGTTAGATTCCAAAGCCATGCGCTTGCACTGGCAGAGACACCCTCACTGGCTTCTTTATAGTTTGTGCCCACAGCACGATCAAGACTTATTGCCAGAACCCATGATTTTAAAACAACTATAACCGAATGATAGAACAAACAGGTAGGCACAGAGCTGCCTGCGTCTAACTCCCCTGTGTAATAGTGGAGCTGCTGCCACCAGGGAGGTGCTAGGGAGGGGAAGTGGGAGGAGAGGTCTGGGAGAAGAGAAGGGGAAGAAGAGAACGGAACGGGAAGGGAAAAAGAGAAGATGGAATATGTTAAACTTCTGTTAAAAAAATTGCTGGCTGGAAATTGCAATGGGGTATGTTTCAGGACTTTGTCAGCATTGGTTAAGTCTGTTTTTGTGAGTTCTTGTTGCAATTCTCTCGCTGGAGTGCTCTTTTGTGTAGTGCTGGTGGGTCAAGACTTGACAGTGAAAGTGAACGTGGCCACAGGTTAAAGTATCAGTGCAAAAAGCGGAGGGGAAGTGGAGCTAGATTCCCCCCATGAGACACTAGAGGGTGGCCTGGAGGGCAAAAGCTACTGAAGGACCAGAATTCCCCTGGGTCGGGGTCAGCTAGGCAGTGGCACACAGCAAAGAACATACAGGACTTATGCTGGCATGTGTCAAAGTTCAGAGCCTGTGAACACAAAGCCGCAAAGGGGACACGCTGGCTGCTGGACCTACCAGAAGGTGCTCTGGATGGGACCTCTGGGGACCAGGAGCCTGGTTCTGAGAGCCAGCTCAGCCTGTGCCCTCGATCCCAGCAGTTACTGATGGGAGGACTGTTATTCTGTTTTCAGAGCCCCGCTATCTCTCCTGAGCCCCTAGCCTATAATGGGAGTTTCTTTTTATTTGGGGTAAACCCTGAATGGGACCCATCTTACATGTGTCCTCATTCACCTTTACAGCAGTGAGTGATTCAATTAAATAGCAACCTGAGGTTCAGAGAGAGAAAGGGACTTGCCTAAGATCACACAGTTTGAGAATCATAGAGCAGAGCTTTAAGCCCAGGTCCTTGTGAAGGCTGGATGGTTAGCCAATCACAAAGTACTTAAGAAAATATTTGGAAATTGTTTTAAAGTAAATTAAAATAAAATAGGAAGTAGCTGTACTTCCATGGCTTCTGTGGTTTTATTCATTCTTGTGAAAGGGGAACTTTTCAGTTTGCTCAATCTCCCTTCCTGGCTGGCTGACCTTGTCCCCAGAATGCACTGTTGAAAGAAAGATTTGGAAGTCTCTCCCTGTGTGAACTTGAGAGGTCAGGGAAAAAGTGTCATACAGCTAGGAAGAGCCCTAAAGATACTCTAAACTAGCTACCATAGAACCCTGGCTAAATGGTGTCGAGAGTTGGCACAACATGCAGAAGCCAAGTGCCAAGTTGATGCCCCCGCAAAACTCACACTCAGAATTCTCTCTGCAGTGTCCTTTGCTTCCTCTGCCTTGCTGTGACAGTTTTAGCAGAAGTCTTAACCTAGGATCTGGGGGTCCAGGAGCACATGAACAGAGGCTTCTTGATCTCTCTGCAATCGTTTGCAAATTCAGTGTGCATGTGTGTGCGTGCATGTGCATATCTACTCACACCCTCATGTGCATTTTTCTGGGGAGAAAAGTGTTAAGCTTTCAAGAAATTCCATTGGGCTTCATAACCTAGAAGATTCTAAGTTGCACCATACCTTACAGGAAACTGCCCCCCAGCAGCTACACTGGCATGCAGGACTGTGCCTGGCCAGGTGGTCAGTGCAGGTGGGGCAGCTGCAGAGCACCCAGGACAGTCCCACAGCAGCTGGCCTCCACCACTCAAGGCCCACCTGCAAGGCTATATCCCGGGCCCAGGTGATCAAGAAATTGGCTGGTGGTCATTCTGAGCAACAATTTGGCCCAAAAACCAGAGGATCCCCTCTTCCATATGCAGGAGGTGTGTCAGTTTGAAGAGTAGAGATCTCTCAGGGCCAGGGGTATGTGTGTAAGGAGGACCAGGAAGGTTGGAAACAATTTTCTTGCTCCACATTGCAATGCTTTAAAAGTTAAGTCAAAAGCCAGAAGTCTGGCCTCAGGGATCTGGGCGAGGCACTGGCCCTGGGCTGGGCTGGCAGGAAGTTGTGAGGAAGGCCAGTCACATGGGTGTAGGGGGCCAGGCTCTTCAGAGGAAGGACACTGGTGTCAGGGAGGCCCATGAGGTGGAATGGGTTCAGGGAGACATGTTGGTCGGAACTCAGCATGTCATCAGTGGGGAGGGGACCCAGGAAAGGTGAGCCGAGTCCAGGAGCCCAGGGGAGGGCAGTGAGGAAGTTTTGGTGGCTGTGAGCTTTGGTGGCTCTGTGGCCATCTCTTCTGCTCTCCCTCAGCTCTCTGTCTGGAATGTGCATGTCCTCCCGGAGCTCCTCACCCTGCTGGGGCAGGGAAGGCTGTGGCCAGGTCAGGGTAGGGCAAGGGGCAGGAGAGCTGTGGAGGCAGGAGGAGGGATAAGGATAGTGGTGTGGGAGGGGGCAGGAGCTGTAGTTGCTGAGTCGCTTCTGCCATCCACATCCCAACTGCTGGCTTTCTCTGCAAAAATGTGTTGCTAAGAGGCAGCCTGTGTCCAGGCAGAACCCTTCTCGGAGACAACTGGTAGCAATATGCACTGTAGCTTCTTCCCTGGCCAACCTCCTGCCACTTGCTGGCTAACAGGTGCAGGGGAAGCCCCCTATATAAAGTTTCCTTGTCTTAGCACCTTCCTGCTGGCCTAGGCTGGCATGTGGAAGTGGTAACTGGGCTGTACAGCAAAAAGCTTAGATTTCCCCGGGAATGCAAGGCAATGTTGCCAGGGCCTGCCCTGTCCCTCCAACCCCCCACCTCCTTCTAGTGGGAGCAGACTTGGCTGAGAGGCCCCCAGCTGTGCCCCACTTTCTCTGTCCTCCTTTCTTTTGCTTCTCATTCACTTTCTCTGTATGTTTTATTTCAATCATGCCTGAGTAAGAAAATAAGCCTAATTTTATGAAATGTTAGAACAGAAATTACCAAACTCTGATTTCACAGCTGTCCTCAAAACATTTTAATTCAGATGTTGGTACATTTTCCATTTTGCAAGCAAGGACAGCTGTCGACTTTTGTGAGTATTTTTTATTTTATGGAGAGAGGGCATGGTAGTACCAAAAATTCGGTCGTACAGTCTCGAAATAAAAGGCTTTAAATGTATTCAATTTAGCTTCATGAAAACTGTACTTCATTCACCTTATTTTTATCCTTTTGCCACTGGCCAATCAGAGTTGGGCTGTAGTGCTGATTTGCAGAACCGCAGAGAGGGCTTCATCGGTGACAATCAACTCCATGACCACAAAAGAGGAAAGCTGGGTCAAGTCTAGCAGTTGGAAAGGCTTCAGTGTCCTTTGTCCCAAATCAAAGACCAGGACAATGCACGGGCAGGCTGTGGCAGCTGCCTCCTCAGCAGCCCCTCCACATGGCTGGCAGAGCAGCCGCTGAGGTGGAAAGGGAAAACAATCCACTGTCTGTTCACTGGGGACAGGTAACCAAGGCTGGCACAGCACCCTGGGGCCCCTCCTCTGGGGACAAGGCACCCTGGCTGCAGCATAACCCTCTGGTTGGGGACAGAGTTTCCTCCAGCCTGGGAAGCAAACATGGAGGCCTGGGCTGTGTGCCCTGGGGTGGGGGGGAGGGGCGCAGGCCAGGACAAAGGAGGCTGGACTCCCAGGAGCAGCAGGGCTTGGCCTGCCGGGTGCATCTGTCACTGGTTTTCAGCTGTGCCTTGGTGGCAGGGCAGCCCAGCCTATCTTCCCCACTCCTGCATCAACCGACTTTGCTTTAATCCCTGGGCTTCTGCCTAGGGTTTTCTTTAAAGATAAGATAATACTTTTCATAGAATATTGAAAAACACTGCTAACGAGTTTCTCCAAAGTCTGCTCGAGGCAGAAGGAGAGTGAGCATTTAAGGGGCAGTTTCAGGACCATGCTCCAAATGGAGAGAAATCTGTTTGTTTTCTTACTGAGCACTTGCTCTCTCTCTCTCTCTCTCTCTCTCTCTCTCTCTCTCTCTCTCTAGTAGTTCTCTAGGATGCCTCTGAGATACATGTGCAGTTCACTGATACTGGGAATATTAAAATGGATAAAAATGCCCTCAACCTGAAGTCTAATAAAGGAGACACAAATACCCAGGGTTCAAGTTTTGCGCTGGAATTTTGTGTGTGACCCAAGAGCTCAGGACTGAACCTTGGGGAGGAGATGTTACCTACTTGGGCTCAGGAATGGGGCTTATGAGAACTGCAGACTTGCTTAGGACCACCCAGGCGATGAATGACAGAGGACACGGAAATATGTGGTACTCTCCAAGGAGAGATTGTTCTTCCATGATGCCTAGACCCCCACCCCATTAGATTTAAGACTCAGTCCTGCAAATTGGAAGAGCCCCTTTTGCTGAAGTAGGCCTTTCAATGCTTCTACCAGCCTTACTCATTTACCTTCTGCCCTCATCCAGGATGGTGAACCCCAATTTTTGTGTCTGTCAAGCTAAGCTGTTTACTCTATGAGCCATCTGCAGTCCAGTCCTCCTTCACATTCCTCTTGACTCCTTTCTCAGAGCAGCCTCCCCAGCCAATGGCATGAGTTGGAGACACTGAGCTTGTAGTTATCCCTTAAATAAACCAACTTCTGAGGATAAAGCTCTGAAGGCCAGTGTGAGAAGGCTCTCACGTGTTACTCAGCACAGTGTTTTGCAACAGCATTATCTGGAACCTCAGGCAAGGCACTGGGTGCCCCCCCTCCCCACAACCACTTACCTCCCTATCAACAAAAGCAGTCCCCAATGGTCTGATTTGCATAATTATTCCATTTGACCAAAGCATTCCAATGGTTGAGAACATTTAATCCATGAGAGGTCAATATTCTCATTATTCAGATGGGAAAATTCAGACTCAGAACAGAAAGAACACACAACTGAAGTCATGTGAAATCACAGCCCAGAGCTCTTTAGGAAGCATCCTCCATTAATAACTAATCACAGCTCAACTTAACAAGAATTCCACGTTTCAGAATTCCTGCTACATAGACCAAAATGAGCTACTCCCCACATGCTTGAGGGAATGCAAGTACTGGGGACAGTCAAGTGGTGAATCCGAAGGCACACCAAGGGCAACTTGCAAGTGTTTTGTCTGGCTGCATTTCATTTTTAACTGCATATACATTTGTTGTAACTGAATGACTTTCTGCATACATCAGAAGCACGCAAGGTCACAGGCTGGCCATTGAGAAGCTGTACCAATTAGGACGTGTGTCTTTGTAGGTCACCAAGGCAGAGGACAGGAATGCTTCAGGGTCATACACTGACCCAAATGCAGTGATGTGGAGTGATACACAGCACTTGTTTGCTGAGCTGGCCGCCTGGCCCCACATCTGCTGGAGCTGGAAGGTATGAGCCATCATGTGATCATGATGGTAGCGCTGGTAGATATCCCCACCACCTATTTTAGGCAGTGAAACATAGCCCATAAAAATTCAGGTTTCTGCTTCTCATGAAATACCAGCAGAGCTGCCCCTCTAGTGGAGGACTGAGTCTCCCATTCCCCAGGGACTCCACTAACCAGGGTCTCTCTGGCCCCTGGAGACTTTTACATGTTTTATTATAGCTGTGTATGCACAAGTCCAGGAAAGTTGACTTTTGAAGAGCTGTGAGACTTCTTGTATTCCTGTAATTTAACAGCCATTTTTGGATCCCTGCAAGATGCCAGATTTGTGATCAGTGCTGGTGACAAGTGATGAGGCAGAAAAGCAATGTCACTGCTGTTTGTACCACATACAAGTCAAAACAGGAGGCAGCCCCTACAGGGCCAGCACAGCAAGCACTGGGAACACGTACTGGGACAGGAGAGGAGCTCCTGATAATGGAGCTGAGGGCTGTTCTGGCAAGGGCTTCCTGCAGGAGGCAGTGTCAGCTATAGGACGAGAAGGAGGCTATTTTCTGAGCAGTAGACAGCACCAGAGAAGCCCAAGGCATAGAGGCACTTGGGGGAACAGTGAGCAACTCAGGCTGGAGCTCAGAGTAGGAAGCAGGAGAATTAGGGGAAAAGAGCCTACAGAAGAAGGCATGAGAAAAAAATCACCCCCTATTATTTCTGGGTAAATTCAACCCTCCCCCCATGAACTTGTTAAAACAAGTCATAGCTGTGCCGTGGACCCAGTGTTAAGTGAGAACCCCAGACACAGGTCTTACCCTGGGTGCAGTCAGGGTAAGTGTTTGAGGAACCACTCAGATCACTGGCAGATCACTTTTTCCTCTCAAGAGCTGAGGCGCTAAGGAACTGAAACCCTATTTTCAAGTCTTGGTCGCTCTGCCAAGAAGAATGCTGCTGGAAGACCCAGTTACAGGCCTCACCCTGTGCCTTGGGGAGGGAGGGGCCTCCTGCCAGCCACAGTTGGGGGCTTGACTTCTCTGCAGGCCACAACTTGCCATATTCTACACCAAGGCAGAGGGAAGGTATTCATCGGATGAGTCTGAGGACCCCGGGAGGCCCATCTCCCTCAAATCACTTCCCTTCCCCATGCCAACCATGTTCCCCCAGCCTCCTGGATCAAAGGCTCAATTCAGGGCTGATGCCAACACAGAAAACGTGTCCATGTGGCTTGTGGGTGGGGGCACACAAGCAGGGAGAAGGTGTGCTGAGCTGGAAGCGGTCAGTGCCCACGGGATAGAGTGCTTGCAGTGACAGGCTCAGCGGACATTAGTATGATAGTGAACTTGACCTCGAGCCACCCAGTAACATTTGCACACCCAGGCCAGGAAGATGAGACTGAGTTAGGTTTGTGTGAACGGGTACTGGGGTTTTGTGAAGGAACCGACCTCCGTGGTATGAAGGTCCTCCTGTGTACCCATCTGTACCACCTTCCAGTGTGACTTCTCCCTTCAGATTCCTTGCTGCAACTTGGGAGAAGGCGGGTAGAGGTAGGTCAGGATTGGAGGGTGTGTGTACGAACCTGTGACTCACTGCTGGGCGCACGGGGGTCTTGATAAGAGAGACTCCTCAGCCGGAGTAATAAGGAGTAAGAGAATTAAGAATGTGAGTGGATGACGCCAACAAGACTGGAGGGTTTTTCCTCCGTGAGGAAATCCAGGAAGGTTCTTCAAACCTCTCAGGTTGTGAATGAGGAGAAATATAAACACATGTGTGACTCCACTAGCAATCCTGCACGATAGAGATTAACCTGGGTTAAGGAAGGTTCTGGGGGGTTAAGTCATTGTCTAAGGTCAATATAGAAAAGGGGTTGAGTCCAGACTGCAGGGTCAAAATTCTTGTTCTTGTTCTCATCAGTGACTTTGCTGGGAATCTTGGGTAAAAAATGTGATTAGCTTTTCTTATCATAAAGTGGATATAGGGTGATACCGCATATGTTGTTGTAAGGAATAAATACAATGATTCATAGAAAATGCTCAATCACTGGGGGTCTTCAACATGCGGTGTATCTGGTACCAGTCAGCCATCGTGAGGAGCTGGCAAGGCCATGCAGGTTCCAGACAGCCTGGAGCCACCTGAGCATGGTGGGAATGGGGACGCAAGACCCAAGAGGCGCTGATGGTTTAGGGAGCATCATTTGGGGTATCCTGACTCTGTCAAGGGTGATCTGAAATATTTAGGAGAGTGATCCTGATTCCTGAGAATTATGACAAGGTTTTGGGAGAGGAGCTGACAGGGCTGCTACCTACTGAGTCAGCTGTGCCAACTTGTCCCACTAGGGGACACTGGGGGGCATGTGTAGATAGGTGTGGTGCCCCATTAAGTCCTCTCTAGGGGACCCTTCAGCCATGGGTGACTGCCTTGGGTGGGGGTTGGGGGTACATTATGGAGGTGGGAGGTGAGCCAAGCCTTCAGACCCCTGCATTGAGGCTCCTGGGTACTTCCCTGGCCCTTGCTCCTCCCAGCTCACCTGTTTGTCCATCCTTCCTTGTCTCCCTGACAGGTAACTTCCAAGCCTGCAGACAAGACTAGAAGATGAAGGACGATTGTCCACCCAGTTCTCATGTGCCCATTAGTGACAGCAAGTACATTCTGAGGTAAGCCTTTGTGTGCAGGGAGGAGACCTCATATCTATCCTCTTCTGTCGCCGCTCCCCTGCTCTGGGCAGTCCAGGGAGGATTCAGGACGCTTTATAGATCTAACAACATTTCTGGCCTGGGATAATGATGACGCTGACTTTTTAAGAAGCCTGTCTCTTCAGAGATCAAGAATCTTTTGGGGGTACAGGTTTGAGACCCACCTTCTTGGGCCCACAAAAGCAGGAATTTGTGATAAGACTCTGTGACTCTGTAGAAATGACATTTAATGTATTTAACAGCTATAATACTGTAATCTTACTGAGCTAGACAATTCAAGAAAATGCTTAAAACTAATTTTTAATTTTTATTGATGTAAAGTATATTTTATGACATTGATTTTTAACTCAGCTTATTTTATTTTGTTTATTCTGTCTCATCATAATACATTATTTAATATGTTTTTCTAAATTCATTTCTGAACCATGAGAAAATACAGTTTTTACTTTATCTTGTTTTTGAGGCTGGAGTCCAAATATTTTCTATATTTGGGCAACTGCTATCAGCTACCCTAAAGACAAACAGCCTCCTTGAAATAGGGCCCCTTTTGCTGAGGACCTGAAGGGGTCCTCCTACCAGAGACCCTGAGGAACAGAGGACCTTCCACCTGTCATTTCACAATGCTGCCCACGCCACCGTGTTCCTTATTTAAATTGAATCAGAAGGGCCTCCCTGGTGGCGCAGCGGTAGAGCGCTGGGTTGCGAAGCTGCCCGCGGCCTCTGCAGCACCAGTTCGATCCCCGGATGCTCCCCGGCCACCAGAGGAGGGTCCCACATGGCGCGCAGACCTCCTCTGCCACCCGCTGCTCCCCTCAGCAGTGTACCTCAGTCCTTCTGCCTGTTCTGCTCCCTGCTCTGACTCTGGTGAATTCTCTCACCCTCCCACGCTTCTGACTGTACCCAGTGCTTGTATAAACAAACAAACAAACAAACAAATAAATAAATAAATAAAAACATGCCTCTATTAAAAAAAAATCTATAAAAAAATAATAAAATAAAAAAAATAAATTGAATCAGAAAAGTATAACCATATTGAATTCATTTTGAAGAAAATTCATAACTATAACATGATTCATTTCATGTGTATTTGATATAATAATTTTTATATTGTTAGTTTTTTTACATACTGGCAAGCAGTGTACGTGCAATACACAATCCTGCTTTGTGAATGCCATGAAGTTGTAAATCTTTTCCCCTTCCTTTACCATCACACTTGGGGGACCCACGGGAGGAACATTAGGGAGGATTTTGCTCATGCACACCTTGGCCCCGGGCTAGTGTGGGTGAAGGTGCTGCCTGAAGAGTGTCCTGTTGTCCAGCAAGGCCCCCCCAAGCCAGCTGTGGCTACCAGCACATGCCTTGTGGCTAGAGAGATGTAGTTACTGTGACACTCCAGGTGGCAAATAAGTCATATAAAATAACATAATGAACAGATCACATTAATAATTTTATATTGATTACATGTTGACATGTTCATATTTTAGATATATCTGGTTCAATAAAATGTGTTATTAAACTAATTTTGCTTGTTTTGTTTTCCTTTGGAATGTGACTACTAGGAGATTTACAATTACATGCGTGGCTTGTGTCTCCCATCTTGTTGGCCTGTGCGGCCCAGGCTGGCTGCAGGGAGCCGTCCATCTCTTTGCCACACCCCTGCCAAGACCCACGCAGCAGCTTCCCCATTACTCGGGGAACAAAGCCTCTGGGCAGCAAGGCCCCACAGAGACCTCAGGAGTTCTCAGGGCTGTCCCCTCGTCCCTGACCAGACCTCCAGAAAGTCCAGTAACCACAGCAGCCACCCCAGCCCCTGCTGGAAAGTAATATGAGGAATAAGGCAAGAATCTTTAAAATGTCAATTACCCAAGCCCAGGAGGTTTGTAATGAGGAAGTGACTCAGGGTAAAGTGCAAGGAGATTGCAAGGAGCTCTTATCTGTAATAGTGAAAGTGTGCAAATACCATAGCTGTCCAGTGACGTGGTCCTTCTGTGAGTTTCATTTCCTTCTCAGCCCCTCTCCATGCTATCCAGAGGGCTGCAAGGCAAAATCCTGAGAAGGCCAAAGGGCATGTGTCAGATGGCAGAGGCTAGCCTTGCAACTGATACTGCGCAGCTGGTAGGATGTGAACTGTTCTGACCATTTGACCAATGAGAAAACTGAGGTCAGTAATGTCAAGGGGCTGTGCAAGACCCTTGAGTCTGTGTGTGTGTTTACCATTTTAGGTCAGAGCTCTTAAGCCTGCTGAAAACCTACAACTGCTACCATGAGGGCAGAAGCTTCCAATTGAGACACCGAGAGGTAAGGTCCTTTTCTCTTCTTAACTCATAGGGTCACCTTTTATCCTAGTTTACTAAAGATATTCCTGATTGATTCCTGTTATTGCAGTGTGCTTGTTAATTAAGATAATCCTCTTCACGCTCAGAAGTGTCCCCAGTTAGATAACAGATTGTTTGGTCATCCTTATCACCATTCCCTGACCAGGGGACCAGGTTATCGGCAGCCAGGTTTTGAGGTCCCTGTAAGAGGTGCTGAGGGTTGGAGCATCCCTGGGAAATTTCAGGGCAGGTAGAAGTCTCCTTTCAGGCTTTCCCCTCTGCCTGGGATTTGATCTGGGTGAATTGCTGGGACATTGGAGTTTCAAATCTTTGAGGCTGAACGGCCCAGCCTTCCCCTCCCCATCGAGGAATGAAAGCGGGGCCTCTGTGCGTATCGATCAGAGTAAACATCAGAGGAAAGACTGGGAATAGAGGCGAGCTCCCTGAAGGATGCTCAGGGCCAGGTGGGTGCAAACAGAAAGGAGGGCATGCACAGATTGCGGAGAACTTGGGAGAGCATGGTTTCATCCACTGCGGCTGCTGCCCGAAAATCACACCCAGCGCCGCTGTGCAGAAATGTGGGCTTGGTACAGCGAGACCCTTCCTAATTTTTTACAAGAAGCTACATATCTGGAACTCATATGGAATTTCCCAAACCTTGAAACCCCAAGTGGACTAGGCAAACACATCTGGAGGCCACACAGCCTGTGGGCACCAGCGAGACTCGGGGAGCAGCCGAGAGTGGCTCACCAAGCAGATGAAGTGAAGGCCTGGTGTTGCCGCCATCCAGAACTTTCACAGGGGACTCCTGATCAAGGGGGCTTCTTGGGTCCAATTGGGGCTCCACTTTGGTCCAATTCATTTTATTTTTAAAGTCTACTAAGGAGTCTTGTCACGATAAGGTTTTATTTAGGAGTTTTCCAAGGTTGAGATAGGGTTGGCCCAGACCTGTCTCCAGCCCGTCAGTATCTGATGGGGGCTTCATGCCTCCTCCAAGTCCCTATCCTGTTCTTAAACTTGGGAATGGGCACCATAAGCCCAGTCCACCTACAGAGACCTCATCCAGGTGGAGACCACTCTGCTTACTCATTATTTCTTTCTTTACTTATTCAAATGGCCTCACATCCTTTTGGGGCTTCCAGACTAAAGGGTGAGCAGCTGGAGGTTGCTTACTAGTATCTACCTGCGAGATAGCCTCAGTTGGCCTGAGGTTACCTGTGAGCCAGGACAGGCCCAGCATTACACAGTTCAGCAGGGAAGCTACTGTACCCTGGTGAGGTGGTACGAGGCTATTGGTGATGACCTAGAGTGGCCCAGACTTCACCTTCCACCTCCCCTTGACCTGCCCATCCCACACAGGACCTTAGGCCAGCCCTGACAACTTGTTCCCCACCCCCACTGCACTGCACCTGCTCCCTTTACCAGTCTGGCCTGGCCTGGCTCCCTATGCTGCTGGCAGGCCTCTGATCCCACCCCCTGCTTTCTCCAGTCCTGCCCTTTTCTTCCTTGAGTGTCCTGCTTCTGAATGCCTCCAGGCCAGGCACAGCATGGCACCTGCCCGTAAGTGTTGGATGGGTAACCAGCAGGAGTAGACCTGGATCATGCTGGATGAGTTCTCAGCTATAGTACGCTGTGAAGTTTTGATCCTGGAGGAGCAGGGAGTTAGCTCTTGTGCATGGGGATGCGGTGGGGTCTTCTGGCTGGGCTGTTCTCTTTAGCTCTGGGTCATTCAGGGATTGGTCTATTATAGGTTCCCCAGCAGCTTCAGCATCACCTGGGAACTGGTTAGAAGTACAAATTCTTATCACCCTCTACCCCCCACCCCCAGGCCTGCTGAATCAGCAGCTCGTCATCCCTCCATCCATGTTTTCACAAGTCCCCCAAGAGGCTCTGATGGCTGAGTTTGAGAACCACTCACCTAAAAGTGCCATCTTGGCACTTGGGAAACCCAGTGTCCCCCTCCTCTGTAGGGAAAGCCATAGGGAGAATGGTACTGGGGAGTCCCAAACCTGCACTCTACATTTGTGTGTTTCAGTCCACATGAAGAAGTAGGGACCCGCAATGGGGAAGAGCTGTTCTCAACAGCTCCCTGAAGTAGGAAGTTAACATCCCATAGGGGAGAGTTGCATGTTCCCCACCCTAAAATTGTGAGGATTGACTTAATCTTCTTGGAGACAGAAAGTACCTTTCAGATAACTTATGCAGATTTAACAGACAAAGGCACACTGCCAGGGCAGGCCACAAGCCTGGGAGCCATGGAGTACTGATGTTGAGCTGCATGACTGGTTCCTGGGTTGTCATGTCCTTTGGTGACCCACCCACACCCAGCTTTCCAGTCTCTGCAATTTCTTGGTTGCAGATACGGGGCCTCCTGAGCTCAGAAGCTCTCAGTTCCAAGCACTTGCTGTAGGCCCACCCCAACGTGGGCATGTGAGGGGGAAACAGTTGGGGGAACTGAACCATTCCTGGGCACCACCAATGCACCAGCCACTTTGCCTCTATCTTCTTTACGATAATAGAATCAGAGATCAAGGCTCTCGGATTGTATCTTGTCCAACCTGACACTGCCATAAGTGACAAATGCTGGGGTGGGTCTGGGCCCTGGGCACGTGAGCTTATCATATTGCAACACCACTGCCAGCTTTAAGCTGTGGAGTTCTTTGAAGAGCTCCACTGAATATCACTTACCAGACCTCAGGGATACAGGGAGTTGTTCATCACCCTGGACCTCCAAGCACTGGTACCTTCAGACTGCAGAGGGGCGCAGCACTGGTCTCCCCTCACAGAGAGCTCTGTGGCTTTTAAAGAGACCCCACTTCCTGCTCTGTTGTAACTGGCCCTCCCCAGTGACAACTGTGCCCTGACTGCTAGAGTTTGGGGGCAGCTCATGCTCCATTGTCTCATCTGTGGCCCGTAGAACTTGGAGAGATGGCTTGTGTCAGTGTCCGGCCACGGCCCGAGGCAAGCGTTTCTCTCTGAACCTTCCCCCAGCTTCCAGAAGGCTGGGGAGAGGAATTTCCCACCCAGGAAGCCAGGGCACTGTCTTCCTTTATTGTAAACCTTGCCTTTGGGATAATTTTGCTTCTATTGCAATGAAAAGTGTAACCTACTAGGAGCAATCTGTGTCTTTTGAAACTGGCAAAGCCCTTACCCAGTCTGGTTGACTACTCGGGAGAAAAAAATGGGCCACCTGGAAATGCCAGGGAGCAAGTACAACACTGTGGGTGAACTATGTGAGGTCGAGGTAGCAGAAGCCTCACTACCCAGCGTGCCAGTGTGGGCCCTCTGCCAACCTGCCTCCCACCCCATCCATGCTCAGCTCTCAGTGTGCTGGCAGCTCCCCCTGGTGGCCCTAAGAATGCACCACACTCACTGACAGTCCTGCCCCAGGTCCACTGTGCAGGATAGGAAAGGGAAGGAACTTCCAGAGCCTAGGGTCTCTATCTGTCTTGGAGGAGAGGGGAGAATTAGGATCCCCTTCCCTCTCATAAGTATCTCCCTTCTTCAAAGGCCCATGGGCAGGAATGAAGGATGGCTGACAGACCACTGGGTCCTGGGTGCATAATGGGGTCCATGGAAATCTGTTTCCCTGGGAGCCCTAGGGCTTCCCAGCCCACCCCTCTGGGTGGGACCTGGCTCCTTTCCCTACTCCAGTAGTGAGTGGAAGCAGAACGAGACTGCGCTATCCCCCCTGCCCCCCTGTCCCCACAGGAGGATCATCTGCTAGGTTGTTCTGTCCTGTAGGAGTTTGGGATACTGTCAGAAGCCTGTCTCCAACCCTTTATTGTGTTTATTTCTTAGTGCCTTCTGAAGATGCCATTAACTTCCTTCACCTTAGAGAATTATTAATAGAGAAGCCCAGAGCCTGGTGTCTCTTGATACCTGTGTAACCTCTGCAAATGCAGCAGTATGTTTTCTGAGCTTAGGGGGAATTGTCCACACCATCCTAGTTGTCTCCCTCTGACCTGAGTTTTATGCTGCTTCGCAGAAGGGGCTGCAGTGAGGCTGGGAGAGTGAACCCAACCTGTCCAGTCACCAGCCACGCACCCACCCACCAGCCAGCTCCCTCCCCACACCTCCTAGGGACAGGACGTTCTGTTTGAAGGCTGCCCAGCAAGTATTGTATTTGCCAAGGTCAAACACAGCAGGTTGTGGCAGACACAAACATCTGTATACAGTGCTTATAGCTCTGCCTCTAAGTTCATTTGTCCAGGTTCCCCAATTCCTCTAGGATATGAAGAACAGGTGGTTGTGCCCACTTTACAGATCAGGAAATGAGTGCATTTCTTGTCTGAATATTTTTTTTTCTTTTAAATGTATGGTTTACATTCTGCCTCCCCGCAAAACACCTATAAGAGAAGACAGATAAACATTTTAAAAGTCCAAATCAATTTTAAAATAACCAATGGGGAACATAGGGGGAGAAAAGGAAAGGAAAGGAAGGAAAGCCGTTTGTTAGTCCACAGAGCAAGAAGGTACAAGAAACTGAAGCAGGTATGTGAGCTTTGCCACTCTCTGCCCCATCCTGACCAGGATCAGCCAAGCCCGAAGAAGTGGGGTGACAAGTCCTCAGCCCTGAGTATTCTGAGTTCTCTGAGGCCACATCTGCCTCTAGGAGGAAGACAGTCCTCCCTCTCTACTGTTCCTCACCATTACCGCCTTGCTTGCCAGATGCCTTCAGGAACTGGGGTTCACCAGGCTGTGGGGAACTGGACCTTAGAACATGTGGAATAATCAAGGACTTGCCTGAGAGTGGGTAGTGGGACAATGGCCTGCTCTTTGCTCCACAGCTGAGAGGTCCCAGGGGTGGAGGCAGTGGGATGGGAGGGTTGGGGACAGGACCACCTGGTCCAGACATTTTGCTCCTTCACACTAAGCCAGAACAGCTTCTGTCTTGGCCCTCTGCATGGAGAAAACTCTCCTGATGGTGCAGGATATGTGAATTGGTGCTCAGTGACAGGTCCCCAAAACACAGCAGGTACATTCGCTGAGACCCTCTGTTTTCTCTTGTGCCTCGTGGAACCTGGGCTCTGAGGGTGGAGCCAAGGGACTGGCTTAGAGGTCAGGCCTCATTTTGAACCAACTGGGAGGCTGAGACCTTCATTTTTTCATTTCTTCTCCACCCCACCCCCCACCAACTTGTTTCCCCACCTGTGAAGCAACTACATCCATAATAGCTGTTTGTGTGTGAGTTGTGATTTTTGCCCTGTGATCTATGTGAATTTTAGACCATTTACTCATCGCAGGTTCCAGTCATTACCCCTGTTTTACAAACCAGGAGAAAACCAAGGAACAGAGACAGTAAAGAATGCACAGTGATCAGCCAGAAAGAAGTAGTGCAAACGGGATGAGTGTCACCTCATCATGTGAGATAGGCTGTTACTGCCTTTCAGAGTAGGGGTCTCACCATGAATTGCCAACACCCTGCAGAAAGTTTCCCTTGCCAGGGCCAGTGCCCACTCAGGGAAGGGAAGGTGGGGAGTTGACACAGACCTGCATGTTCTTTCCAAAAGTCTTTATTGGGGAGGGGTCAGAGTTCATGGATCACTGGGAGGTGCAAATAGAGAGTTCTAAGGACACTGTTGGGGTGCGAGCTGATGGGGGAGGCTACAGCCTGGACAGACTGTCCCAAAGCCCGGGACCCCTGGTGCCAGCCCCTGGACAGTTTTTCCAGAGAGTGCCCTGGCACCCTGGCATCACTGAGCCTGCCTCTGGGAGCCACCTGGGCCTTGCTGCTATCCGTCTGCTTGTGTGAACCCCAAGAGTCAGCAGATGGGCCAGTCCTCCGTGACAGGTCATTCCTACTTGGCAGTTTTTCCTGGGATTCTCCAAAGAGCCAGTCCAAGGGGTCAGCAGTGCCAGCCCCAGGCAGTGTGGGCTGCTGGCCACTGAAGCGGGTGGTGATGTCCTGTAGGGAGTCTGTGAGGCTGTTCTTCTGACAGGCCTTGACTGGCCGGTGCGGTCTACAGGGTCGGACGCTGGCAGCAGCCTCCTCCAGCAGTGAAGTGGGCTGCGCCAGCTGACAGATGGACTTCACGTAGTCATCCAGGCTGGGGGAGGCTGGTGGTTCCCGCCCATGCCCCCCGGGCAGCATCTCCTCCGAGGCCTCCCGAATGGTGGGGAGATGAGCCACAGAAAGCAGCAGCCGGGACCTCATCGCTGCCAGAGGTGGGGATGCAGCAGCCTGTTGGTTGACAGAGGACAGGGGGTGAGGGCGTGTCACACCTTCCTGACAACCCCCTATGTTCCCTCCCTCATCTGAGGCCGCCCGGGTGAGTCAAGAGCCTGAGAGCGCTTTGAAGTCTCTAGATCCAAGACCAGACACGGACCCAGGGCTTAGGCGCCTGGGCTCTAACTCCTGCTAATATCAGAAACCTGTGCACTTAAGACTCTATCATTACTGTTTAGGAACCTGTACAAATAAGAAAAGCCAGCCTAAAGGGCTGCAGTCAGAGGAAACCCAGATTTAATTCCAGGCTCTGCCACTTCCTGATCTTGGGATCTTTTGCTTGGCAAAGTCACCGCTCCAAACCCACACCTACTCATCAATACACCAGGGTTATAAAGACAGGACTGTTATGAGAAGCTCGTGTACTAACACCTCTCGTGAGTCCCTTTATGAATACAAAGCGCTTTGCAGTTGCTGTTGCTGCCATTAAATTATATTCCCGCTCTAACCCACAATGCAAGTCCGAGGCTGAGAACGGCCTCAAAGATAAGCAAAAACTTTGAGTTGTATCTCAAATCACCAGATTATTGCTTTCTTACCTGTACCTAGGGGGCTCCAAGGGTGCTGGATGAGCAGGACCGTCCGTGGGAAGCCCCCAGGAAGCTCTGGGCAGAGGGTTGGGGGTCCAGCAGGCGGAGCTGTATGCTCAGAGGAAGAGAACTATGACCACGGCCAGAGCAGAGTCCTCTCTGGGCTGTCTGGATTATCTCGAGGTCTGGCAGCTACTTTTATACCTTTCCAGCAGCTATCAATCACTGTCACGAGGGCCAAAAATAGCAGCACTCAGGAAGGCTCTCAGAGGAAAACAGCTTGGCAGGCGGGGCCTGGCCCAGCTGCCAGCCTGGATGGAGTGTTTCTCCTGTGGGAGCCTCTGGGAATGTTTACACTGCTGGTGGGGGAGGGAGGCTGCTCCTGGCCACCTCAGGCCGCTGGGAGAGGCAGTGAACCTCACTGGGCTCCCACAGGCAGCCCCAGGTCTGCCATCCCCATCTAGAAGCATTCCTACTGCCGATGACACCGGCCCCCTACAACCTCAGTCCCTCCAGCCTGGTTCTAGTTTGGTCAAAGCCCCAGGCCTGCACCTCAAAGCTCCTGGCCAGACATGGTGATGCAGGGCTCAGCCTGGAAGGGGCCCAGGTGGGCTTCTCTGGGCCTACTCAGGTGACAAGTGTCCATCTCATGCAGAGACAAAGGGGTGCCACATCCCAGTCTCTCTGCTGGCTTTCAAGTGATAGCTTGTCACCTCACTTGTTCCTCAGGCATCAAATTAGTGCTCTTGAGCACAAGTCACTGCTCTACTCTAGGAGAACGGGAAATAGTCACTGTCCATGGAATCTACCTCCCAGCGAGGGAGCCAAGCAGTACTCGGCAGAGGGGTGCTGTGATTCTAGGAATGGTACCGACTGCAGAGATGCGTGCAGCGGCCATGGTGGCAGAATGGTCAGGCATGTCTTCTCTGAGAGGGACACAGAGCAGGGATCTGAGCAATGGGCTCCATGTGCTCCCCGTGAGGGGGCTGAATGTGCAAAGTTCCCGTGAAGGGAGTGTGCTCGGCATGTTAGGTGCCAGCCAGGAGCCATGTGACTGGTCCACAGGGGAGGAGGTCAGTGGACTGAGGTGTGGACACTGGGTTTTCCTCTGAGTGGGACAGAAAGATAGCACAGGGTTCAAACAAGGGGGCAACAGTGTCGCTTCTGTTTTGAAGGAATGACTTAGCTGCTGTGCCTGAACTAAAGGAGGCAGTGGATAGGGAGCGTTGGAAGAAACTGGGCAAGGTTTGGAAGCCACTGCCAAAGTCCAGTGGTGACCATCGCAGCACAGGAAGCAACTGAGGGCAAGGCAGTGATGTGGGAAGGTTTTTGGTAAGAGCCAGCACCACTACCTCTGACAGGCACACTGGAATGTACCTGTCTTTTGTCTTGCAGCTGGAGTGGAGTATTCCTCATGGGCAAAGACCTTGGGCCAGGACCTCAGTTAGAGGTGGCAACTCCTATGTTGACAGTTCTTCTACCTGGATGTTTCTGTCACTGTCTTTGAATTCATTAGCAATTTGCAAATTAGCCAGTAAACTAATCTGAAGAGGAAAGTGTTGCCTGAGACAAAGAATCAGAATATCCAGATTGGCTTAGCTGTGATGTTCAAGGCCCCAGGGACCAGGTTCTCATCCTGCCTCTGCCCATGTGCACTGCCCTACCTGCATGGTGAGGGCTACCCAGAAGCCCCAAGATCCCACTACTCTGACCGTGGGGTGACGGGGCTTTTCCTTCATCCGCAAAGGACCAGTGGGGGCGGGTGTCAGGTTGGGGACACATGTGCTGGGTGTGCAGGGACACCAGGCCTGAGTCATATCAGGTCAGCTGGTCCCAGCACCACTGATCCATGACCTCAGCCCCTCAGTGCCACCCAGAGCAACACCTCCTGCCTCCTTCTTCACTGCCAGGACCCCAGAGCCTTCCTCGAGTCCTCGAAGGCCCAGCCTCAGCGTTTCCAGGCCCACTGCCCCTTTCCCTGTTGTGCTCTTTCCTCCCCCACATCTCACTCCCCCCAGGGTCCAGCATGGGACTGGAGGGCAGTGATCTCCATGTCTGAACAGCCCGAGCTATATCCCAGAGAAAGTGCCATCTCACAGAGGCATCTGAGGCCAAGACTGCAAACAAGGATGACCCCAAGTTAGGTTTTTCACTTTCATCCCAGGATCTTTAACAATCTCACCGTTCCTTTACAGGAGGTTTTGTTACATATCTGTGCCTGCCTTACATCAGTGGTGCCCAAAAATAGCTCTGGGTTTGTGTTGTTTTCTTTTCAAGCAAATAGTGCAAGGTCTTCCCAGAAAGTCATGTGTGTTTTTGACAACCTTGAACAAATAGAACTATTTTTTTTGTGGATGGCAGGGTGTTTTAAACTGTCAGTCACTAACCGTGAAATCAATACAGCTGGACACGTCTGGATGTGCTGCCAGGGATATGAAGTTGTCCACAAGGTCCTGTTATTGTAGGGGGTTCAGTGCCAGAGGGAAGAAGGAATCAGAATTTGTAGTTCTACAGTGGTGCTCAGGGTAGCGGTAGGAGGACAAGGTTTAAAGCTAACTGCCAGAAGATCTGAATCCAGGCAGTTTAAGAGATCATAGCTGGGAGGAGTAAGGCTGAGAAGGTTCTGGCAGGTGCTCTTGGTGTATAAAGCAGCCTGTCCAGAACATGTGTGGAGGTATGGGGTGGGACACAGAGATCCTGGAGGTGGTCACACATGGCCAGGAACCTGAAATAGGTCAGAGAAACACAATGGAGAACCTGAAAGGTGTGCGTGGGAGCTAACTGGGGGTGCCTCTGGAGGACACAGTTGATTAGGAACTCAGTGTTGAGGATAAGGGAGTAGCCAAGCCCCCCACCAACCTAGGGAAATCAAGGCTAGCTGGGGACACGGGATGAGTGCTGTTGTTGATATTTGGAGTGAACATGCCAGTGGTGGGACAGGTGTTGGCAGTGTCCCCAGTGTTCAGAAATGTAAGATCAGCCCTTATGAAAAAGCCAACTTGGAAATCTGGAGGTAAGTTCAGCCTTCTAACAGGAACAGTGTGGTGAGAGGGTGAGGTTGACCCACCCTTGTATGCTCGGCTGGGCATTGAATCCAACACCCTCAGCACATTCCCGGTAGGACCTGGTCACCATGGGGCTCCCTACCCAGGCAGGGTGCTGAGCAGAAAGGTGCCCTGCATTGCCATGCATTGCTCAGCTGAGCTTTCCTGAAATGTGTTTCCCCGCCACTGTGTGGACGTGCCTGCCAGACAGCAGCCGGTTCCTGTGGGACATTGACTCAGCGGCTCTGTCCCCGGCATGTCCCTGGCCAAGCGTGCAGCGAGTGGTGGAAGGGCACGCCTCAGGCTTCCTCTTCTAGAGACCTCTGGCCTCCTGCCTTGGAGCACATGCAGGCTGTGGGGCTTCGCCAGGGGGAGAGAGGACTCCAAAGAGAAGGAGTATCTTTCGGGGCCCAAGTATCCAGGGAGTCCCAAGGGACCTAGGGGATCTCGGTGAAGGTAGCAGTGATCCCTGAGGGCGTCTGCATTGGGGTAAGAGGCTGACATGTGTGGGTCCCCACAGGAGGAAGGGGCTTTGATTATCGAGGGCCTCCTCAACATCTCCTGGGGACTGAGGCGGCCAATCCGGCTCCAGATACAGGACGACAGGGAGAGAGTGCACATCTCAGCTTCCTGGACACCTGGACGGCCCGGCTGCCACCTGTGAGTGCCAGGTGACCTTTACGTTTCAGCCCCATGTTACTATTTGGGATATGGAAGTTGTCCACACCCTCAGGGTGCGTTTCCCAGCTCCCATATGGTCATAAGCATAAGCACATCACCCAGCGTCATCCCTCTTGCCCCGTGACAGCCTCAGCCCAAGGCCTCACCTAACCAGGTGCCCAGGCAGCCTGACCCTAGGGTGGTCTTTCTAGACTATGAGCAAGTCACCTCCTTTCTACAGACTGCTCTGGGCTTCCATCACTGCTCTGGGCTTCCATCTGACAGCATTGAAGTCACAACTTCAGTCACAACTGTTTATGTTTTCCAAACATTCACAGGAGTCACTTTGTCTGCAGGGAGAGAGCTGTCCACAAGCCCTGCAAGTGAAACATTTCTCAGCCTCTCCTATTGTAGCCTAAAAATGCACACAATTTGAGCTTCTGACTGCTCTGCTTTTATGCTAAAGTCATAATTTATTTCTATAAATTTTTCAGAACTTATTTTAATGTCAGAATAGTACTATTTCATTATATAACATTATAGATATGATTATATTAATATTTTAATATCAAAGTAATGTTTTAATTTGGATGTAATCATTTCCTGCCTGTCTTGCTTTTTAATGCTGTTGACCTCCTGTTGACCTTCCAACCCCGTAAAAGGTAGTTAGCTGCTAAGTTTTGCTGGCTTCTGCAGATAATAAAGCCCTCTAAAAGGCAGAAATTCAAAAATCCTTCCTTTTTAAAAATTCAAGTAACATTGCTGCTCTTAGGACATTTAGCACCTGGTATGTCGCCAGGTATCCCTGGTCACTCCTGTGAATCTTGATCATCATGGACTTAGAGCTGAACGTTCAGATGGGCTCCTTCCAGAGGCTGCAAATGTGACTCATGTTTCCACTTCCTGGGGTGACTCTGGTCACAGGAGCAGTCATGGAGAACAGAAACCTCACAGGCCTCTTAGCAGGGGCTTAGTTTCTCAGCTTCTACCAGCTTCCTCATGTTAGAACTAGTTCCCAGAACATCCATCTCCTCCCCAGCACAGTACCCACTGTCCTGGCTCAGGCCTCCTGCCCAGAGGCCAAAAGATCAGCCCCCTCAAGATTGCCCCCACCTGCCTCAGCCCAGTGCTAGGAACACACAAGGCCCTGCCTATGGGCACACGTGTGCCTGGGGTCTGCGCGTGCCTGGGGTCTGCACAGCTCTCAGGTCTGCAGAGCACACACCTCCTTCCAGTAGACACGGCCACCCTCTCCTCTTTGTTTAATATTTTACATTGACCCTCTGGGTGTAAAACCCCGGTCTCAGCTTCACCCTGCTCCTTGCCAGTGTCCCATCCATAGAGACGACGGCCTCGTCTCTTGGCCTTGAGTGACTTCTCTCGGCCTGCAGCCCTCTGAGCACACGATTGTCTCATTTCAGGAAAGAGCCACCTCTTCCAGATGGCAGAGCCAGCGCCCAGGAGCCAGGTGCTCAGCCAGGGCACAAGACCGAGGATTCCAGAGATAGCTCGGGTGAGTGGAGCTGCCGGCTGCCTGGGACCCTGTCTTGTTTGTCTGGGAGAGGAGAGGAAGACCTGTGCCTTTGTTCATTTCATCTCTGAAGAACAGCCCAGTATGGCTTCATTTGTCTTGAGAAACAACCCTTGCTAAATACCTCCTCAATATAAGGTGCTTTACTGGCGTTTTCATGGAGCCCTTATTGAAAGGAGGAAACGTCAGCAGAGGCTATGGTGCTCGCCTGGCCTTGCAGGCCACTGGGACTTCTTCCTCGCACTCTGGGGTCCATAACTGCTGGTCTTCTTTGTGCGCTCTTCTCTCACTCAGCAAAGGGCTGCCCCAGAATGGACAGAGCTAGGGGCTGCCAGAGCCCTGTGGTGGGTATCCCAAGATGGAGACCCAGAGGCTATGGCCATGGGACATGGTGACACAGGTAACCTGTGTAGGGGCTGCCTTTCCTGTCTGGACCCCACAGAGTCCCTCCCAGGCACAGCATTGAAGTCACACCTGCAGCAGTGCGGTACAAGCAGGAGACTCCTGAGAGCCCACCCCAGGCACACACTCCCACGGTAGCACCGACGCCCCACCCAGACCTGACCTCTTGTCTGTGTCTCACCACAGAGCCCCTGGAGGAGGAAGAGGAGGCCCCGCAGCTGATGCGGACCAAAAGCGACGCCGGCTGTGTGATCCAGAGGCGGCCCAAGTGCCGAGCCCCCGGCGAGGCCCAGAGGATCCGACGACACCGGTTCTCCATCAATGGACACTTTTACAACCATAAGGTAATGTCTCCATCTGGCCTCTGACCTGAACCCTGATGTTGGGGTCTAGGGGAAGCAGCCCCAAGCATGGGCACAGTCATGGGCCGGCAGTAGATCAGGCCCCACTGCACTGCATCAGAGTTCACCCTCACCAGAGCCCTGTGTGCAGCTGTGGTTGTCCCAGGGCACTGAGGGAGAAATGGGCCCAAGAAGAGAAATGGCTTGCTCAAAGTCATACCAAAAGAACATTCTAGTTCATGACCCAAAAGCCTCAATTTTTTTCCCACCACACTCTCACAAGTTGCATAGATTTTTGGCAGATAATGCTGAGTCTGTCTTTAATTAGACAATTTTCTGTGAGGTTTCCACCTGACCTCGAGGGTTTGCTTCATGGGAACATCGTGTATCTTGCTACCGCTCTGGCCGGGTGACTAAGCCCTCCTTAGGTGTGCCTAGGGCACATGTACCCATGTCCCAGAGAACCTGCAATGCTCTCAATTCCCAGCACTTAGCCTTTTGTCCAAGTATGCATTGTACTGACCTCCGGAAAAGGTCTCCTTCCCCGGATGACATCATTCCATAAACAAACTAAACTGTAAAAGGAGAACTTGATTGTGACTATAAATGGCACGAGTGGCAATTTGGGCGAGGCCCTGGATGGAGTGTCCTGTAACGGGCCACATCCTGCTGCACTGGGAACTGAGGCAGCGACTCCCAGCTGGAGCAGCTGCCCTTCTTGATGGGTCATGACTCATGGCAGGGGGAGGGAACCTGGGCACAGGGAGGGCTCAGGGGCATTGCCTGAAGGAAGTAACACAAGTTCGGCCTGCTAACAGGCGTTCAAACCACTCTTGGGGTGTGCTGGTCTTAGAGATGAAGAATTCAGTGTGCCAAACGAGGGACTCTGCTTTATAATCAGGAGCTCCCTCCCCTTGCCCGCCGTTGTTTTCCTGAGTGACAATAGTTATCTGCTAA
Organism: Talpa occidentalis; assembly: GCF_014898055.3. Taxonomy (NCBI): domain Eukaryota; kingdom Metazoa; phylum Chordata; class Mammalia; order Eulipotyphla; family Talpidae; genus Talpa; species Talpa occidentalis. The sequence continues at coordinate 29,073,128 of NW_023605194.1, forward strand.
GTCCAGGAAAATCCAGGCTTACTTGAGAGTAGAGTTTCCTGAGACAGTGAAGGGGGAGCCAGGGATGACATGAAGCCTAGATGAAGAATGGTTTAGATTAACCAAAGGACCTGTGATCTCACAGGGGTATCGTTTAAATCTTCTTCCAAAAGGGATTTGTAAAGTGTTATATAAACACCAGTCACTACTACTGGAATACAAGCTGATAGGCTTTGTTCGGGATTATTCAAAATATTTTCAAGAATATTTGCATGGGTTTAGGCTCTTTTTAGTTCTATGTTCACAACAAACAAACAAGGAAACAAAAAAAGTCTTTTGTTCCATGACTTAAGGTACTGAATAGTGAGGTTTATCATTGGTACTTTCAGTCCTCTGTAGGAGTCATTGATCTCTAAGAGGCGTGTCTGGCTCATTAAAACTTATTTTAGTCCTTGCAAGTGTCACAGGGACATGGAGATGTCTGAGCACTCTATAGCCATTGAAATGAACAGAAATAACCATCAAGGGCTATGCCAGCCTCTCAATGTCCAAGAGAGCCTCCAAGCTCCTCACCCAGACAGCCTGACACGCCGCACACCAGCCTATACCCCAATAGAGACAGCTCTTCCTCATAGTAACAGAACTGCCTGTGGAATGTGGATCTATTCTTCCAGTCAAACTGACTATCTTCCAGAACATAGGCCAGGGTCTTAGGCTTGTAGGCAGTGGATTCACATCCTCTCAGTAAGAGGCTCCCTCTTTTTCATTTCACTCTACATCCATTCGGAATCAGAGTCAGTAGAAATCAGATGATAAAGTCTTGGGTCTTAGGCAACGATTTGAAAAAAGAAATCCCTAGAATTGCCTTCCTGGGGTTGTTATTCAGGGTTTCATTTTTTAGATTGTGCCCCATTACTTTACTCAGTCATTCCCCGGAACTACTCTGCTTCATAGTAATGGATTGGTTTCCAGAGTGGGTAAAACTTGGAAGCTGCTCCCACTGCTTAGCCCTGGTCCATTGGCTTCACCTGTGTTCTGACCACTGTGGACAGGCCCGAGCAAGCAGCCATGGACCTTTGCTCCTACTTGGAGCTGGTTGGTATCATCTAGAGGAAAGGCTTCCGACAGAAGAAGTACTAACAATGTCTTGTTGACAAGACCTTTATCCTCCTTGAAATAGCCTGACGCCTCTAGTTACTCCATATTTCATGGGAACTCAAAGCCTAGATCTGGTTTTCTGTCTAACCAGAGTCATTCTGTCTCAGTTATCAAAGAGACAGGTCCAGGTTGGACTCTGGCTTCAGAACTTGAGAAGTAGCTGGGATACTGAGCAAGTCCCCCACGAGCCCCAAGCCCCAGTCACATCCTGGGCCAAGCAGAGCTAGACCATGCAGGAGGACTATGTATATTTAAATTTAGTTTAGAAAAAAGGAGGATCTCACCTCAGGGGAGTCAGATTTGTGGGACAGCCCCAGTAGCACTGGAGTGAAGCTGGGGTTTGGGGCATCTCTTCCGTTTGTAGATGGGTGACCCTGACAAACTACTTAATATCTCCAAGCTTCCATTTCTAAGAAAATACAGGTACTTCAAAGGGCTATTGTGAGGATTAAATCAAAGATTATATGTAAAGTGCCTAGCAGATTTGCCACTTGGCTAGTGACCACTGAGGACTTGTTAAGCCTCAGGCAGTTCCCTGGTTGACTTCATATACAGCGTCTTTATATGCAAAGACAAGATAACTCTGAGAATATAATAGCCCTCACCCCACAAATACTGAAGAAGGCACGTGGTGGCTGGAGCCAAGGTGCTTGGGCGGGAATCATGGTATCGCATGTTCATAGTAAGGAGAGGAAGGTGGATGGCACTCCTTAGGCCATGGGAAGTCTTCATATATTTTTAAGTAGAATAGACAAGCATGGGTGATCCCAGAGCCCAGGTTCACTGACAGCTCGTTTGTTCAGCATTATCAGGCCAACAGTGTGCCCAATCCTGCATAATATGAGCCCCCTGTCCCTTCTGGCCCTGCACTGACCCCACTCTCCTTGCAGACCTCAGTGTTCACTCCTGCCTATGGGTCCGTGACCAATGTGAGAGTCAACAGCACCATGACAACCCTGCAAGTGCTCACCCTGCTGCTGAACAAGTTCCGAGTAAGTGTGGCCACCAGTGGCCTTGCACCTCCTGCTGGTGGTTTGCTGTTTTGTTGGAGGAGGGATTGGTGCAGGCTGGGGAAGCTGCCCTCGTAGCTTGGCTCCCAAGTAGAAAGTCTAGCAAAGTATTTTCTGCTGAGCTGGTGTCACTGAGATTTTAAGCAGAAAGGAGAGGGTCTTGAGGGCTTTTGCATGTGGCACTAAGGGTGTGGTTACTGCTGGGGTCCCTGTTCACCTCTCTTGTCTTGAAAAGCCATGGTCTGACTTCCTGTCACTGCCTGTGCAGGTGGAAAATGGTCCCAGTGAGTTCGCACTCTACATTGTTCACGAATCTGGGGGTAAGTGTTTGCCTTCGCTCTGGATCATAAAAACAAACATCTGTTTGGCAAGTTCACTGGCCGTGCTCCTGGTGGGGCTGGATGGGCCGCCCTCCCTCCTGGCCTTGGGTCATGCTGTGCCATCACCATGAGTGATGAGTGATTTGGGACTCTTCCTGGCCCAAATCTGGGGACACAGTCATTCCTCTCAGATCCCACCTAAACCACATGGGAAGCTGCCACCCCCCTGCCCCGGTAGGCTCTGCCAGGTGGGGTGAGGCCTGTGGGAAGAGGGGCGTGTGAGGTATGCGGGAGCCCGGGATGTGGAGCTGAAGCCCCTCATTCCCAGAGATCTGCTCATACAGAGCCCACATCTCCCTCCACGCAGCGCTCACCCTTGGTGGTCTGGTGACCGAGCAGCCACACCCCACATGCACTCTCCCTCTGCGAGCATCCATCTCCAACTGGGCCTTTGCTAAATAACATAATCACACATCACTCAAACTAACACTCTCAGAGAGGTCTGGAGATGGGTTCCCGGTAGCCTGGACTTTCATCTTCTGTCATTTTCCTGTGCTGGAATGAAGAGAAATGATCCCAGTGCCCCATGGGTTTTGTAAACTGCCTTCTTTTTCAGAGAGGACAAAATTAAAAGACTCTGAGTACCCACTGATTTCCAGGATCCTGCACGGGCCTTGTGAGAAGATCGCCAGGATTTTCCTCATGGAAGCTGACTTAGGCGAGGAAGTTCCCCACGATGTGAGTGAGGGCTGGGGCTCAGGGAGGCCTGCTCCTGAGGGAAGGGCCTGTGACAGTGGGTGATCTGGGGGGTCATGAGGTCACCTTGGCCAGAGCCTTGTTGTGTCATGTTTCCAAGGTCTATGTGGTTGCCCTGAAGGACTCCAAGCCAGTAATGGCTCCAGCCTTCCCTCTGCCTGTCAGCAACCACCAGCTAGCTTAGAGGGGGAAAAAGAAGTTGGAACCTAGAAAACCAGGGCCTGTGATTTTTACTGGGGCATCTGAGTCTTACAACATCCTGAATCCTGGCCAGGGATTGTCCCTACACAGAAAAGGCCTATAGGGCTTGGGCCCCAAGGATCAGGCCAGGTGACCCAGTGACCCTGCCCCGCTCTGGCCATTCACAGGCTGTAGTTTTGTTCCATTGTTAGAAACAATGGTGTTTCCACCACTCCCACCCCAGGCCCTGAGAACCCCTGTGTGACTCTGTTCACTGTTGAATGCTTTTCCTAATATTCAGCTCAGTCTTTCCTCCCAGGGATCTGGAGTTGCCCTTGAGGTCAGAATGTACACACAGAGCAGTGCTAGGGGTGGGTGTGCAGAGGGGCGACTATTTCCTTGGAGATGAGACTTGGCTGCATTGGCATTTATGGAAGCCATGAGGAAAAGAAATCACTTGTGTGGCTTCTAATTTAAGCACATTAAAATGTTCTTGGATTTTCTAGGTCGCTCAGTACATTAAGTTTGAAATGCCGGTGCTGGACAGTTTTGTTGAAAAATTAAAAGAAGAGGAGGAAAGAGAAATTATCAAACTGACCAAGAAGTAAGCAGCACTTAAAGAGCCAGTTGTGGGTCCTGAACAGCAGGGCGAGTCCGCAGGGCAGAGCACTCAGGCTGGGCTGGGAGATCCCCCTCCTCCAGGGGCACCAGGTGCCCTCGCAAGGCTGGGAAGACCTGCTAGCCCTGCTCCCAGCACCACCCTCTGCCCCCTGCTCACTGTTAACACCAAGTTGGGGGACACCCCAGCCCAGGAGGACACATGCTGCTGACAGCCGGCAGGGGAGTCAGGCAGGAGCTCGGTGGGTGCTGCTTGGCCTTGTGAGTTCTGGTCACACAGCTCTGGAGGAGGAGCAGCTGAGCAGAGGGCCCATTCGCTGCCCCTTCAGCCTGCTCTGGGCCTTTTGTGCTGGTGTGAATTCTGAGCCTGCTGAAAAGCATCATTTTTGGAACCCCCTTACCAGCTGATATTTTTAGATGCAGGGAGCCAGTTCAAAGGAAAAATACTAAGCTGCTGGGAATGCTTTATCAGAGCCCAGCAGTGAGAGCTTAAGCAGGTCACATCTTCGAATGATCTGTTTTCTCTTTGCAAAGTGAAGCAGGGGAGAGAAGGAGAACACGTGGAGGGCACTCAGCCAGCATCTGGGTCAGAGTCCCTCTTAGTAACGGTAAAAAGGAGGCTACTTACTGCAAGGGCCTGCAGTCAGGGCTGTAGTCCAGATTCTGACTTTTGGCTAAATGATCCTTGGAAAGGCACAACCCCCTCCTCCAAGCTTCAATTTGGGCCTCTTATGAGCAATGAGCAGAGACCCCAATCGGAGGGAGCAGTTCACTGTGCAGCCAGTAATGTCACTGTAGGATCTGAGAGCGACAAGAAATCTGGGGGTCACCTGTCAGTGTAGAAAGACCCAAGATGAGGAAGTTGAGGCACAGGTTATTGCAGAGCTGGGCTTGAACACCTGCTTCCTGTATTTGCCCTGTCCACTCCAGGATGCACTTGTTCATGCTGGAGTCTTTGAAATAGAAATAGCAACATTGTGCTTTGAAATGTGCTTGAATCTGTAGCATTGTATGGCTGCTTCTTGCAGCCAGTGGTTTTCACAGGGCATGGGTCCAGCTCTTCCCTCTCCTTGACAGACTGGTGGCCACCAATCAGCCAGTCAAGCGCTGTGGGCCTCCTGGACCAGGCATCTGTGTGCTCCCTGGCTCTGTTCCCCACTCCCTGTCTCCTCAGTGTCAACGAGTCTGCCTGGCTGTGTCTCCCCTCAGGTTCCAAGCCCTGCGTCTGACAATGCTGCAACGCCTGGAGCAACTTGTGGAAGCCAAGTAGCCAGCCAGCTATAGGTCTCCTCCTAGGCCCTTAGCAGCGAGTGCAACCAAGTGCCATGGGCAAACCTGACTGATCATACTGATTGATAGCCACCAGTTGAGCAATCCAGAGCCTGTGCTTCTACCTGTCTACCTGCCTCAGTACTGTTGGTCCCATGTGTCTGGCTCTTGGCTGCAAGATGAGTGCTCACCGGATCAAGCCCCACACCTGAGGAGCCAGGACCTTGCTAGGTGCGGTCTGCATGCATGGTTGGCCAGGACAGTGAGCAGCCATAAAGCTATGGCACCAACTATCTCATGTAGCTGGATGGTGTGACCAGTCCTGTTTAAGTCACACTTCTCCTGCCCGGGAGAGCACTACCTGGTGGAAGCCCTGTGGCCTGGGCCTCATCTGCTTCCCCAGTGGCTGGCCCAGGGCATTTCCACCAGCCTGTCTTCATTGCCCACGTGAAGTCCCCGTCTGCCCTCAGGAGCACTGCTGAGAAAAGCAGGAGATGCCAGCGGCTGTATGACATGCCCTGCTCCCAGCCATCGCTTCACCACAGCAGCTCCGCCTTCCATGCCTACAGTGTCCCCCTGTGAGCCTCACACAGCGGTGCCTGGCTGGCTGAGGTCAAACCAGGATTAAACCACAAACATTCCATCCCCTCTGTCAGTACCCACTCTTAAATTCCAGTGAGACCTGAAGGGAATGATTATGAGGTATTCACTGCAAGAAACACCTTATTTGATCATGCAGAGGAGGCAGCCCACATGGCACTGGAACAATGTCACTCAGTGTGGGTGAGATTCCAGGGCTGCACAAGAGCCGCCAGGCAGGGACTCGGGAAGGCAGTGGCCCCCATCACCACTGTCCTATGGATGCCTCTTGCTCTCTCTGACCTTGCGTTCCTCCCTGCTCAGTACTTCCCACCAAAGGGGCCATGATACAGAGAAATGACTGTTGGAGTAGAATGGGCTTTGAATTCCCTGGGGCCAGATATTGAACAGTTTGGGTTTGTCAACTGGTGGGAGAATTCCTGGAATGAATGAGAAGTTACTTGCAAAACTATGCAACAGTTTACATCGGTCATATGAAATGTTTGTCCAAAACAGAACAAACTGAAGACCAAACTTTTCTCCCACTGGAGTCTCTGGATAACAGATTTTTAAAGGAAGAACCATAAAGGCTTCCAAAGATAGGAGAGGTCCCATCTCTGCTTCATGCCATGGCTCCTCACCAGCACCTGGGAAGAGCAGAGCTTGGGAGCAGCCAGACCAGGCCGTGTGAAGCCGCTGTTCAGAGAGAGCTTCACACCAGTATTTTTCTGGCTCCATGGTCACAGAGACATGCAGAGAGAAGCCATGGGGAGGCCTGGACCAGTCTCTATTGTCTCTGTCTTCCTGTAGCTACATAGTTTCTTTAGGTCCTCAATAAAGTTGCTCTGTACTGAACCCAAAGGCTTAGGACCAAGCTTTATTTTGCACCCTGACCCCTACTCTGAGCTCCAAAACTCTTATCCTATAGTAGGTGTGGCAGAAGAGCCAGAGGTGAGTCAACTGCTATTGACACAGACACAACTTTCATTTCTGCACGTGTCCTGGGGATCAGTGTGGGGCCTGTGGCCAGGCAGCCATAAGACATGGAGTACAACTCATTGATGGGGGTGGCCTGTACCATTAGCAATCAGATCACCCCAAACTGCAGAAGCTCAGCACGGGGAGGACCTCAGGAAACTTCCAATCTTCTAGACTCACATAAGATGGCAGCAGGAGAGGGTGGGAAAGGAATCAAACAGGCACTCCCGGCTCATTTACTCTCTGGGCTGTTCTTACAACCTTGTGTCCAAGCCAGCTGCTGTCCATTGCTTAGCAGTAATTGAGTGACTGCCTTGCAGGTTTGTCCCTCATTACTGGGGACAAAGTGAGAGCCATCACTGACCCTGTGCTCAGGGGTCTTCTCAGCAGGAGAAGACCCAGCCCAGCTGGGGAACATGCCTGGAAGGAGGCCCAAGGCTGAGCCGGAGTCAGCGAAAACAGTGTGTGTGGCATTCCAGCCAAGAGACACATGCCAGCCCAGAAGCAGGACAGGACCCAGCACAGGAAGCCACCCTGTCAGGGCCTCCCTGTAAGCACTCTCCAGTTTGTTTTCTATTTTGAATTTACTGGGTTTATTTTTTGTTACTGTGCAGGTATAATATTATTTAAGACCTGTCTAGGTAAGTGTCCCTTTTGAAATAGATGATTATCCAAACTAACTTCTGAATACTATAGCTAAAAAAAAAAAAAAAAAAAAAAAAAAATCACCAACAAGTTGCATGGAAAAAGAGAAAATATACACTTCTAAAATCATTTGAGGAATTCAAAATTTTTTATTAATATTGATTTGCTTTAGAGGCAAATTAGTCAGTTCACTGTAACCTCCACCATTTCTGACTTTCTCCGCCAGGGTCTTTGGTTTCCTGCTTGTTTGTTTGGGAACTTCTCTTTCTTTCTCCATAGTCACTGTATTTCTCATATGCTCCTTCACTGACCAGCATCTCCTAAAGTAGGACTGTCTCCCCAGACCAGGTCTCAGGAACAAGAAAAATAATAAACATGGTGAAATCAACATGATTGCATAAGGACAACTCTGGAAAAACAGAGTGGTTTGCCCAGAACATACTACCAGGAGGAATTAGAAAAAACAGCGTGTTTTTCCTGTGGTGATAACCATATGCTACTGCTTGGAATGTTTACCAGAGAATGAATTAAAGACCTTCCCACTGTCAAAATAAAGTCCAGGGGTCACCTAGGACACATCTGGCCCCTTAGTCCCAGGGAAACAAAACAAGAGGCTTATCCAGTCTGACCAGGTGATTTGTGGAGGAGTTGGCTATGCATAATGGGGCCAGTGTGGGCAGGATGCAGGCACCCTGCAGCTGCAAAGTGGGAGCAGGACATCCTTGCCAGATGCCCTGGTGGGCAGCAGCCCCCCTCCCCTCTGTCCCTCAGGCAGCAAGTGCAGTCAGAGCCAAGTCTATCCAAGTACAATGACAGCCAAATGCACATGCCGTACTAGCCCCGTGGCTACCATTGGCTGGGACAAAGTCACTGCTGACCTGCCCCGGACTTACTGTGTGATGGGTAAACTCTGCTCCCTCCTGGAGCAGAGATGTTTTCTGCAAACCTGGAGTGGGAATTCCCAGAGTTTCCTTTCCTGAAGAACTCAAAGGAAACAGAAAGCAAAGTCTCAGGCTGGGTGGACAGAATCTTTCAGGGTCCCTTCTATGGGGGATGGGTTACTTGCGTTAACTGCACTTGGGTCACACGTGACTGTGCTCCTTGCACTTTTGCCAAATGCAGACTCAAGACAGTAATGCTCCTTGCTGAAGCAGTGTCTTCCATGGAGTGTGCGTGTGTTTGTGTGTGTGTCCGTCCACAGGGAGGGAGGGAGGGAAGGAGGGAGTGGGTAGAAGACAAAGCCATAGCAAAAGGAATTATCTTGCCAGAGCTTTCCTCAACCCAGAAACCTCTTCCTGGAATGATGCCTTCAAATAAGACAGGATGTAGAATTCCAGAGAAGCCCCAGCCATTAAGGGGTCTGACCCCTCTTAGTCCAGTTTCCCCAGAAAGAATAGCTGTTAGGAGCAGGTAGTGGAAATAGTCTTCCTGTCCTTACTGTCTATCATCCGTTCTCTCTCCCCACCTTCTACTTTATGCTTTGTAAATATCACATGTGACATTTTCAACAATTTGCCTAGAAATAACCTGGAATTCCATTTGTGAGATGCTTCTATGTAGAGGTTAAAAGTATAGGCTCTGGAGCCCGACTGTCTGGCTTCCAGCACTTAGGAATATGTGACCTTAGACAAATTACTTGCTTCCATTTTCTTATCTGCAAAACAAGGATAATAACAGCTCTTAAGATTTAGGAGATATATTGGTTAGCTTTGCTTCATAAACAACAAAAATGTCAGTAGCTACACCAGAAGCATTTATTTCTCTGGCATGTTTCATCTGACTGGGGGTGGCTGTAGGTAGCTCTGCTCCGTGTGTTCTCTCCTGCTGAGCCCTAAGTTGAAGGAGCAGACCTACTAGGGACATGTTTTCCTAGAGGCGGAAGGAAAGAACAGAGCAGTGGCAGAAACATAGTGACCTGAGGCTTTTGGGACATGCTGTACTTCACGTCCACTCACATCTAGTACCCAGGGCTACTCACTTTAAAGTCAACCTCATGGGGGCCTCCCCGGTGGCGCAGCGGTTGAACGCTGGGTTGCGAAGCTGCCCGCTGCCTCTGCAGCGCCGGTTCGATCCCCGGCTGCTCCCCGGCCACCGGAGGAGGGTCCCACATGGCGCGCAGACCTCTCCTGCCGCCCGCTGCTCCCCTCAGCAGTGTACTTCGGTCCTTCTGCCTGCTCTGCTCCCCGCTCTGGCTCTGGTGAATTCTCTCACCCTCCCGTGCTTCTGACTGTACCCAGTGCTTGTATAAATAAATAAAATAAATCTTTAAAAAAAAAAAATAAAATAAAGTCAACCTCATGGAGTAGAACTTCATACACTGGGTGGGGCCTCCCAGGTGGTGCAGGGGGTTAAGTGCTGCACTGTGAAGCAATCTGTGGCCTCTGCAACACGAGTTCGATCCCTGGCTGGTGAGAAACCCACATGGTGCAGTAGACCTCTCCTGTCTCACCCGCTGCTTCCCTCAGCAGTGTGTTTCAGTCAGTCTGCCTGTTCTGCTCCCCACTCTGTCTCTGGTGAATCCTCTCACCCCCCATATCTCTGGCCTGTGCCCCAGTTCTTGTATGCATAAATAAATAAATCTTCTTAAAAAAAAAAAAAGACTGTCATACACTGGGAAGCACTGAAATTCCCACAGCAGTAGTCAAGGGGTGCAAAGCCAGAGCAGGGCAGAGTAAAGCTCAGAAAAAATCAAACCACAGGAACAATGGGTGAGATATAAGTGCTTCAAACAGTGTCTGACACATAAGCATTCAGTAGTGTTGACTATTGTTATACTAATAAATATATTGAGGGCATCAAACTCTGCCTGTTTTCCCTCCTCTTCACCCCCTTTTCCCTTTTATTCTTCCTCCTTATCCTCATCCTAGCTCTGTTTCTGTCTCTTACCTCTGTATCTTACCTCCTACCCATGCTTGGTCCACCCCTTCGTTTACTGACTTTCATTTCTTTCCTTTTAAAAACTCATCTTTCTTTATCCAGATAATTTTCTACCTTGCTAATCAACACAACTCTAGGTCTTCCATACCTCGCCTAGTTTATTTTCAGTACAGGAAAAAGGGATAATCGATCTGGTGTGTGACATGGAAAGGGGTAGTTTATAAACTTTAAACTTTTAAAAATGTTTCTGAATTTTTTTTTTCTTATTTTAATGTACATCGAGAAAGCAGTCTCAGCAGGTCATTTTGCTCCTGAAACTTACCCTGAACCATCTCTGGTCATGACCCCTCCCTACTCCTATTCCCTCTAACCACCAGCATCAAAAACTTTGTGATAATAATTTAATAGTAAAAGTAATAACATTGGTTCACATATCTTATGTTATTAATTGTGCTAAGTGCTTTTCAGTATCTCATTTATTCTTTACAAAAATCCAGTTATAGTCTGGATTATTAAATTGACATCTTTGTTAGTCCTTAGTCATACCATCTTGCACAGCAGAAAGCTCCACCTTGAGTTCTGAATCTTTGATCTAGTCTGGGCTCCGCCATCAACTCTCTGTTATATCAGGCAAGCCTCCCTCTCTCAGTCTCACTTTACTATAAGACATACTTGTAGTATGTCTTGATCTACAAGGTATATGATCCCTGATTCATGAGACCATATTAAAGGTGAATGACCAGACCAGAGAGGATAGATGTAAAAGCACTTCGTATACAATGGGATATCTTACAAATTTATTCATTTGACAAACATTTTCTGAGTGTCTGCTACCTGCTGAGCATTGTTCTTAGCACTGCAGACAGAACAATGAACAAGAAAGATATCACGAAGTCTTTGTGTACCACTGTGAGGATTTTTGCACTAATAAAATGAGAAGGCTGTGGTGAGAAGACTTATCTTGTGTCATAAGAGAATCACTCTGAGGCTATGAGCAGGCTCTGGGAGAGAAGTGAGGCAGCCAATACAATCCATACAGGAGATGACAGAGGCTTGGTGTAGGAGGTTATAGCAGTAGAGGTGTTGAAAGCGTCTTGATTCTGGATATATTTTGATGATAGAACCATGAGAATTGCTGGTGGGCTGGATTTGGGCTTTATGACATCAAGATTTTTGCCCCAAGCAACTGGAAAGCTGGGAGTTGTCACCAATTGCTGGGATGAAGACTGTTAGGAAACAGGTCATATGAGTACCAGAAGTTCCTTTGAGGTTAGGTTAGGTCTAGTGTCCATCACACATGCAAATATGGCTGAGTAATCAATTGGATCAAGAGACTTTAGAGGTGAAAACAACCTTTCCTGGCCCTTGATCATCCACTTAACACTGCATGAAACTGAACAACATTTCAAAGCCTTGGTTTCCTTGTCTGCTCAATGAGTGTGATCATTCCTATCTTTCAGGGGCTTTTTGGTGATGACTAGACAAGGGGACTCATGAAAACTATCAGGTACAGGTGAGAGTCCCCAAAAGTAGCTTTTTATAACAGGCGCTCACATTAGTGGCAAAGGGTGCTTCAGGGTGGGAGGGCTGGTGTATCTTTTCAAAAGCCGTGGTTGACACCAGCCGAGGTTTGCTGGCTCTGTAGGCCGCTCCTCCATTACAAAGGGTGGTGGCCACCGGTCTTGAGGTCCTGGGGGCTCACAGGACGGCTTCTGAGGGGCGGGAAGTAGAAACGGAGTTCCTCCGCTCCGCCGGCCCGGGACCATAGAGGGTCGCTCCGCCACGTTCCTAGAGCGACCGAGCGCCGCCCGCCCGCCGCACGGTCCGCACTTCCGGTGGCGCGAGGGGAGCCGCGCGGGGAGCGAGGCGGCGGCCGGCGGGCGCGGTGAGTGGGCCCGGCGCGCGGCCGGGCGCGGGAGGCCCTCGCGGGCGCGAGCTGGCCGCAGCGGGGCGGCCTCGCCCGGGCCCGGGCGTGGCGGGCGCGGCCTCGGGCCTCCGCCACCGGGAGGGCCCCGCGCCGGGCCGGGCCGCGGGCGGGGAGCGGCGCGGTCGGCGGGACCGAGGAGCGGCGGCCGGAGACCCCAGGGGTGCAGAACGGGGGCCCCGGCGACTTGGGGCCGCGGGGGCGCCGGGCCGGGCGGTGAGGCCCAGCGCCAGCCCTCGTGGGGCGCACGGGCCGCTCGCCGAGGTGCTTCTGGGCTGTCCGGGGCTGCTGAGCTGCTAGCACCCCGATAGTAGCAGCTTCGTTACCCCAGTTCTGTGTGTGAGGAAACCGAGGCACGTTCCGTTTGTGCGGGTTGGCACCGCCAGTCGCTCCTGTCAAGTTTACTTTTTTTTCCCCCCAAAATGATAAAACTAGTTTTTTAATTATTTAGGTGTTAACAATAGTACATGTTTACAATGTCTTATTTATAGTTCTCAAGCTGTTGGGCTGCCAACAATGTTTTGGTTTTTTTTTTAACTTATGATTTTTTTAATTTTATATATTTTTTACATCATTTTTCATTTTTGCAAAATGTATGGTTTTTCATTTTGGTTATAGTCCCCATACAATTTCCACCACCCCCCCTTATTTTGACCCTAATCCCTCATCCCCCACCCCCTGTGTCTCTAGTTTGTAGTTGCTTGTTGATTTTTTTTTACTTTATTATAATTAGTCTTTTTCCTGGTCCCTTATTTAGGTTTTCTAGATTCCTGCTATGAGTGAGACCATCCGGTATTTTTCTTTTTCTTTCTGGCTTATTTCGCTGAGCATGATCCCTTCCAGCGCCATCCATGTTGCTGCAAATTGCATGTGTTTATCTTTTTTGAATGCTGAGTAATATTCCATGGTATATATGTACCACATCTTCTTGAGCCAGTCATCTATTTTTGGGCATTGGGCTGTTTCCAAAGCTTAGCTATTGTAAATAGTGCTGCTATAAACATAGGGGTGCAGGTGCCCTTTGGAATTAATGTTTCTGTGTCCTTTAGGTAAATACCTAGGAGTGGAAATAATGGATCTATGGAAGCTCCATCTTTAGCAGGTTGAGGAATCTCCACACAGCTCTCCATGGTTGCTGTCAAGTTTACTTTAACCTTAACCGGTACACCAACCCTGTAAGGGTGCACTGGTCTGGTGGGGGTGTTGGGCGCTGTGGCTGGGGTCAGTTCTGTCTCATAGCGAACAGGCTCTGGGGCCAGGCTGCTCGGGTTGAGAACCCTTCCTAATGGGCCCTGCCACTCTTTACCTGTGGAATACACACAGTCACACGGGATTGAACACTACATTGGTAGTGATCTCGGGTTAGACATTGAGTTTCCTACCATGTCTGACTTGGATACTGTTAAAGAATAAATGGTGTTTTTTAAAGTACATAATTACTATTAATAGTTTTTTTTTTTTTGAACTACAACACCATGTAGCTAACAAATGCCTTTTTGTAACAGATGTTCTATAAATATTTACTGAAAGAATGAGTAATGCTGTCTCTAGTTTTGTGTTGTGTGCAGTTTGCTTTTTTTAATACTTAACCATAATTACAGCAGATATTGTTATTAGATAGCCAGATAAAGTCCTTAGCACTGGCAGCCCGGTAGTCTCAATTATACAGATGCTGGAAAGACAAAAACAATGATGTAATTTGTGTTTTCAGTCATTTGCAGAAACCCAGAGTAATTATTACCATCTTAATGCTGCTTCTTGACACAAGGCATGGAAAATAGTTCCAATAATTTTGTTATTTTTGCAGTCATAGCTTCTCCCACTTGTCACCAACTTGGATTTTCAGGCATGTTTGTTTATGGCCATTTTTTTTTTAGCTTCATAAGTAAATAAATGAAATTTATTTGAAGTGTTGAGTTTTTGCAGCATTTGTGTATTTTTACATTTTGCTCTATTTTTACTTGTAAACTTGTTTTTTTTCCTTCTTTTTTGGTATCCTACCTACCACATTTTTTCCTACTCAGTTTCATTCTGCTGTCCAATAAGACTTCCTGGTCAATTTTTCTATCTCCAGAAATGGTCCTCTTGTTTCAAGTTTTCAAAAACGTGTCCTCTTTCTTGTATCATTAGAACCTTAAAAAATAAACAAATAACAAGCAACTCTCCATTGACATTTTCTCACTTGGCATTTATTGAATAGTCTCCCAGACACTTCTTATACAGCATCCCTACTCTCAAAATAAATGTTGCTACAATGTTAAAGTGTAAGCTATATCTGTGAAAGTAGAATGACTAAATAAAGATAACAGGAATATTCATTATTGAAGTATGAGTTGTCATTTTCTTACTAATTTGGACTCCTTAATTAAATGATCACCAATAAGGGAGAAGTTTAACTTAGAAGTCTTAAAACATGATCATAGTTTATAACATAAATTTTGTCATTTGAATTATTCTATTCCCATTAAGATAGTATATTGTCACCAATTTTTAATACTTCAGAATTACATATTCATTCGATAATCACCAATAAAAACTTAGATTTCACTTTACCAATTTTGGGTTTTTGTCCTATATCAATAAACGAAACCCCAAAGGTAAATTTGGTCAAAACTAGGTGATACTCATTTGTTAAGTTTAACCTCTAGGATTATTAGAATTACTTTGCAGGTCTTATTTGTCCCAGGACCCACTTTGTTTTCAGAAATATTGAGCACATTTTTAATTTAATTGTAGATGCAATTTTGATGGATTAAAGAGATACTAAAGTTGAATAATTAAAAATCTTTTTTTTTTTCATTTTTTTCCTTCTATACACAGAAAATTCTGATCCGTGCAGCTGCAGGAAGTGAAATATTAATTCAGAAGAAGAGTCTCTGAAGAATACAATTGATTTCACCATGCGGTTAGGAAAACCGAAGGGAGCTATTTCTAGGCGCTCAAGCCAAGGAAAACCTTATGGGAATCAGGTCAAAACAGGGCGCCAGCGGCAAAAATGGGGAATGACTGTTCGATTTGACTCGAGCTTGAGCAGACTGAGAAGAAGTTTGGATGAGAAGCCTTATAAGTGTATTGAATGTGAGAAGAGTTTCAGTCAGAGCTCAACTCTTTTTCAACACCAGAAGATCCATACTGGAAAGAAATCCCATAAATGTGCTGATTGTGGGAAAAGTTTCTTTCAGAGTTCTAATCTCATTCAACACCGTCGGATCCATACTGGGGAAAAACCCTATAAATGTGATGAGTGCGGAGAAAGGTTTAAACAGAGCTCAAATCTCATTCAGCACCAGAGAATTCATACTGGAGAAAAACCCTATCAGTGTGATGAGTGTGGCCGATGCTTCAGCCAAAGTTCCCACCTTATTCAGCATCAGAGAACCCACACAGGGGAGAAGCCCTACCAGTGCAGTGAATGTGGCAAATGTTTTAGTCAGAGCTCTCACCTTAGGCAACACACAAAGGTGCACAAAGAAGAGAAACCTCGTAAAACCCGGGGCAAAAATATTAGGGCAAAAACTCATTTAGTGTCGTCATGGAAAGCTGGTACAGGAAGGAAGTCAGTGGCTGGCCTCCGTTAAGTAAAGGGCACTGCTTTGATCCTCCTAAAGAAAAACAACAACGTAAAAAATAAAAGCAATCTCTGAAAATACTTTATAGTAGAACACTTAAATACTGTGTCCTTTCGTAGCATGCAAACTTGGCAAGTTTAATGACATTGGACTGAAAAGAATTACATGAGTCCGACTGTTACCATTTCTTTTTTATATACCATGGAGTACAAACAACTAAAAATATGTTTGAGAAAATGTAAAATCTTGACCTCCTTTGAAGTTGTTTCCTGCCATCATTTTGAGAAACAATCATGTTTGGATGACACACGTGTAACGATGTAGTAATACCAATGACTGGCTTAGATTTGGGACTGTGGGAGGCTTAATTAGGGAGAAGAAATTAATTCCATTAGTTTTTGGAACTCTGCAGCAGATGAGATTGTATGTTTGTAAAGTTTTGTAGAATATTAACCATTGGTTTCTGAGTAAGACTCAAGATTCAAGGTACTAAAATGTACTCATGTTAATGAGTAATCATGTATGCAGATTTTATAATCAAGGCCCACCACTGTTAGCTTTCTTTTGTTTCTTCCCTTCTGTTTATGGGTAGTTATTAACATAGTAGAATTTGAGGTTTTCACCAAAGTGTTTGGGAAACTGGATGCCAAAGTGAGAACTGAATTAACACCACTAGTTCTGTTTTTTGTAATGATGTTATGATGTGTCACTTGTTTTCCAGCAGCTGGGATGGATTATGTTACTCCAGCCCCTGCTTTTACCTTTGTTTGTGCTCTGACAAACTCACTTAGCCTCTTAGATCTATGTGAATAAATAATTAAACCCTATTTTACCTAAGTAGTCTCAACTTGCTAATTAAAAATCCACAATTTACATGTTTCCCCGCCTTCCCTTTTGAGACCTTTAGGTAACCATGGTTATTGAAAACAAAGGTTTGTCAACAGCAAGTCATTTAAGTCAAGTTCAGTGCATTGCAGTTCCTTTGACATTTTCCTTAACTTTTTCTCAGTTTTATAAATTATGAAATCAAGCAGACATGTTTCTTAACTTCCTTCAGAACAGTGCCAGGTGTCATTCTGATCAACCTCCAGCTCAGGTTTTATTGCTGTTAAATGTTAATGTTCTGCCCTTTTGGTATCTATGTTTAAATCATACCAGTTCCTGCTATATTAATTACATCCATAAAATTTTATCCATAAAATTTAAAAAATGTAATATTTTGTATACTACTGCTTTCTCTTTATTTTTCTGCCAGAAAATTGTCTTAATGATTAGGGTAACATCACAAATCACAGTTTTTGGAAGACTGACTGTTTTTACCTGCATTTTGAACTTTGCCTCCCTCCTACATTTGAGTGCATTCTTATGGAACATGACCTTGATGGCAGGTTCGTCCAACAGATTCACCATTTTGTGAGAATGAAGTGAGGTGATTGCTGTTACTTTTACAAAAGATTTGAACTTTGATCTCTTGGGTCCAAATTATTTGTAGCAGAGGCGTGGCTATGGGATCATTTAGAGGATCTACCTATCAGTGTTCTTTATCACAGCTTGGGTCTGTAGTAGTTTCTGACTGGAACCAACACCACTTTTAAATTTAATGAATTCACCAATTTTGGCAGTAATCACAGGGTCTTGCAACAGAAAAACCTCTGTATATTGTTGATTTCATGATTAACATTTTGATTCTAAATAGACTTTCATATTTTCTGTAAAAATAAAGCAAATACTCTGTACTTTAGTGTATTTTCAGTTTGTGGTTTACATTTCTTCCTAGAGCCATGAAACCAGAGCAAATAGGTCACTAACATTTACGGTCACCTACATTAGTAATTAACATGGTGTTGCAGACTTTTATGGGCAGCTTAGGCGAGAGAGAAATTGTAACTGCTTTAAATTAATGAATTAAAGGATATGTTCCACTATAAGAACAAGTAGTGTTACAACAAGTAGTGTTCTAGTAGTAGAGGAAAAGTAGAATATGAGCCTAATAGGCATTGTCTCTTTGAATAGTCTCATATGAAGATATACTGCCCCTCAATATTCTGCTGCATTTCTATGATAACTTAGGTTTACCAAATTGAATTCTATTATTTTAACAGACTTATACGATACTTAAATGTTTTTTTTTTGGGGGGGTGAGGGAGGGTGGGAAGATTTGGAGATGAACTACAGGGTTGTTGGGTTTTTTTTTTAAGTATTATAGAAATTTTTTAAACCCTATACGATATGTTAAAAAAAAATCCTTGCCTTCCAGAGTCATTTATTTAATCATTTAATACATGTGGTAGAAATGAAACAAATTAAATGGGTAGTCTAGTGAAAGAACAAAAACTATAGTAAAGCAAGCATAGGGTACTCTGACCCAGTGCTTCTCAACAGTTAAAACATGTTGGGGCCCACTTTCAGAATTGCTTTCTCAGTAAGTGAGCTGTAGTCAGATAATTTTCATGTTTAACAGGCTCTTAGGACACAATTTGAGAACCATTGCTATAACCCATAACAAGCATAGTGATGTGCTGGCATAAAGCTAAGGTGGGAATGGATCTCTAGGACTGCCTTAATTATCAACCTTAAGAGTGAAACATTTTGATAATAGGGTGTGGAAGTCTGGCAGAGCATAGGTTAGGTGATGATTCAGTGAGAAATAATGTCCATGTTCCTGGCAGAAAATGACTCCAGAAGAGACCCACTTGGTAAATTAGACCTACAAGACTTTACCTCTTGCCTTGGACCACAGTTCTTTACCTCTCTTCAGCCCCTGCCCCACACTGAATGACAACTCCAAATTGCTCTTTATTTTTGCTTATTCTGTTTTAACCAGTATCAATTCTGAGAGCTATACCTCCAGGAAGTTGACCTTGAATCTTCCCTAGAGGCTCTAAACTTGACTTGTAATGGTTTATATTTCATTCTCACTTCCTCACCTGGTAGTCTTTGAGCTCCTGGCTTATAGTAGACATTCTTGTTTAATTTAACATTCTTAATTTAAACATTTAACAATGTTTAAATGAAGAAGTGCCAAGAGGGAACTATAGAAAGATTAGTGGGAAAAGGTAAATTAATTCAGGAAAGTTCTAGACCCACCTAGCTACTATGTCCACCTAGATGTAGAGTCCCACCTAGAACTTTTCTTTCCCCATCTGCCATTCCCACCCTTCTATCTGTTCTCTTGGAGATCCTTGTTCACTGCATAAGTCATTAGCCTTGCACAGTACATTTTTTGAATGAATGAAGTAATGAAAGAAGAAAATCTACAAAAGGATTTAAGGAATCAGAGGTTCTTGTGACTCGAGGGGTCCCATAGGCCTCCCTCTATAATTGAT
Organism: Talpa occidentalis; assembly: GCF_014898055.3. Taxonomy (NCBI): domain Eukaryota; kingdom Metazoa; phylum Chordata; class Mammalia; order Eulipotyphla; family Talpidae; genus Talpa; species Talpa occidentalis. The sequence continues at coordinate 29,092,316 of NW_023605194.1, forward strand.
GGGTTAATCTAAGACATTTGGGGTCCACTTTGTGATTGGACAGGACCTTTGTCATATTTGTTGACATCTATTTTGAATATCACTCCTGAGATAAATAGTATTTCCAGTTAAGGTATTATAAAGAGGATTGTCAGAAGATTAAACAATTGAGAAAAAGAGTGCAATAAAGTGATCAAAAGAGTCAAAGAATCGACACTACAGTTTTTCAGGTGCAGAGGGAGGAGAGATTTGCAGGAAAGAAAGGAGGGATGATTAGCAATTATCTTAAGGTCAACGCCCACCGAGCCCTTGGTAAATATTAGTGATGGGCAAGGTGCTGCAGATATAGAAGGTAGGACACTATTCCTGATTTCATGGGACAAATAGATCAGGAGGAGATAAAATACACAGAAATATTAAGAACATGAGCAATAACAAGTTATGAACAAGTTGGGGAGTCAATACCTAAGCAAGGAGCCCCCAACCCCAAGGAGGAGACTTTCAGAGCATCAGTCTTTCATGCACCAGAATTGCGGCAGAGCAGGACCTTCCTACATTTCTTACTCTTTGCTATTGTCACAGTGATGTGTTGCTCTGAGCTGTATAGTTGGACCACACTTACAATTTTCAGGAGTCAGTTTGCCTTTTCTTTGTACAACATTCAGGAACATGGTTGGTAAGTGCTCTTGAGACAAATAAGTGACACCACAGGTGCAAACCAGCAGATTAAATCCCAGGCAAATCTGAAATACCTCCAACCCAAAAGGGCACTATCTGAACAGTGGAAATGAAAGTACTCAGTCACCCAGGTCTTCATCGTCCAGGACTCAGAACTTCTGACATTTCTTTACATTACCTACAACTGTCCCTAGGTGGCAGCAAAGGCGATATAATAGAACAAACCCGTAGGCTTTGCCTCCTCCCCTACATTATATTTGAAAATGGGGGCTACACCTGAGAAAAGAAAGCTAATATTGTTTTAAAATGAACAATGATGTAAAATATATATAAATAATTTTTTTAAATAAAATACTATATTTAAAATGTTAAAAACTTGAGCCACTCTTTAAAGTCAGTTGGGATTCTGTAAATTGTCTTTGAAAATGCAAGCATCATTTTGAATATGACTTCCATTTCTGCTGTAATTTAGATATCAGTTTTAAAAGAACAAGATTTTTCCTCAGCTGTGTCCAGTCTACCAATGATCATCAAAGGCATTCTTCATTGCTCTTAACACTGTTTTTATCTTTAGCACCTCTTTGTAGATAGATCTCTCTTAGAATTTCCGTCTCTGCTTACGTTACCCAATTGTTTTCACATGATGCCTAATTTACCCAAAAGATCCCTTTCTATATTAATCATTGTTGTTTCAAATTCCAAATGTGATAATAGCAACATCCCTTCCATGTGTGGTGCTGACGCGCTCTTGTCTCTTCAAATTGTGGGGGGGGGGGGTTGGTTTTTTTGTTTGTTTTTGGTGTGCCTTTAATAATGAATGAGCTTATTTCTTCCTGAGAGCCAAACATGCTACACCGGTGTTTTGCAACAATCCCAGGTTGGGTAAGTTCATTGTCAGTTCTCCTAGATGAAAAGATAATTTTGGAGCCTTCAGTAAATTTCTCATGCCTTTACTGCTGAATCAGGGGACAGGACAGTCTTCTCAGTATTTGGATGTCTCCTCCTGTAACAGGGTGGTCCCAGGAAAGGGGATTTCAGGTTTCCTGCCCCACCCAAAGGAGGATGCAGCTGAGCAGGGAGAAGAAGCTGCAGAGGGAACGGAGGAAGGAAGGAAGAAGGATGGAGAGTCAGAAGGAGACCGGGAGGAGGCACATGGAGGAGACAGACAGGTGAAGAAACTGCGCTTGCCTTTTGGTCATGGACTGGGTGACACAGACGTGGGTGAGACCCGTGGGGAGGATAACAATAGCAGCTTTTTTTTTAAAATATATTTTATTTTTATATTCCCCATACAATTGCAATCCCCTTATTTTGACCCCAATCCCTCCCCTCCCCGCCCCCCACTCCCCATAGAGTGTCTCTGGTTCATAGTTTTTTGTTGATTTTGATTTTCACTTTCTTATAGTTATTCTTTTTCCTGGTCCCTTATTTAAGTTTTCTAGATTCCTGCTATGAGTGAGACCATCCGGTATTTTTCTTTTTCTTTCTGGCTTATTTCGCTGAGCATGATCCCTTCCAGCGCCATCCATGTTGCTGCAAATTGCATGTGTTTATCTTTTTTGAATGCTGAGTAATATTCCATGGTGTATATGTACCACATCTTCTTGATCCAGTCCTCTATTTTTGGGCATTTGGGCTGTTTCCAAAGCTTAGCTAACAATAGCAGCTTTTATCTTGATTTTGATTTTGCTCTTTTCCTCCCAGATGTGTCTGGTTGTTTCTGATTCTTTTCTGTGGGTCCTTTTCTGTGAAAGACTAATTCTCAGTTGTGTTCATGACCAGAGATTCCTGTACAAATGGTGGTTAGCGAGCTTACTTGGAATAATTTGTAGCATTTAAACATGTTGGTGTTGTGACTTACTTTATGCTTCACTTAATTTTTGCACCACTGAAAAGTGCTTTAGACTTGGGGCAGGCTTTTGGGCCTTGTTCTGGGCCAATTCTGCTTGGGTGGACTTTTACCCACGAGGAGACGGGTAACTTTGGGTGCTTGATTTAGAAACTAGATTCTTTGCCTTACCTGTATTGTTTCCTAATTGTATTAAAGTTCCTTCCCATTAAAGTCTCATATGTTTTGTGTTGATGCGGCGGATGGCAGAACCTAGTTAGAGCAAGCAGGTTTGCGGGGTCTGGGCTGCCCCTCTCCCTGCCTCCCAGCATCCCTAGTCACAGTTGCGGGAGCAAGACCACAGTGTTGGTCATAAATGCTAATGGTGGGAGGGCGTAAAAAGCCTGATTAACTCCGTTTACCCTGTGTAGCACCAGGAAGGCCACAGAGCAGGTTTTCTATGATTGGAGCAGGTGGGTGAAGGAGGAGTCTTGGAGTCCTCGATGGCTTTTTCAGGGTTTTATTGAGTTTACCAGGTATACGGCAGGCAGGAGTGGGGGGTGGGAGGGGCCGAGAGGCCAGGAGGCTGGCAGGTCTCCTAGCCCCCAGCAAGTCTTCACTCTTTCTGGGCTCTCCAGCATTCTCTCGTGGCCTCTGCTTCTTTGCTATCTTCTCTTGTTCCTTCTGCTGGCGTCCCCATGACTCCGCACTTACAAGCCCAGTCTTAGCCCAGGTATATGCCATCTACGTGTGCCCACACCCTACTCCAGGTGCCCGCCATCAGGCATGCATTTAATCTAATGGCGGGAGGGTGGAAAAGCCTGATACTTTACTTACCCTACACCCCGCCACTGGTAAAAGGAGGTGCTATAGATATGCCTGTAATAAAGCGGCAGCGAGGTGTCAGGAAAGAGGCACATTCTACAGTCTTATGACTCGAGCCCCCTAGTTTACTGAGCCTGCGCCTCTGGAGTGTGGATTTCCTAATTGTTCCTCAGGTTTTCTTCTGCCCCCACACAGGTTGGCAGGATGGATAGAGCCAGCGGGAGCCCTCCATCTCCCAGGTGAGTTAAGTTCTGATTTACCTAACAGGTTAGGCTCTGGTTAATTAATTTCCCCTGCATGCACCTTATTAAGAAGAGAAGACACGCTGGCTTATTTCAAAATGGTTCCTTCAGCCATCTCCTGCCAGAAGCACAAGCTCCTGGGCAAGTTACTGTGAGAACTTGGTCGAGCTCCTGGGCATTAAATCCCACATTATCTAGGGAGCCTCTCTGTGGCTGGGTCTCCTTGGCATTAACTTCGGGGTTGTTCACATGGAGCCTCAGCAATTCCTCAAGCCGCACAGCAACCTGTCCTGGCTCTCAAGAGGCGTCCTCTGTGAGTCTCCTCTGGTGAGTGCTGTCACCTATGTGCTCCTGCCCATGAAGCTTGCAGACAAGCTTATCTTGTGTTCTTCCCTCACACAAATCCAAATCCGAGAAGAGTTTTGGTTTGCTTTTTCTGTCTGTTTAGCTTTTTACTTGTTAGAACAGAGGAGCGATGTCTGACTTCTTACATACGCAATCAGAATGCATTTAGTTTTTATGTCATGGATTCTATTGGCTTTATTTTTTCTTTCCTCCTTTTAGTTTGATTTATTTTTCTTAGTTTATTTAGTTGTAAGCAAAAAAACCATAATTTTCCGTTGTGTTTCTTCTCTAATACATACATTTACGACCAGAGTTTCCTGTACGAATGGTGGCTAGCCAGCTTTCTTAGAATAATTTGTAGCATTTAAACGTGTTGCGACTTACTTTATACTCCGAAAATGACCAGTTTGGGTGAGTGTCCAATGTACGTGGAGGCCTTATTTGTATTTTGTTGCTGAATAGAGGGTTCTAGACACACCAACTGGGTCATGTTTGTGAGTCAAATATGTCAGAATTTCTATATCTTTACTCTGTATCCCTTTCAGATTATTTTGTTGATTATTGAGAGAAGTTTATTGTAGTCTCCCACTTTAATTGTGCTTTTGTGGTTTCTTTGAGTTTATTACTTTCTCTATTTGGAAGCTATATTATTTGGTGGGTACAGATTGAGAATTGCTGTGCCCTCCAGGTGGACTGATTCCTTTGGCCTATGAAATAGGCTCCTTTTTCTCAGTAATTCTTTTTGCCTTAAAATTCTTGGCTGTATTAACTTGTTCCATACCTTTCAGAAGAATGTAAGATTTGTGTTTCTCCCTTAAAGTACAAAGATGTACCACAAGAAAGTGTAGCAGCTACTATGGCCTCTCTACCACAGAAGAAATAGAGATACAGACTAAGAGTACAGGGACTACCATTTGGCAAAGGCCATAAGTGCAGGGTTAAGAATGTGAAAATATTAACAGGAGAGCAGTGGATGATGGATGATGGAAGCATCATCCGAAAACCCAGATGCTAACATTCTGGGGCTCCCTTAACATAGAAGCACTTTGCACCCTCAGTGCCCACAAGGAACAGGAAGTGTTCAGAAGTCCTGAACTCTTATTTCAGGATATCTAGGAATGAGATGTGTAAGAACCTCCATACACATCTACTTGGTGTAAGGAGGTTGATTGGATTTGTGTTTTCAAAACACAGACACAAACAAGGTGTGAGTAAGAAGACAGATCTCAGCCCTTCTAGTGCCTCTATTTTTGACTGGATGTGTCTCGTCCTCAGCAGCCTGATGTAGAAAGGTGAGGCATTGTGACCCCGAGGACACACAGTCCCACACTGAGAGTGCCTCTCAGTTAGACTGAGAAAGGCGCCTCGTGCTGCCACACTGCCCCTTCCTCCATATCCAGTGAAACAAATTGGTGTTGGTGGAAGCATGAATGGTTGAGAGAGAAAGGTTCTTCCCACAGTTCCTTCCTCAAAACTGATCTCCTTCCTAACAGCCTGCCTAAAGCAGAGAGATAAATTTTTATCTCATGATAAAAATCTGTTCTTTCAACTCCTGTGATGTGTACACTGAGGCCAGGTCATAGTAAAAAAAATTTAGTCTGAACTTGTACTTGCAATTACATAAACGTTCAAATTGAGAACTTAGAAACCCTTGAGAAATTAGGTCCTATAATTTCTTTGCAAAATCTTGGCAGAGCGTAGACAAATGGGAAAGAATGTCACCGCTGACGCTGGGAAGAGAAACATAAGGGTCGTGCTGGTAACTCTTATTCTCAGTGGTGACCAATTAGCTGTCCCCAGGGCACCAGCCCTGCCTTAATTTCTGCTCCTGTCCCTTCAGCCTCTAATGAGGCTTGGGAGCCCTGGCCCTCTGCTCTCTGCTTGTATGTATCCTGCTTGGTGATAGGACACAGTCTGGTGGGAAAATATCAGAGGCTTCAGACATACATGTCAGGGGTTTCTCTTCGGTCATGCGGTGGCAAAAGAATGCTTCTCCCAGAGGAAAGGTAGGATATTGTAGAGGGAGGTGGTGTAAGGTGGTGTCTTTGGGCACATGCACCCAAGACAATGGAGGTCTTCGCTTAAGGAGCCTTGTCTCCACAGCTCCCTCAGCTGACTCAGAAGAATCTGCCTGTCTCTGAGCTGGTGTGGACATGGAAGCAATGTTTCCTGTCAGCATGGGCTTTTACCCGTGGGGGAGGCAGAGCCATCTCTCATCACACCCTTAACTTGTGCTAAAGTCAAGTTTGTACCCAAAATTTAGGGCAATGAAGTGTGGGTTTGCTCTTTGTGCTCTTTGTGGGGTTTCAGTGGTCAAGGCTGCCATATAGCCTTGGTGTGGAATTTGACCCCTGGGGCTGTTGAAGCGGGGCTCTTTCAGCCAGGGACACTGAGAATGTGCATGTTCACCCTGCTCTGGAACAACAGACTTTCAGACGTGAGTCTCTCTTTCCTCTCCTTGCTATAAGGCCAGAAGAACTCTAGATTTCTTTAAAGAGAATAGCTGCAAAAGGAAAAATCCCTGCCTCCTTTAAGGTGATCTTTTGCCTGGCACTGTGGTAACATGGAAGACCTACTGCTACCACTGGACCAGGAGAGGCTCCTTCTGGTACCCTGTGGGCAGTGCCACTGAGGGCTGAGCAGGTTGTTTACGTGAGCAGCACTTCAGAGAAGTTGGTCTATGGCGGATTAGTGAAAAAGAAACACTGCATGTTGGGGACCTTCAGTTTTGGATAGAGGTGCTTAAACCAAATGCCATAGTAAAAGAAGTGATTTACTGAGGTGACCAAAGTAACGACAATGTCCACTGAGCTTTGAAGTATAAATCCGCCAGTGCCAAGTTCCTGGAATAGCCTTCTTTGTTAAGCTAAACTTGTTAACTCCTCTCACTCCCCATCTCTCCTACATGTCAATATAGACTTGGGAGGAACAGAGTCAAGCCTGGATTGACAAGTTATAACACGTGTGAGCAACTCCCAACACCTGTGGTCTGTCTCTTCTATAAAATGTGTTAAAGTTCATCATTGTTTAGGTTAATGTGATTGAATAGATCAGTAACTCATCAGTTAACTGGGGAAGAGAAAAAGTAAGAAAGATAACATGACACTTTCACTTCAAGTTGTTAGATCATCAAGAATAGCTTTTAAAATACTTGTCACAGTATTTGAAAATAGTAGGGGCTGTGAATTTGGGCACATATACCTAAAGTCTCAACTGTGTGACCTAACCTCTACATAACTCCTGTAAGAAGATGGGGTGGAGCAACCTAGCTCATGATTTTGTGGCAAGTGATAGAAATAATTGGGTTCTGGTGATCACAAGAATAATACTAATAATGATTTTGACCATGGGAACTTTGTGTGTATGAAAAGTGATATTCCAGGGGAGTATTATTTATATTAATGTTATGTTTATTTGTAAATGGACCATATCATAAATAATAGAAAATGTTTCATTGATATTCAAGTTCAATGACATGCCTACTGATCATGCAATATTTAAGTGCATCCTAATGATCACAATATTACACTAAGTCTATTAGGAACACATAGAAATATTAACATCACATGCCACATAAGTGAACAGGTACATGAACAGGTATGTTCTATCATTTTTATTTTAGAAAGTGAAAATGAAGTTCACAAACATTAACTTGTCAAAAATGACCATTCTCTCAGGGGTTAGAACTAAATATCGAACTATTAAATTCAGATTCATCTAACTCAGGAATCAACTCTGAACAAACTTTGGGATTCAAGAACACTCACTGATACAGGAACCAACTTGCTATGTGCATTGCCAGCAGTAATCCGTTCACTTGACTTGTGCTCCTAAAACTTAGTGATTCCAGTGATGTCTATTGTCAGTAAAGGCCAGCAGGTGAGACTGTTGTAGAAATAAATGCCCATGGAAATGAAGAATGGGACCACTGTCCAAGAATTCACCTTGGAGGGGTTCCCTGCTGTTTAGCATCTGGGAAAGGTCCTCTTCCTGGTGCACCTGCTGGCATACCTGGCATCCATTACAGGCAATGCAGTCATCGTCACCATCACCTGTGCTGACTCCCAACTCAAGAAGCCTATGTACTTCTTTCTCAGCATTTTCTCCTTCTTTGAGTGTTGCTTCACAAGTACTGTTATTCCTAAATTACTGGTCATCTTTCTCTTAGGCAGGCAAACTATTTCCTTTGTTGCCTGTTTTATACAAGGCTTTGTTGTACTATTCCTGGGAGCAGCAGGTTTCCTGCTCATGACAGTGAAGTCTCTGGATCGGTACATGGCCATTTGCAAGCCTCTGCGTTACCCAACCATCATGAACTTGAAAAATTGCATCCTCCTGGTCATTGCTTGCTGTGTATTAGGTTTCACTCTCATCACTGGTCTGGTGGTGGAGGTTTCCCAGTTATCCTTCTGTGGCCCGAATGTCATCCCTCATTTCTTCTGTGACCTTGGCCTCCTGATCCATCTCTCCTGTTCTGACATCAGGTCTGTTGAAATTTGGGCCTTTGTCCTTGCTTTTTTGGTCTTTCTGACATCCCTCATCATAACCGTCATTGCACATGGCAAGATAATAGTCACAATCCTGCATCTCCCATCAGCCAAGAAGCAACAGAAAGCTTTCTCCACCTGCTCTTCTCACCTCATTGTCCTCTCTCTGATGTATGGCAGCTGCGTCTTTATATATGTGAAGCCAAAGCAAATGAGCAGGTTGGAATCCAACAGGGAGGCTGCCCTTGTGAACACAGTGGTGACCCCACTGCTGAACCCTGTCATCTACACTCTGCAGAACAAGCAGGTCCACCAGGCTCTGAGGGAGACAATGTGCCGAATTAAAATATCAAGATAAAAAGGGTATCCATGACTTCGGAGTGTACGTCTTCAAAGAACCATTTCTGTTCATTCTTGGTGAAGTTGCTCTCCACAGAGTTCTTAGTTGAAAGTCTCCGACACACTTCACTTGACCTTGATTTGCACAACCCCATTAATAGACAATTCTTTTCTCAAGACCATATTTCCTGCCACTATGCATAATTATTTTCACCTTAATCTATAGATTTTATTGGCAAAATACTTTATTGAATCTATGTGATATAAACCATAAACCATGCACTTAAAATTAGAACCTCATTTATTCCAAAAATCCATAATTTATACTGTTTCATTTCACATCTCTCTAGCCATAAATATCATTCAGCAGACTTAATGATTACCAAAAAGCAATTAAGTAATTAAAATAATAGAAGATTATATATTGGGTTGTTTTAAAGGAAATAATAGAAATAGCACCAATGTCTAGGGCCACATTCCATCCCTGCCTAGCCAAAGAATAGTACCCTTCACCTTGGGGTATGTATGATGTTATATCAGATAATCTCTCAGTTGGTGTTCTTAGCCATTAGTTTAGCAACCCATATAGGTATCATTTCCTTGCTCAAAAATCTAGAACTGTTTTGGGTCTCAAGCATCTTTTCTAAGAAGGAAAAACTGCAATATCCCACAACAGATCAATGCTGCTATATTTCTAAATTATTGATTCTAGCTCCAGACCCTCAAATACTTAATTCATATTTATGTCTGGGTCTCAAATTGTTACACAGAATGTGTGTGAGAAGAGAAAAAAAGGGAACAGTAATTCTACAGATGTAAAATTTCATCCAAATGTTTGAAGGTGAGAGAATCTAAGTTATTTGCCTACTTAGTTTACTAATTAAAGTAATTTTTAAAAATCAAGCATTTTCCTGGGCCTCCCCTGGTGGCGCAGCGGTTGAGCAATGGGCTGCGAAGCTGCCCAGCCTCTGCAGTGCCGTTTCAATCTCCGGCGGCCAGCGAGGGTCCCACATGGCGCACAGACCTCTCCTGCTGCGCCCGCTGCTCCCCTCAGCAGTGTATTTCATCAGCCTGTCTATTCTGTTCCCCGCTCTGGCTCTGGTGAATTCTCTCACCTTCCCACGCTTCTGACTGTACCCAGTGCTTGTATAAATAAATAAATCTTAAAAAAAAATAAAAAGCATTTTCCTGGTGGACATCAAGGTTATCATTTGATAACTCACCTATTAATATCCAGCATTTCCATTGCCTCAGTCTTTAGCATTAATGCACTTTTAGTTCCCATTTCTAAAATAGAAATGTCTTTTTTTCTTCAGCGGAAATAATTCTAAAAACACTGACACCATTTTATTTGATATTTGAGCCAAATTCTGAGGTTAGAAAATCAAACACATTTTATGAACTATGTCCTACACCTTGATTGGACCATACTTGGCCTTAAAGGTCATATTATAAAGCTCAGATATCATCTTATTTACAATGAAGTATCTGTAAAATAAAAAATAACAGATGGTTTATGATTAACTATGTATTCTAGTTGCGGACATTATATGAAAAAGAGATTCGAAAAACAAAGAATGGAGTAGGAAAGTCACTATAGAAACTGCAAATACAGAAATTGGGGAAATGGGAATGGCTTGGGGAAGTGGCAATACAAAGGTACTAATAGCAGAATCTGGATCATTTTGCATGGGTTACAAGACATAGATTCTCAAATAACTGGTCAAATTACTAAAACACTTCAGTCATATACCCATAAAATGTGGCTATTGAGGTAGATAATCTTTCAAGTTCACTGGGAAATGTCTGATGAGGATAGCATCAAGCTACTGGGAAACATGGAAAATAATGTTCCACCCTGATAGCTGAGCTACTTGAAAGTATATTGATGTGGTTGAGGTTCAGCAACTACAGGAATAAATCAACTCATCCTGGTCAAACTACTGAAAACAGTGTGAATTCCTCCAAGGTTTTAATCAAGATTTGATATAATTTATTCTATATGAATTAATAAAATGCACTTTATATTACCTTCAGATAGACCATGATTGAAGGGTGAGTTTGAAAATTAAAAAAGACCAGAAATTCAAAATTGAATTTGAATTCCAGTAAAAGACAACTCCTGATGTGGAGATTTATGTACTGAATTCTTGTGCTGCAAAATATTTCATTGAGACAAATTCCTTGAGCTAATTATAAACCAAAGATACTTTCATTTATTTTGTTCATTCATTTTGTCTTACACATATGAATAAAATATATAGTATTTCCCTTTCTCCATCTGTCTTATCTCACGAAGCATAATCTCCAAAAGATCCATCCATGTAGCTATAAATCGAGTTTATCTTTTTTATAGCTGAGTAATACTCCTCTGTGTATATGTGTGTGTGTGTTATGTATATATATATATATTTTTTTTTAATTCATTCATCTGGCAATAGACCCTGAGGCTATTTTCATATCATTAGGTTGCATCTATGTTCATCAGAGACATTGGCCTGTGATAATAGAGGTATGCATATCTTAAGTTAGTGCTTTTGTATTTTTTAATTAGATACATAGAAGTGGAATAGTTGGATCATATGGTATTTCTAACACTAATTTTTTGAGGATTCTCATACTGTTTCCATGGTGCTGCACCAATTTATATCCCTACTAACATATCCTATCTAACACTTGTTATTTCTTGTCTCTTTAATAATGGCCATTCTAACTGGTGTGAGGTGGTATATTATTGTGGTTTGGATCTGCACTTTATTAGTAAGAAGCAACGATGAACATCTTTTCTGTTGGCTATCAGTACTTCTTTTGATAAAATATCTATTTAGCTCTTCTGCCCATTTTTTAAAAATATTTATTTACACAAGAACCGGGGTACAGGCAAGATACACAGGAGGGTGAGAGGATTCACCACAGACAGAGTGGGAAACAGAACATGCAAACTGACGAAATACACTGCTGAGGGGAGCAGTGGGCGAAACAGGAGAGGTCTGCCTCTCCAACTGCCCATTTTTTAATCAGCAATTTTTAAATAAATTTTATTTTTATATTCCCATACAATTGCAATCCCCTTATTTTGACCCCAATCCCTCCCCTCCCCACACCCCACCCCCCATAGAGTGTCTCTGGTTCATAGTTTTTTGTTGATTTTGATTTTCACTTTCTTATAGTTATTCATTTTCCTGGTCCCTTATTTAAGTTTTCTAGATTCCTGCTATGAGTGAGACCATCCGGTATTTTTCTTTTTCTTTCTGGCTTATTTCGCTGAGCATGATCCCTTCCAGCGCCATCCATGTTGCTGCAAATTGCATGTGTTTATCTTTTTTGAATGCTGAGTAATATTCCATGGTGTAGAAACTTCTCTGAAGAGGAAATGCAAATGGCCAACAGGTATATGAAAAAATGTTCAACATCACTTGTCATCAGGGAAATGCAAATCAAAACTACCATGAGATACCATCTTATACCAGTGAGAATGGCACATACTAAAAAAACTAGCAACAACAAATGTTGGCGAGGATGTGGAGATAAAGGATCTCTCCTGCACTGTTGGTGGGAGTGTAAACTGGTCCAATCACTATGGAGAGTTGTGTGGAGAATTCTGGACCTACTAAACATAGAGCTTCCATATGATCCAGCAATTCCACTCCTAGGTATTTACCCAAAGGACACAGAAACATCAATTCCAAAGAGCACCTGCACCCCTATGTTTATAGCAGCACTGTTTACAATAGCTAAGCTTTGGAAACAGCCCAAATGCCCAAAAATAGATGACTGGATCAAGAAGATGTGATATATAATCAGCATTTTTTTTTATTATAAATCAGTTCATCATGGTCAAACCACTAAAAAGGTGAGCAGAGTCACATGCATTGTTTATATATATTGGGTATTAATTACTTGTTGGAAATAAGATTTTCAGATATCTTCACCTATTGATTAGGTTGCCTCTTTGTTTTGGCAATGATTTCTGGGAAGAAGCTTTTTTTGATTAATGTAGTCTCATTTGTTTTAGCTTTTTTTCTGTTTCTATTGGAAACAACACCATCAGGACATCACCAAGGTTGATGTTAAGATCTTGCTGAATATTTTATTTATTTTATAATTTCAGATATGTATTCGAGTCTTTAATCCATTTAGAATAATGTTTTTGTGTAATGACAGTTTTATTTCTTGCTTTCAGATTTAGATATATTTTATTTATTTTTCTTGCCTAATTGTCGGGCTAGGACTTCCAATACTATGTTGAATAGTATGGTGAGAGTGCTCATCTTGTCTTATTCATGATCTTAATATAAAAGCTGTCAGTTTCTCACTATTGAATTTGATATTAATTATGGATTTTCTATATATGGACTTTACTATGTTAGGTACATTACTTTTATGCCCATTTTATTGAGGATTCTTTTTCCTGAATCTTGTCAAATGTTTTCTCTTCATCTGCTGATAGAATTATATATTCTCCTTTATTTTGTTAGAATGATATATCACATTGATTTATATATAGCAAACCATACTTGCATCCCCGAAATGAATCCCACTTGATCATGGTATAAGATCCTTTTAAGGACTTTCTGGTGGTGCAAGGGGTTAAGTCTCAGCACTGAAGCTATCTGCAGCCACTGCAGCACAACTTCTATCACCAGTCAAGGTGCTAACCCACACGGCACAGCAGACCTCCCCTGTCTTGCCCACTGCTCCTCTCAGCACTGTATTTCAATCAATCCACCTGTTCTGCTCCCCATTCTATCTCTGGTGAATCCTCTCGTGCTCCTGTACCTCTGGCCTACACCCCAGCTCTTGCATGCATAATAAATAAATCTTTTTTTTAAAAAGGCAGTCTATAAAAAATCCTTTTTTAAAGGATTTGTTAAATTAGGTTAAATTATTGTTAAATTAGGTTTGCTACTATTTTAAGAAATTTTGCAACTATGTTCATGGGATATTAGCCACTACTTTTCAATTTTTGGGCTATCCTTGCCTAGTTTTTGTATCAGGGTGATGAATATCATTCATCAAAAGAATTGGGAAACTTTCAATTTGTGAAAAATGTAAGAGTTATAGATATTAAATCTTTGAGTATGTGATGGAATTCACCAGAAATTTAGATTTTTGGAGGTTTTATGATTTTTTTTCTATTTCCTTACTACTGATTGGTTTTCCATCTCATAATTTCAATCTCAGAAGGTTGTATGATTCTCAGATTTTATCCATTTCTCCAGGTTATTCAATATGTTGGCATAGAGATGTTCATTGTAATGTTTTATGATTCATTGTATTTTTTTGGTATACATTGTCTTTTCTCCACTTTCATTTTGATTCTGTTTTTGTCTTTTCTCTTTTTATCTTACTGAGTCTAGCTAAGTTTGTCAATTTTGTTTACTTCTCAAAGAAAAGATTTTAGTTCATTGATTTTTTTTTGTATTTTATTTGGTCTCAACTCATTTATACTTTGTTTTTTATTATTTCCTTCCTTGCTTCTATTGACATTTGGTTTTACTTGTTACTCTTTTTCTAGTTCTTCTAGATGCATGTTAGATTATTTATTTGAGTGTTTGTTTCTTGATATAAGCTTGTCTTGCTATAATTTCCCTGTTGGAATATATCCATAAGATAATTCACCATGACCAGGTAGGATTTATTCCAGAGACACAAGGATGATTCAACACCCAAAAATCAATGTAATCCAACACATCAACAAAAGAAATATAAAAACCATATGATAATTTCAATAGATGCTGAGTAAACTTTTGACAAGTACAACACCCATTTATGATAAAGGCCCTTGAAATTCTCGGGATACAAGGAACATACTTCAACATCATAAATGCCATATATGACAAGCCCATAGCCTATACAATTCTCAATGGTGAAAAGTTAAAAGCATTTCCACTAAGATCTGGAACAAGACAAGGATGTCCACTCTCACCACTGCTTTTCAATATAATACTGGAAGTCCTAGCCAGAGCAATAAGATGAGAAAAACATACAAGGATTCCAAATAGGGAAGGAAGAAGTTAAACTGTCACTATTCACAGATGATATCATAATATATAGAGAGAACCCCAAAAACTCCACAGAAAAACTAATCAAACTAATTAATCAATTTAGTAAAGTAGCAGGATACAAAATCAACACAAAAATCATTAGCCTTCCTATACACAATCAATCTGAAGAAGAAATCAAGAAAACCATCCCTTTTATTATCAAAACAAAAAAAAATCAAATACTTGGGAATAAACACAAAGGACCTATACAAAGAAAACTATAAAACACTGTTAAAGAAATAGAAGAAGATACAAAGAAATGGAAAGATGGGCCTCCCTGGTGGTGCAGGTAGTTGAGCACAGTGCTGTGAAGCAGTCTGCAGCCTCTGCACTGCCAGTTCAATGCCCATCAGCCGGGGAGCAACCCACATAGCACGGCAGACCTCTCCTGTCTCGCCCACAGCTCCCTTCAGCAGTGTATTTCGGTTCGTCTGCCTGTTCTGCTCCCCACTCTAACTCTGGTGAATCCTCTCACCCTCCTGCACATCTGGCCTGTACCCCGGTTCTTGTATAAATATTAAAAAAAAAAAAACTATAAAGAAGCTCTTTTAAAAAAAGAAATGAAAGACATCCCTGCTCATGGGTTGGAAGAATTAACATTATCAAAATGGCCATCCTACCAAAAGCAATTTACAGATTCAATGCTATTCCAATAAAAATTTCAATGACATTCTTCAAAGAAATAGAACAAATATTGAGGAAATTCATATGGAGCCACCAAAAACCCCAAATAGCCAAAGCTCTCCTGAAAAAAAAAAGGGAATGGAGGTATCATACTCCCAGACTTCAAACTATAATACAAAGCCATAATAATGAAAACTGCATGGCATTAGAACAAGAACAGACAAACGGACCAATGGAAACAAATAGAAAATCCAGAAATAAACCCAAAAATTTACAGTCAACTTTATAATCTTTGACAAAGGAGCAGACTATGCAATGGAGCAAAGAAAGTTTGTTCAAAAGAAAATAATCCAGTCCAAAAATGGGCAGAAGAGCTAAAAAAAAACTTCTCTGAAGAGGAAATACAAATGGCCAACAGGCATATGAAAAAATGTTCAACATCACTTGTAATCAGGGAAATGCAAATCAAAACTACCATGAGATACCATTTTACACCAGTGAGAATGGCACATATTAAAAAAACTAGCAACAACAAATGTTGGCGAGGGTGTGGAGAAAAAGGAACTCTTCTACACTGTTGGTGGGAGTGCAAACTGGTGCAACCACTATGGAGAGCTGTGTGGAGATTTCTGGACCTACTAAACATAGAGCTTCCCTATGATCCAGCAATTCCACTCCTAGGTATTTACCCAAAGGACACAAAAACATCAATTCCAAAGAACACCTGCACCCCTATGTTTATAGCAGCACTGTTTACAATAGCTAAGCTTTGGAAACAGCCCAAATGCCCAAAAATAGATGACTGGATCAAGAAGATGTGGTACATATACACCATGGAATATTACTCAGCATTCAAAAAAGATAAACACATGCAATTTGCAGCAACATGGATGGCGCTGGAAGGGATCATGCTCAGCAAAATAAGCCAAAAAGAAAAAGAAAAATACCGGATGGTCTCACTCATAGCAGGAATCTAGAAAACTTAAATAAGGGACCAGGAAAATGAATAACTATAAGAAAGTGAAAATCAAAATCAAAAAATTATGAACCAGAGACACTTTTTGGGGAGCGGGGGGCAGGAGGGGAGGGATTAGGGTCAGAATGGGGGGGTTGCAATTGTATGGGGAATATAAAAATAAAATTTATTATTTAAAAAAAAAAAAAAAAGAAAGTTTGTTCAATAAATGGTGCTGGGAAAACCGGGCTGCTACATGCAAAACAATGAAGCTTGACTACTACCTCACACCATGCACAAAAACCAACTCAAAATGGAGTAAAGAACTAGACATAAGACCTGAAACCATAAAATATATAGAAGGAAATAAAGGTGAAAAACTACATGACATACACCTCAGCAACATCTTTAAAGACACATCACCCAAAGCAGTGATAGTGAAGGCAAAGATAAACAGCTGAGACTACATCAAATTACAGCAAAAGAGACGCAACCAAAACACAGAGACACCCCACCAATTGGGAGAAAATTTTTACACACAACACTAATGGTAAAGGACTGACTGATCACAAAAATCTACAAAGAGCTGATGAGGCTCAACAAAAATAAATAATCCAGTCAAAAAATGGGCAGAAGAGGGCCTCCCCTGGTGGCGCAGCAGTTTAGTGCTGGGCTGCAAAGCTGCCCTCAGCTTCTACAGTGCCAGTTTAATCCGGCCACTGGCGAGGGTCTCACCTGGTGCGACAGACCTCTCCTGCCATGTCTACTGCTCCCCTCAGCAGTGTATTTCATCAGTCTGCCTGTTCTGCTCCCCGCTCTGGCTCTGGTGAATTCTCTCACCCTCCCACACTTCTGACTGTACCCAGTGCTTGTATAAATAAATAAATCTTTAAAAAAAAATCACTTTAAAAAAATGGGCAGAAGAGCTAAAAAGAAACTTCTCTGAAGAGGAAATGCAAATGGCCAACAGGCATATGAAACAATGTTCAACATCACTTGTATCAGGGAAATGCAAATCAAAACTACAAGGAGATACCATCTTACACCAGTGAGAATGACACATATTAAAAAAACTAGCAACAACAAATGTTGGCGAGGATGTGGAGAAAAAGGATCTCTCCTGCACTGCTGGTGGGAGTGTAAACTGGTCCAATCAGTATGGAAAGCTGTGTGGAGATTCCCCAACCTGCTAAAGATGGAGCTTCCATATGATCCAGCAATTCCGCTCCCAGGTATTTACCCAAAGGACACAGAAACATTAATTCCAAAGAGCACCTGCACTCCTATGTTTATAGCAGCACTGTTTCCAATAGCTAAGCTATGGAAACAACCCAAATGCCCCAAAATAGATGACTGGATCAAGAAGATGTGGTACATATACGCAATGGAATATTAGCAATCAAAAAAGATAAACACATGCAATTTGCAGCAACATGAATGGTGCTGGAAGGGATCATGCTCAGCTAAATAAGCCTGAAAGAAAAAGAAAAATACTGATGGTCTCACTCATAGCAAGAATTCAGAAAACCTAAATAAGGGACCAGGAAAAAGAATAATTGTAATAAAGTAAAAATCAAAATCAACAAGCAACTATAAGAGATACACTAGGGGGGGTAGGGGCAGGAGGGAGTAGCATCAAAACAAGGGGAGGGGAGTGGGAATTGCATGGGGACTATAACCAAGATGAAAATGCATATATTGTACAAAAATGAGAAATGATGTAAAAAATATATAAAAATTTTTAAAAATTTCCCTGTTGGTACCACTTTCATTGCATCATGAATATTTTATTCAGTATTATTTTTATTTTCCTTTGTCTCCAAACAGTTTGGATTTCTCTTTAACCCAATAGTTTTCTAGCAGCACGTTTCTTGTCTCCATGTATTTGTGATTTTTTTCTAAAGGTATCCTGTTTCAAATTCTCTTTTAACTTTTGTGGTCTGTCTGGATGAGTCTTAATATTAATTTGTCTTATAGTTCACTTATCCACTCCTTTACTTAATTCAGTCTGCTGTTCAAGCTCTATACTGCCTTTTTTGTTTTCAGTTACATTACGGTATTCTTTACATCTAAAAGTTCTATTGGATCTTTTGAAGATTTTCTATCTCTTTGTTAGAATTTTCACTATGTTCATTCTTCCAAGTTGAGTGAGTATCTTTCTAGCTGTTACTTTCAACTCTCCATCAGATAGTTTGCTTAATTCCATTTCTCTACGTTCTTTTCCTGGAATTTTGTGTTTCTCTTTCATTATGGCTGATTCTCTATGTTTGCCTCTAGACATTAGGCAACTCTACTGTCTCTTGTGGCCTCAATGGCTTGGTCTTGGGCAGGTGATGTTTTATGAGTTCAGGAGTACGTTCCCTTCTAGCTGTGCAAGATAGGCACTTAAATTGCTTTCCTTGTATGGGGTACACCATCATACTATGTTGGGGTGGCACAGTTGCAGCACTCTTGGACCAGGTGGGCTTCTAGGATTGGTTGGGTTCAGTGGAGGTATACAACTCTCACTCACTGAGTGGGTGGGAGTGTGATCCTGACCCAGCTTCTGCCTCCTGTGGCTACTCAGTGGGTAGATGTTGGTAGTCTCTCTCAGTCACACACAGACAAAAATAAAGTTTCCCGACACTAGATCATCCTTACACTAAATGTTAAAAGAAACTCTCCTATTTAAATCAGAGTAGAAAATCCATAAAAAAAAATTGAACAGGGAAATGGATAGACTAGAAAACTGAAGACAAAATGGCAGAAGCAAGTCCTAATATACCAGTAATCACCCTTAATATAAATGGACTGAGCTCACCAATGAAAAGACAAAGGGTGGCTGGTTAAATAAGGAAAACAAACCCTACCCTACAGCCAGACTGGGCTGCACGAACTCCTTCCTCCCCAGATATACCAGTGTAAGTATCTATTTGCACAAATATTTATCCAAAGGATAACACATTGGACTTCAAAACTGAAATTAAGAAAAGACAGGTCCACTAACAATAACATGAAAATGAATAAAATCTTAGGAATAAACTTAGCCAGGGAGACTTGTATATTGAAAAAAATATAAAATATTTATTGAAAGAAATAAAAGGGCCTCCCTGGTGGCTCAAGAGGTTAAGATGCAACCTATGAAGCTGTCTGCAGTCTCTGCCACACAAGTTCGATCCCCACCCGGCCAGGGAGCCACCCACATGGCACAGCAGTCATTCAAAATGCTCGCCTCTACAGATAATGTGACATTATTTTCTGGTTGATTTTAATAGTTTTCTATGATGTTAGTTTTTAAGAGTTTGAAAATGATTGGTCTGAGCATATAATTTCTTTAGGTTGATCCTGTTCGATGTTTACTCAACTTCTTGAACCTGTAGGTTTATGGATTTTGTTAAATTTAGGGAGTTTTCAGCCACTACTCTAAAGATGTATTTATGAGTACTAAACTGCTTTCCTTTGACTCTGATAACAATTATATTATACCTTTTATTATTTTCTGACAGGATACTGAGACACTTTTCATTGTTAGACATATTTTTTCTTTTTATTTTCCTTGTTAGATAATTTCCATTGATCTATTTTCAATTTCATTGACAGGTTCAGTGTCCACTCACTTCTATTATGCTTTGAAAGCATAATAAATGAAAGTATAATCAAATGAAATTCATTTGATTTTTAAATTTCAGTTATTGTGTATTTCAACTCAAATATTTCCTTTATTACATGACTGCTGAGTACATCGATACATCTATTTTCAGAGTGATTACAATTGCATGTTAGACTATTTAAGTAACTGATTTGTAAGCTAATTTCAAGATCTGCATCATGTCAATGTCAACTGATGTTTGTAGATTTTCTTTTCCCGTGAGAATTGAGCTTTTCCTCATTGATCATACATGTCAAAATTCTGAAATAAAATATCATTTTTTCAGACTCAGTCTTTTTAAAATCCTATAGAGAAAGTTGATATTTTTATTTTGGCAAGAAATTGACCAATTACATCTATGCCATAAATTCAATCACATTTTCTAAAGCCTGTCATTGCAATGTCAATTCAGATTTCAAAATCTTTGTAGAGCTCTTTAGATCTTCTCCACACGTGCATCACCCAGTGGCAGTTTTTGGCCAGAAATATTTCTGGTAATTCTGTTTTCAAAATCTTTATAATATTAATTAGGGTCAGATCAGCTCACACACAATGTCACACAAGTTCTCCCTGATATATTTGATTTCCCTGGAACTCCTTTTTTAGATTCTATGACCAGAAACATGGGACCTTGGTTAGTCTCCATTGCTGGTCACTTTTGTGTCTATAACTTCTCTTGGACCAAGAGGCAAGAGGACAAGATGATATTAAATTAATAAATAAAACCTGATATTCAGCATTGATTCAGTAGTATATTCAATTCTTGTCTTGTTTCCAACCCTCCTGCTTGTTATTCTCTTTATAGTGTCCTGCGACAGCTGCTCCATCTATTCTATTTCATAGCTGCATTCAGTGCTTGAGAAAGAAAAAAACATATTTTCTCCAAATTACCTACAACCTTTCCTATAATTATTTATGCTTTTATTTCTATTCACCTTCATCCACTCTGGGACCAATACTCAGTCACTATAATATTTAATAATTTGAATGCTTTGTAACTATTTTATGTAATTCCACTCTAATCTCAAATGGCAGATTCACTGAAGTTTTCTTAGGAAATGCCTGATAACTACTTTCCTGCATAATTACTTAGAAAATCAGCGCAATAACAAAGGCAACATTTTATTATTTCCCACAGGCATGTAACTTTCATAGAAAACATTTTCAAGTTGAACTATGAGAAAAATATCCCTAAGGAATTATCTGCTAATTTATACTCACTAGAATGGCAGGTAGGCTAGGGAATGAATTTATTACTTTATAAACCCAAGTGTGCAGAGACATTCTGTGCGGAAGCTTCTTACTCATAGTATTCAGGGCTAACAAGGGCCCAATGGAGCTCTGGAGAATTCCCTTAAATTGTTTGCTACAATTACCACTAACTAGCTCTAAAGTCACCACTATCCATGACTGTTAGAGCCAGTTAACTTAAAAAAAAAAAAAAAGGCAAAAGTGAATGAACTTCCTCTTTCCTCTCTCCCCTGCCTCTTCTGTCTCCCCTTTCTACAAATACCTCAATTCTAAAAAGGCCCTTATTTTAGTCTATCATTTCTCATATTGATTTATGCTCCACCTTGTTCCCAAATGTAAGACAGCTTATTATTTCATCAGCTTTATTTCTTTCACTGCTGATCCTCTTGAAAAATTAATTTATGCTTAGTGGACCAGAATTTGAATGGTGACAGGGAAAGAAATATTTGATTCTGAAGTAAACAAGAAATACTGTTCCCTGTACCAGTAGCAATACTTGCCTGATAAATTGTTACAAATAGAAATATTTGATCCTCAGCCACAGGATCAGAAACTTTGTGGTGGGGTCCAGCAATCTGTGTGTTAATAAACCCTCCAGATGATAGTGATATAATGTTCTATGTGTAAGTGTTCAAAACATGAGATTTAAATTTTCTGTTTCATCCTGAATGTTTATGTCTCATAGTTCTATTAGTTACTGTGAGAGATGTTTTAAAATCTTAACCATGACTGTGGATTTAACTGAATTTTCTTAGCTATTGCTTCCTATATTTTGAGACATATTCAACGTGTATCCTCTTGTTAATGTTTATTATTTTTTAAAGATTTATTTATACAAGTGCTGGGGTACAGGCCAGAAGCGCAGGAGGTTGAGAGAATCCTCCAGAGACAGCAGGGAGCAGAACAGGCAGATGGACCTAAAACACTGCAGAGGGGAGCAGCGGGAGAGACAGGAGAGGTCTGCCACACCATGCGGGTAGCAACCTGGCCAGCTGGGAATCGAACCCGAGCTGCAGACAGCTTCACAGAGCTGCGTTCCACCCGCTGCACCATCGGGGAGGTCCTAATATAATGTTTAATGTTTATTATTGTAAATGTTCTCCTTATATCTTATGGTATTTTTGTCTTAGTATACCTTATAATAACTCACATAGCTATCATCGTGTTAGTTTGCAAGGTATATGTTTGGTCGTCTTCAAGCAAATGGCACCCAAGGATGGCAGGGACAGTCACACTTATATTAGGCAAAATAGACTTCCACCTAAAAGGTTGACAAGCAATAGGGATGGATGCTATATAATGATTAGGAATAACACAACAGGGAGACATAACACTCACCAAATAAAGGACCATCAAAATACATGGGAAAACTATCGAAACTGAAAAGAGACATAGGGTAAAATACATATGTGATTGGAGATTTCAACACCCCACTTTTACTAATGGACAGATTAATAAGACAGAATATAAATATGGACATAATCACCCTAAACAAGAACTAGATCACATGGGTTTAACAGACATTTATAGGGCACCACATACCAAAAAAGCCAAATAAACATTTTCAAGTGCACACAGACCATTCTTCAGGATTGATCACATACTGAGTCCCAAGGCAAGTATCAACAAACCCATGAAGACTGAAATCATGCCATATATCTTCTCTGGCCATAAAGGTACTGAACTTAAAAATCAACTACAAAAGGAAAATGAGGAAATAATCTAATACATGGATATTGAACAACATATAACTGAACAACTACTGGGTTAATGAGAAAATCAAAGAGGAAATCAAAAGATACTTGGATACAAATGAATAATGAGGAAACAACTACCCAGAGCATATGGGGCACAGCAAAAACAGTTCTAAGAGGGAAGCAATGCAGGTTCACATTAAGTAATTATAAAGTGCCCAAATAAACAAGCTTGTCTCTCATCCCAAGGAACTAGAAAAAGAATCAAAAAATCCAAAATCCAACAGAAGGAAGGAAATAATAAAAATTAAAGCTGAAATAAATGAAATAGACAGTTCAAAAAAATTAATTAAATCGGGCCGCCCTGGTGGTGCAACGGTTGAGCGCTGTGTTGCAAAGCTGCCCGCAGCCTCTGCACTGCTGGTTCATTCCCGGCTGCTCCCCGGCCACCAGAGGAGGGTCCCACATGGCGCGCGGACCTCTCCTGCCGCCCGCTGCTCCCCTCAGCAGTGTACTTTGGTCCTTCTGCCTGCTCTGCTCCCCGCTCGGGCTCTGGTGAATTCTCTCACCCTCCCGCGCTTCTGTCTGTACCCAGTGCTTGTATAAATAAATAAATAAATCTTTTAAAAAATCAATTAAATCGAAAACTGGTTCTTTGAAAAAGTGAAATAGAAAAAACTTTAAGAAAAAGAGGGTGAAAACTCAAATAGGATCAAAAATTATAAAGGAGATATTACAATAGACACTGTAGAAATTCAGAGGATATGAATACTTATATGAAACATATTTAATAACCTAGATGAGATGGACAGATTCTTAGAAGTATGTAATTTTATCCAACACTTAAGAGGGAAGGAATAGAAAACCTGAACTAGCCAATCATAAACAAGGAAATTAATTTGAAGTCTATTTCATCTGATATAAGTATGGCTGTTCCTGACTTCTTTTTTGGTCCATTTGCTTGTAGGGATTTTCCAACCTTTCACTTTCAGTCTATGTTTATCTTCTGTGATAAAATGTGTTTCCTGGAGATAGCAGAAGGTTGGATTTTGTTTGTTTGTTTGTTTTTTAAAGATTTATTTATTTGTTTATTTGTTTATTTATTTATATAAGCACAGGGTACAGTCAGAAGCACGGGAGGGTGAGAGAATTCACCAGAGCCAGAGCGGGGAGCAGAGCAGGCAGAAGGACCCAAGTACACTGCTGAGGGGAGCAGCGGGCGGTAGGCGAGGTCTGCGCGCCATGTGGTACCCTCCTTCGTTGGCCGAGGAGCAGTCGGGGATCGAACAGCCCTGCAGAGGCTGCGGGCAGCTTCGCAACCCAGTGCTCAACCGCTGCGCCACCAGGGAGGCCCTGGATTTTGTTTTTTAATCCAGCCTGCTACTCTGTGTCTTTTTATTGATGAGTTTAATCCATTTACATTTAGAGTTAATAGTGATATGGTGGCATCTGTATTTGCCATTTTGGGGTCTTTCTTGTGAATTTATTCCTTGATTTATTCTGTTCTTTTTGTTCATTTGTCTGTTGGTTTTGGTTTTAGGACTTGTAGAATTTTGTGGAGTGGGGGTTTAGTTGTAATGTATTTCTGGAGTTTCTGTTTGTCTGAGAAGGTCCATATTTTTTCATTGTAGAGTAAGGAGAGCTTTGCAGGGTAAAGTATTCTTGGTTGGCATTTGCTGTGTTGAAGTTTGCTGAATATGTTACTCCATTCTCTTCTTGCCCTTAATGTTTCTTCGGAGAAGTCTGAAGTTAACCTGATTGGTTTTCCCTTGTAAGTTATCTCTTTCTTCCCCCTTGCCAGTTTCTTTTTTTTTTTTTTTTTTTTAATAATAAATTTTATTTTTATATTCCCCATACAATTGCAGCCCCCCATTCTGACCCAATCCCTCCCCTCCCACCCCCGCCCCCTAAAAGTGTCTCTGGTTCGTAGTTTTTTGTTGATTTTGCTTTTCACTTTCTTATAGTTATTCGTTTTCCTGGTCCCTTATTTAAGTTTTCTAGATTCCTGCTATGAGTGAGACCATCCG
This sequence comes from Talpa occidentalis, assembly GCF_014898055.3. Lineage (NCBI taxonomy): Eukaryota > Metazoa > Chordata > Mammalia > Eulipotyphla > Talpidae > Talpa > Talpa occidentalis. The sequence goes on from NW_023605194.1 coordinate 29,117,265, forward strand.
GTATTTTTCTTTTCTTTTGGCTTATTTCGCTGAGCATGATCCCTTCCAGTGCCATCCATGTTGCTGCAAATTGCATGTGTTTATCTTTTTTGAATGCTGAGTAATATTCCATGGTATATATGTACCACATCTTCTTGATCCAGTCATCTATTTTTGGGCATTTGGGTTGTTTCCAAAGCTTAGCTATTGTAAACAGTGCTGCTATAAACATAGGGGTGCAGGTGTTCTTTGGAATGGATGTTTCTGTGTCCTTTGGGTAAATACCTAGGAGTGGAATTGCTGGATCATATGGAAGCTCTATGTTTAGTAGGTCCAGAAATCTCCACACAGCTCTCCACAGTGGTTGGACCAGTTTGCACTCCCACCAACAGTGCAGAAGAGTTCCTTTTTCTCCACACCCTCGCCAACATTTGTTGTTGCTAGTTTTTTTAATATGTGCCATTCTCACTGGTGTAAGATGGTATCTCATGGTAGTTTTGATTTGCATTTCCCTGATGACAAGTGATGTTGAACATTTTTTCATATGCCTGTTGGCCATTTGCATTTCCTCTTCAGAGAAGTTTCTTTTTAGCTCTTCTGCCCATTTTTGACTGGATTCTTTTCTTTGTTGTTGTTAAGTCTCATCAGCTCTTTGCAGATTTTTGTGATCAGTCCTTTATCATTAGTGTTGGGTGCAAAAATGTTCTCCCAGTTGGTGGGGTTTCTCTTGTTTTGTTATTGTCTCTTTTGCTGTGCAGAAGCTCTTTAATTTGATGTAGTTCCCAGCTGTTTATCTTCGCCTTCACTATCACTGCTTTGGGTGATGTGTCTGTAAAGAGGTCTTTGATGTGCAAATCACGTAGTGTTTCGCCTATATTTCCTTCTATATATTTTATGGTTTCAGGTCTTATGTCTAGTTCTTTAATCCATTTTGAGTTGATTTTTGTGTATGGTGTGAGGTAGTGGTCAAGCTTCGTTCTTTTGCATGTAGCGACCCAGTTTTCCCAGCACCATTTATTGAACAAACTTTCTTTGCTCCAATGCATAGTCTTTGCTCCTTTGTCAAAGATTAGTTGACCATAAATCTGTGGGTTTATTTCTGGATTTTCTATTCGATTCCATTGGTCTGTATGTCTGTTCTTGTTCCAATACCATGCAGTTTTGATGATTATGGCTTTGTAGTAGAGTTTGAAGTCTGGGAGTGTGATGCCTCCATTCCCTTCTTTTTTTTTCAGGAGAGCTTTGGCTATTCGGGGTTTTTTGTGATTCCATATGAATTTCATCAATTGTTCTATTTCTTTGAAGAATGACATTGAAATTTTGATGGGAATAGCATTGAATCTGTATATTGCTTTTGGAAGGATGGCCATTTTAATAATGTTTATTCTTCCAATCCATGAGCAGGGGATGTCTTTCCATTTCTTTGTGTCTTCTTCTATTTCTTTTAACAGTGTTTTATAGTTTTCTTTGTATAAGTCCTTTACCTCTTTTGTTAGATTTATCCCAAATATTTGATTTTTTTGTTTCAATAAAAAAAGGGATGGTTTTTTGATTTCTTCTTCTTCAGATTTATTGTTTGTGTATAGGAAGGCTACTGACTTTTGCGTGTTGATTTTGTATCCTGCCACTTTACTGAACTGATTGATGAGTTGAATAAGTTTTTCTGTGGGGCACAAGACAAACATCAACAGATACACCAAGATTGAAATCATATCAACCATCTTTTCTGACCATGAAGGCATCAAACTAGAAATAAACCATAAAAAGAAGGCAAGGAACTTTCCTACCTCATGGAGATTAAAAACCACACTACTGGAAGACCACTGGACTAATGAGGAGATCAAAGAAGAAATTAAAAAATTCTTTGAATTGAACGACAAGGAGGACACCAATATCCTAAATGTATGGGATGCAGCAAAAGCAGTAATAAGAGGAAAATATATAGCAATAGAAGCTCACATCAAGAAACAAGAAAGAACGCAAGATCGATCCTGGAGAATGATCCGTGTGCGCTTGAGAAAAATGTGTACTCTGTTTTTTGGGGGTTTAGTGTTCTATAGATGTCTGTTAAGCCCAATTGCTCTAGGTCCTTATTTAGAGCTTTAGTTTCTTTACTTATTTTTTGTCTTGTTGATCTATCCATTGTTGATAGTGGTGTGTTGAAGTCTCCCACTACGTATGTGTTTGATGTCTGTTTTCAGAGAGGACAACAGTTGTCTGATATATTTTGGTGCTCCTTCGTTTGGTGAGTATATGTTAATGAGTGTTATTTCTTCTTGAAGTATTGTCCCCTTGATCATAATGTAGTGACCATTGGGGTCTCTTTTTATCTTTTTGAGTTTGAAATCTGTTTTATCTGATATAAGTATAGCTGTTCCTGCTTTCTTTTTTGGTCCATTTGCTTGTAGGATTGTTTTCCATCCTTTAACTTTGAGCCTATTTTTATCTTTTGTAGCTAAATGTGTTTCCTGGAGACAGCAAAAGGTTGGGTTTTGTTTCTTAATCCAGGCTGCAACTCTGTGTCTTTTTATTGAAGAGTTTAGTCCATTTACATTTAGAGTTAGTATTGATATGTTAGCATCTGTATTTGCCATTGTGTTTGTCTTTCCTTTGATTTTATTTATTTATTCTTTTAATAACTTTTTTTTTTTGGCCTTCTTTCATTGTTATTCGTCCCTCTGAGGTTCTGGCTTTAGGACTCCTTGTAGTATTTTTTGGAGTGGGGGTTTAGTTGCAATGAAATTCCGGAGTTTCTGTTTGTCTGGGAAGGTCCATATTCTTTCTTCAAAGAGAAAGGAGAGCTTTGCGGGATAGAGAATTCTTGGTTGGCATCTGTTTTCTTGGAGTCTGTTGACTATGTCCCTCCATTCTCTCCTTGCCCGTAGTGTTTCTTCAGAGAAGTCTGATGTCAGCCTGATTGGCTTTCCTTTGAATGTTATCTGTTTCTTCCCTCTTGCCAGCTTCATTATTTTTTCCTTGTCCTGGATTCTTGGGAGCTTTACTATTATGTGTCTTGCTGTATTTTTCCTTTCGTCGTGGAAGTTTGGTGTTCTTCTTGCTTCTTGTATATCAATTTTCAGCTCCTTCTTCACATTTGGGAAGTTCTCTTCAATTATCTCTTTGAATATTTTCTCTGTTCCTACATCTCTCTCCTCTCCTTCTGGTATTCCTATAACTCTTATATTTCCTTTCCTCATGGAGTCAGATAGTTCCCGAAGTCTTTCTTCGTTCTTTTTCCTTCGTACTTCTCTTTCCTTTTCTGTTTTGGTTCTTTTTATTTCTGTGTCTTCAAGATTACTTATTCGTTCTTCCATTTCATCTATTCTGCTTTCATTGCTTTTCCCAGAATTCTTTAGTTCTTCCATTAATTCTTTGATCTCCTGCATTTCTTTTACTTCCCCTTTAGGGACTCAATTTCATTCTTCTGACCATTGTTTTCCCTCTCTAGGGACTCAATTGCATTCTTCTGATCGCTGATTATTTTTCCCTTATCATTGTTTTCCTTTATGACTTCTGTCAGTTTTTTAATCACGGCAATTTTAAATTCTCTTTCTGGAAGGCTCAGAAGTTCTTCCAAGTTACTGTCGTTGCAATCTGGGGGCTGCTTTTCTTTTTGTGGTGTGCTTTTTCCCTGGGGAGTTGCTAGGTTGCGTGTGGTTCTTCTCCTCCCTACTGTCTGTTTTCTAATTTGCCGTATGCGTTGGGACACTGTGTAGTTGGGACTGGCCGGCATCTTGGGTGAGCTTCTCTGCTCTCCTCTGGTTCCTCCAGGAGTCATCTGTCAGTTTCAAGCAGTCTTTACTGGAGAAAGGTCCCTGTTCTAAAATGCCGATGTGGGGACACACTCCCCTGTGTGCCTGGTCTGCCCCGGCGGTGGGTTCCTGCTCCCCCTCTGGGCTTGGACTGCAGGCCAGAGGGGGTCTGGTGTGGGCGAACTTCCCCCGCTCACCTCTGGCTCCTGAGGAAGCCTTCTGCAGGTAGTCTTTACTGAAGAAATGTCCCTGTTCTAAGATGGTGATGTGGGACACACTCCCTGTGCGTCCGGTCTCAGGCACACTCTTCTGCGCGCCTGGTCTGCCCCGGCTGTGGGTGCTCGCTCCCCCTGTGGGCTCAGACTACTGGTCAGAAGGGGCCCAGCGTGGGCTAACTCCCCAGCTGGCCACTGGCTCCTCTAGGCGCCTCTGCTGGCTTCAAGTCGCTAGGTGGCGCCAGAGATCTCTCCTGGAGCCCTTGGGGAGCTGATTTTCCACCCCGTGGGACAGGGAATAGAGCGGGAATGGTAGGGTAAACCTCAACAGCTTTGGGGTGCTGTGTCTGCCTTGTGCCCCAACATCGTGGGGAACCCACGCCCCTAGTTTCGTGCCCCGGGTGTCAGTTCCAAAGCCCTCAGTTCCAGGACTCAGGCTGTAGCCCAGTTCAGTGGCGCGGGAATGGCGCCTTTTGAATCCCGCTCCCGTGCCTGGGCGCCTGGGCCTGCTCACTCAGTGAGGGCCTCCGCGCGTCTCCCCGCAAGCCTAGGTCGCAGGCGCAGGGATCTGGGCAGCTGTGATCTGGATCCGCGTTTGCTTTTCAACTGCACTGCTTTTCCGCGCGCGATCCCGATCCACACTTGGTTTTCCAGCGCGCCACTGTTCCGCGCAATCCTGACCGCGATCCGAGCCTGTTTTTCCAGCGCGCCACCTTTCCGCGCAGGCTTACCGGGCAGCCCGGGGCTGTGTGCTGATGCTGGTCTCCTCCCCGGGGGCGGGGCCTCTCTTCAATGGCGCTCGGAGCCGTTCGCTCGCCTCCGCAGCGGATCCTGCAGGGTTCGCCTCAGCTCCCGTTCACGGGGTGTGGTGGCTGAAATAGTTCCTTTCCACTCACAGTCCCGCTTGCTGCATCGTTTCTTCTTGTTGGTCATTTTAGTGTGTTGTTTTCCTCCTCTCTGCCGGTCGGAGAGTGCCCCCTCTGTGGGCGGGGGAGGGGAGCAGGGTTCTGCGCTTTCCTCCCTTCTGATCCTCTTTTATGGCCACTTTCTTCTTCGGGCAGTTCGCTGGCGTCACCCGTTTATCTTCCATGTCCCAGTTCTCACTGGGACCTGCCACTTTTCCTCCCTATTCACTTTTTTTAATGGGAGATCTTACTCGCAGTGTCTCCTCGCCGCCATGTTGCTCCGCCCCTCCCCCCTTGCCAGTTTCATTATTTTTCCCTTGTCTTGGAGTCTTGCAAGCTTTACTATTATGTGTCCTGCTGTAGTTTTCTTTTCATTGTGGTATTTGGGAGTTCTTCTTGCTTCTTGTATGTCTATATTTGTCTCCTTTTTCATGCTTGGAAAGTTTTCTTCAATTAGTTCCTTGAATAATTTCTCAGTTCCTTTGTCTCTCTCTTCACCTTCTAGAATGCCTATAACTCTTACATTTCCTCTCTTCATGGAGTCTGATAATTGTCTAAGAGCATCCTCATAATTCTTCATTTGCATTTCTCTCTCCTTTTCTCTTTTGGCTTTTTATTTCTGTATCTTTGATAGTACTGATCCATTCTTCAGTTTCATTGATTCTGTTTTCATTGCTTTTCCTAGCGTTCTTTATTTCCTCTAGTAATCTTTTAATTTCCTGCATTTCTTTTCTTTCCTTTCTTAAGGTCTCAATTTCATACTTCAGTTCAGTGATTATTTCTCTCAAACCATTTTTTTTTCCTTTTCATTTTCTTTCTGCCTTTTACTCATGATGATCATTAATTCTCTTTCTGATAGGCCGAGAAGTTCTTCCATGTCATTGTTGAGCTCTGGTGACTGTATTTCTTTTTGTGGTGTGTCCTTCTCCTGTGGGCTTGCTTGGTTATTTATATTTTTTCTTCTCCCTGTTATAAACAAGGAAATTGAAACAGTAATCAAAACTCTCCCCCCCAGAAAAACCAAAAGTCCAGGACCAGATGGTTTCAGAACACATTTTGAGGCCAATATCCCAAAACCAAACAAAGACAACACAAAGAATAAAAACTTTAGAACAATCTCCCTAATGAACACAGATGCAAAAATCCTCAATAAAATCTTAGCAAACCAAATCCAACAATGCATTAAAAAGATTATATACCATGACTAAGTGGGATTTATACCAGGAACACAAGGATGGTTCAACATCTGAGAATCAATGTCATTCAGCATGTCAGCAAAAAGGAAATAACCACAAGAGAAAGCATTTGATAAGATTCAGCATTCATTTATGATGAAAAACCTGAAAAATTGGGGATAAATGGAACATACCTTAACACAAAAAAGCAATATATATGACAAAACCACAACTAGTATCAGTCTCAGTGGTGAAAAACTGAAAGCCTTTCCATTAAGGCAAGGAGGTCCACTTTCACGACTACTACTAAACATAGTATTGGGAGTTCTAACTAGAACAATTAGTCAAGAGAAAGCTATGTGATGAACCAGATTTGGGAAAAAGACATAAAACTATCATTATTTGCAGATGATGTAATAATATACATGGGGATTCCCAAAAATACCACAGGAAAACTAATTAAAACAATAATCCAGTTCATCAGAGTGGCAGGACACAAAAGGAACACACAAAAAAATCAATTGCCTTCCTACACACAATTAATGAGCTAGAAGAAATTAAGAAAGCCATCCTATTTACACTCTCACCCCAAAAAATATATACCTGGAAATAAATCTAACAAAGGAGTTGAAGGACCTGTACAAGAAAAACTATAAAATACTGCTATAAGAAATAGAAGACACAAAGAAATGGAAAGATATTCCCCACTTATGGATAGAAGAATCAACATTGTCAAAATGACTATCCTACCCAAAGCAATTTACAAATTCCATGTAATCCCCGTAAAAAGCCCAATGGCATTCTTAAATGATATAGAACAAAGATTACTGAAATTCATGTGGAGCCACAAAAAAAAAACCCAAATACCAAAGCTCTCCTGACGAAAAAGGGAAAAATAGAGTATCACACTTCCAGAAGTCAAACTATACTACAAAGCCATAATAATTGAAACAGCATGATACTGGAACTAAAAACAGCTCAGTAGAATTGAGAACCCAGAAGTAAAAGCACATTTATTGACAACTAATCTATGACAAAGGAATGAAGACTATACTCTGGAACAAGAAAAGCCTCTTCAATAAATGGTGTTGAGAAAACTGGACTGCCACATGCAAAAAAAAGAAAAAAACAAAAGAAAAGAAACTAGACCACTATCTCACACCATAACACAAAAATCAACTCAAAGTGGATAAACTTGGATGTAAGACCTGAAACCATAAAATATATTCTATTTTTATCAAAACAGTCAGGGTAAATATATGGAGAAAGCAGAGGTGAGTCCATCTAGCTCCTCTATTTTGGATGGATGTGTCTCATCAGCAAACAATGAGGTACAATGGTGAGGGACACTGCAAGAGAAGCCAGTCTCTAATACAGCTTCACCCCAGCAGTGTGCTTCTCCGTGACTGAGCCTGGGCTTCCCACTGTGGTTCCTTTCCTTACCTGTCTGTTTCAGGAATACCTGACATCCCAAGTAAGGGATATGAGGCAGATAACTACCTCTACCCAATGATGAACGATCTAGCCAAATTGGCAGGTTGAAGAATTCCAGTTTTTCTCCTGTGTTTCCTAAGAATTCTGTTCAGGATCTTTGCCTTCAAGTAGTGGCAAGTACTAGATAAGATGACAGAATTCGGTTGGGTTACTGATATTCCCAACATCTATACTAACAGCCCAGATCACTGTGAGATCTAGAGTAATTAATAGTTGGGTAGAAAGAGATCAATCCAGTTTACTGAATACTATGAGCCTTAGAAACTGACTTCTCCACACACAGCAATGTACTACTAATTGGTGAGGTGATGTCTCATGCCAAGCCCAAAAGATCATATTTCCTAAATGTGATTATGGGAGATAATATAAATTCATTTTCTCTTTTCATTGCACAGCTTTCATTTTCTCCTCTGTTTCCCTCCCATCACAGTAAATCCATATCGTGTAAGTTGTGTGGGTTTTATCAGGAGAGGGGTGACCTTATAATCTTGATGCTTTTTCCCATTTAAAGGAGATTGCTTTGGGGATTTCATTGGGGCTCTTCTAAACTCAGTGAAAAGTCTTCCATCTTGTAAAATAGAACACCCACCGTTTCATGCTGGAAAGATCTTCAGATATAAGGAAGGTGCTTAGGAATCTTGCTGCTAAAGATACCATCTACGAACATGCCTGTTCTTCCTAAGTCCTGCAGTAGATAGTTTTTCCTACCTCTGCTTATCTCATTCACATCATTCAACTTACTTAGTAATGCTACAATGGAAGGTTCAGTTAAAAAGAAGCAAGATCTGGGGCCTCCCTGGTGGCGCAGGCAGTTATGCGCAGTGCTGTGAAGCTGTCCCCAGCCTCTGCAGTGCCGGTTCAATCCCTGCCGGCCTCAGAGTAACCCACATGACTAGCAGACCTCTCCTGTCTCGTCCACTGCTCCCCTCAGCAGTGTATTTCGTCAGTCTGCCAGCTCTGTTCCCTACTCTGTCTCTGGTGGAACCCTCTCACCTTCCCGCGCATCTGGCCTGTACCCCAATTCTTGTAAAATAAAATAAATATTTAAAAACAAAAAAAGGAAGATCTACAAAGAACTCATACAGCTCAGTAACAAGAAAGCAAACAACCCATTTAAAATGGGCAGAAGAGCTAAACAGACATGTTTTCAAAGAAGACATATGGATCACCAAGAGGCATGAAAAAAATGTTCAACATCACTTGTCATCAGAGACCTGAAAAAGAAAACCACTATGAGATACCACCTCACTCCTGTGAGAATGACCCATATCAGAAAGACTAATGGAACAAATATTGGTGATGGTATGGATCATGGAGGAAAGGGAACCCTGGTGTGATGTTGGTGGGAATTAGATTTGTGCCGTTCCTATGAAAAACAGTATGGAGGTTTGTCAAAGTTTTAAAAATAGATCTACCTTGTAACCCAGCAATCCCGCTCTTAGGTATCTACTCTAAGGATGTAATGGTTGTTTCACCCAGTTCTTTCCTCTGAAACCGGTGTCTTTGTCAAGAGCCTGATGAAAGGCAGGGATGTACCCAATTTTTCCTCATCATAAAAACTTTTCTCTCTATGATCTGGCCTTAGTGCACACATCATTTTAGTCTGAACTTTTACATAGAATTTTCAGTAATATCCAATTTGAGATCTTAGAAACCCTTGGGAGATTAATTTCTTTGCAAAATCCTGGCAGGAAATAGCATAGACATGGGAGCAAATGCTACCACAGACAATGGAAAGGTAAACATAAAGGTTCTGCCAGTAAGTTTTATTCTCAAGGGTGACCAACTAGCTGCCCCCAGAGCACCAAGCCTGGCTTTACTTTCTGCCCCTGTCCCTTCAGCATCTAATGAAGCTTGCAAGACTGTACTTTGCTCACTGATTGGGTATATTCTGCCTGGTGATCAAACAGTCTTGTGGGAAATTATCAGAGTCCTCACACCTGCATGTCTGGAGTATCTTGTGATACATTGGAATAAGGGTGCTTCTCTACATGCATCTCTAAAAGGTAGGATGTCATAGTGGCGGGGAGCAAGTTCAATGGAAGGTAGCTTGTATCAGGTGCACCGAAGATGATGGAGTATTGAAGCAGAAAGAGCCTTGTCTCCACAGCAGCAAGAGCTGAACTCAAAAGTAGCTGTCTGGCCCTGTTAGCTGGTGTAGAAAATGGAGTCATGTTACTGTCCATGGCAGAGGCATAGCGAGACCTTTCATCAGAACCCTAAAGTCAAACTGTCACCCAGAATTGGGAGCAGAGGAATGCAAATGTTCTGTTCTCTCTGCTCCTTTCTGGAGTTTCAGTGATCAAGGCTGCCTTGTAGACTTGTTGTGGGATGAAACATTCAGGGCTATTGAAACAGGACTTTGTCACTCATGGACATTGGGAACCTGGGAAACGTATTCGTCCCACTCTGGGATAACAGCCTGTAATAAATGTGTTTCCTTTTCCTTTCCCTTCAGCTCAGAGCAAGTTCTTGATTTCTGGGAAGAAGCTGGTTGTAAGAGGAGAAAGTGCTGCCCACCCTGAGGTAACTCCTATGTGCCCCGGTTAAGCATCTTGGTCCCTTGGAGGAAAGACTGCTGTCAACCAGGACAGAAACAGAGGCTCCTCCAGGTGCCCTGAGAGCAGCACACCCTCAGGTAAGCAGAGTGGTTACAGGAGCAGCGCTTCAGGGAAACTGACCCATGGCAGGTAAGTGCAAGAGGCACACTCCATGCTGGAGACATTCAGTTTAGTATTGAAATGCGAGAACCAAACACCATCATAAGTATTTTATTGAGGGGACTGAAGAGAGAATGAGAAAGTGCATTGAGGTTTGATATAAGAGTGAATATGAAAATCCAAGTACCCAAGATGTTTGTCATGAGTGAGCTAATTTTGTGACCTACTCCTCTCCCCATCTCTCTTACATGCCAGCATGAGTTTTGAAAGAGTAGATTAAAACCTAGATTTATAGACTGTGCCATGGTTTTGAGCAATCCCCAAGTCTCTAAAGTTCCAGTTTCTTCTGTAAAGTGGTTATACTAGATTACTTCTCAGGCTGATGTCATTCTACAGGTCAGTAAATCAGCAATTATTTTAATGAACGATAGAAAAAATAAGTAATGGTCAATTTTTATTTAAGGTTGAGTCATAACCAATATATTCCTGTTTTAAAATGTTCTGTCAAAAAATTTTATTTTTTTTAAGATTTATTTATTTATACAAGACTTGGGGTACAGTCAGAGTTGCGGGAGAGTGAGAGAATTCACCAGAGATGGAGCAGGGAGCAGAACAGGCAGACCGACAAAATACACTGCTGAGGGGAGTAGCGGGAGAGACAGGAGAGGTCCGCCATGTCATGTGTGTTTCTCCCCGGCGGGCCGAGAATCGAACCCGCACTGCAGAGGCTGCAGACAGCTTCACAGCGCCACCGGGGAGTCCCTGTGAAAGAATTTTAAAATAGCAGTAAACTAACTTTACAAAGATGACCCATTTCAGTAGCTAAAACTCAGTGTTGAACTTGTATTCAACTCAGGTTCTTCTGATTCAAGAACCAACTCACTGGACCACTTTTCTCTCTGCCTCCCTGCTGTCTCGGGTAGTCAAACAAATTGAAGGTGTGCTCCCTTAAAGCCTTAGTGCTTGCCGTGATCTATTTATTGTAGATTATGACCAGTGGGTAAGTCTACTGTGAAGAGATGACCATGGGAACAGGGAATGGGACCACTGTCCAAGAATTCACCTTGGAGGGTTTCCCTGCTGTCCAACATCTGGGAAAGGTCCTCTTCCTGGTGCACCTGCTGGCATACCTGGCATCCATTACAGGCAATGCAGTCATCATCACCATCACCTGTGCTGACTCCCGACTCCAGACACCTATGTACTTCTTTCTCAGCATTTTCTCCTTCTGTGAGTGTTGCTTCACAAGTACTGTTATTCCTAAATTACTGGTCATCTTTCTCTTAGGCAGGCAAACTATTTCCTTTGTTGCCTGTTTTATACAAGGCTTTGTTGTACTATTCCTGGGAGCAGCAGGTTTCCTGCTCATGGCAGTGATGTCTCTGGATCGGTACATGGCCATTTGCAAGCCTTTGCATTACCCAACCATCATGAACTTGAAAAATTGCATCCTCCTGGTCATTGCTTGCTTTGTATTAGGTTTCACTCTCATCACTGGTGTGGTGGTGAAGGTTTCCCAGTTATCCTTCTGTGGCCCGAATGTCATCCCTCATTTCTTCTGTGACTTTGGCCCCCTGATCCATCTCTCCTGTTCTGACACCAGGTCTGTTGAAATTTGGGCCTTTGTCCTTGCCTTGTGTGTCATTTTGACATCCCTCGTTATAACCGTCACTGCATATAGCAAGATAATAGTCACAATCCTTCATCTCCCATCAGCCAAGGAGCGACAGAAAGCTTTCTCCACCTGCTCTTCTCACCTCATTGTCCTCTCTCTGATGTATGGCAGCTGCGTCTTTATATATGTGAAGCCAAAGCAAATGAGCAGGTTGGAATCCAACAGGGAGGCTGCCCTTGTGAACACAGTGGTGACCCCACTGCTGAACCCTGTCATCTACACTCTGCGGAACAAGCAGGTCCACCAGGCTCTGAGGGAGACAATGTGCCGAATTAAAATATCAAGATAAGAAACATAACATGACTTTGGAGTAGAAGTCTTCAGAGTTCATTTGTGTTCATTGGTGACAGCTGTGCAGAGACCTCCTAGTAGAGTCTCTGGCCAACCTCACCTGACATCTACATCCCCATCAAAATAGATAAGTGTGTTTTCTCAAGGTCACATTTTACCATACTGTGCATAACTATCTTTCCCCCAAATATCCAACCTTGATGACAATTGATGTTAACTTCATAATCCATTCTTGAATCATTTCGCATTGGACAAGCTGTGGAGTCTTACACAGTTGCTGCCTTCAGATATCTGATAAACTTCCCAAAATATTTCAATCATTTTAACAATAAAATTCTAGATACATTCTTGAATCCTCTTGAAACAATTCATGGTAGCTGTATCTAGATGCTGGAAAACATAGGAATAATATTTTCCCTTGAGGGTTGAAATAGTGAAAAGCATATTAAAGTGATTGAGATTCGGTAACTGTAAGAATGAGTCAAGTGTCATTGTCAATACTGAAAAGTGTGAGCCTCCCCAGGTTTCAGTCAAGATTTGATAATAATTCTATAATCAAATACATTTTATTTTGCCAGAGACAGTCCAAAATAGAGGGGTGAGTTTGAAAAATAGAAAAATTAAGACCAGAAATCCAAAATTGAATCTATGAATCCAGGTTGTTCATTACCAGTGATAGATGGTACTCAGTAAGTTACTTAATGCAGAGATTAATGTCCTAGATTCTAGAACTGTGAGATATTTTATTGAGTCAACTTCTCTGAGATAATTCTATATCAAAGATACTTCCACTTTTATTTTTTAACCATGTCATTGAAGTATGATTGACAAAAAAACTGTACATAGTAATGGGTAAAATTTATTATGCTTGGACGTAAGTATACAACCATTAAAACATCACTATCACTTGTCTCCCAGTCATTGATTCTTTTCCTATGTATTAAGAGCATTTATAAGATCTATCCTGTTAGCAAATTTTTAAGTATAATAGTGGAATATTGGTAACATAGGTCCTATGTTGTCCAGATTTCCAGAAGTTACATTTTGTAGTTTGATCGATATGACTCTATTGCTGTGTGCCTGCAGCCTGATGATGACCATTCTACTCTTTGATTTTGTATGTTTTATATTTCATTAGATTCCACAAATTAGTGAAATCATGCAGTGCTCATTACAATCAACTGGGTTCACCAAGATATAAGAAGCTTCTATGTTTAATGGGATTAAAGGAAATTTGAGCAAGTGTATTAGAAAAGGCAAAATTATTTAGGAGCAGTCATAAGAAAACTTAGGGTTCAGTTAAAAAACCAAAGCCATGCTTTGTGTTCCAAATATGAAGAGTTTTAATAGTTTATTTTTTTATTTTTTTTTTCTGATTTTTTTTTTTAATAGAGGTATTTTTTTTTAATTTATTTATTTGTTTGTTTGTTTTTGTTTATACAAGCACTGGGTACAGTCAGAAGCATGGGAGGGTGAGAGAATTCACCAGAGCCAGAGCGGGGAGCAGAGCAGGCAGAAGGACCGAAGTACACTGCTGAGGGGAGCAGCGGGCGGCAGGAGAGGTCTGCGCGCCATGTGGGACCCTCCTCCAGTGGCCGGGAGCAGCCGGGGATCGAACCGGCGCCGCAGAGGCTACGGGCAGCTTCGCAACCCAGCGCTCAACCGCTGCGCCACCGGGGAGGCCCTTAATAGTTTATTAAACTCACTGTAGTACTCCTGTTTCCTTTTTACATGTAAATGCACCAATTCCTGCTTAAAATTTGACCTGTATTCAAATTTCTCTATTAAATTAATTAGTCGGGTTTCTCTTATCTTGGCTGGATCTTGACTGAAACTATAATAAGAGAAAAACCAAAAACACAAGGATCTACCATTTCTTACGTATCAGACTGGTATCATGCAAAGTGTAAGCCTGCTCTATTGGTGAGGCTATGGAAGACCAGCCAAACTCACACATTGTAGACTTATATATGCATTTACTCTCTGATCTAGAAATTATGCTTCTAGGGATTGGCCCCAAATAAAATACCAAAAATATAAAATATGAATACACATGACAGCTGCAGCACATTTTTACAAAAAAAGACTCATTTCTCACTGGAAGACATTTGATTACCATGTAAACATAATGTGTCTACTCAATGATGGGTGTTGGTTTTTTTGTTTGTTTTTTTAAAGATTTATTTATACAAAAACCGGGGCACAGGCCAGATGTGCAGGAGGGTGAGAGGATTCACCAGAGACAGAGCGTGGAACAGAACCGGCAGACTGACAAAATACACTGATGAGGGGAGCAGCGGGCACAACAGGATAGATCTGCCGTGCCATATGGGACACTCAGAGGCCGGCCGATATCGAACCGGTGCTGCAGAGGCTGCAGACAGCTTCACGGCGCTTCACTCAACTGCCTGCACCACGGGGGGAGGCCCAGATGGGTGTTTTGTTTTTTTTTTTTAACATGATGTATCCATGGCATTTTCCTTGAGCTGTCATTGGATTACACTTTTCATTTTCAGGGGTCTAATTGCCTTGCTTTGCAGAAACATGACTATTAAGTGCTCTTGAGGAGGTTAAGTGTCACCACGAGGGCAAACCAGCAGATTAAGTTACTAGACAAACCTGAAACACCTCCAGCCCCAAAGGGTACTATACGTGCAATGGAAATAAAAGTACTTAGTCACCCAGGTCTTCATTGTCCCGGATGCCAAACTTTTGACATTTCTTTACATCACCTAAAGCTGTCGTTAAATGGCAGCAAAAGATACTTAATGGAAACCAGCCTATGGTTCACCTACTTTCTACCTGTAGTTTCCTTTGAAAATACTATACTCAATGTTGATACCTTGAGACCACTCTTTAAGTCAACTGGGATTCACCGAAATGTCTTTGAAAAGGCAGCATTGTTTTAGTCAAATAAACAAATGTCATTTCCATTGTTAGATATGGAATCATAAGGGACAGGGTTAGGAGTTTCTTTCTTAGGCTTACAGAAAAAGAAACCATCTTAAATGCTCAGTGAGCAAATCATAGCGATTTTCTCTGCTCCCCTCTGTGGTTCTCCCCTCTACAACCAGTTCCTTGAAAATTTATACTTGCCTTCTTCTCTCACCTGATACTCTGCCTCAGTCTGTTCCCACAGATCTTTCATTCACCCCTATGCTCAGAAATAATATTTACAAAGATTCTTCAAGGAAAATTGTAGAAAACAGGGGCAGAGACTGTTGGAAGGAGGGCTGAAAGTAAAAGCTAGAACCTGGGTGGGTGGAGATGCAGTTGTGGAGACTGATGCTGGAAAGCTACAATTAGCAAGAGCAATTTGTTTCCCAGAGTTTGAACTTTATCACATGCAGCTTTGGACTTGGGACATGTATAACAGTGGTATTGCATCTCATAACCTTACTGGTCAATCTTTTATTGTTCCCTCATTGTCCTTGGATGGTCTCTTCTGGTTTTTGGGTTTTTTTAGCCTTTGTTCTGCTTGCTTTTTTTTTTGAGGACCCCATCTATCATTTAAAGCAGCTAGACTTACTTTAAACCCTGAAAAGAGCCACTTTTGGTGGGTTTTCCATGTTGTTGCTTGATTGAAGTTTCTAAATATATCCATTGTGTCATATTAAGTTTTTCAGAGTTTCTACATCTTTATATCCCTTTAGACCATTTCATTGGTTACTGAGAGAGGAATGTTAGTCTTCCCATTTATTTTTTATATAATCAAGTTTTCCACTAAAGGCAAATTTTTATAATTACATGAAAAAATCTTCATGAGCTGCCAGTTTTAGACTAACCAGTATATTCACTGTATCTTTTAAAGTCAAGTCTCATAACTGTTAAAAAAAAAAAAAGGCAAAAAGAAAAAAATCTGAAGGGAATGCTGAAAACAAACAAGACCAAGAGAAACGAAACAAGATTTGGTTTCAGCGGCACCTAGTCTTAGCTTGAAGTCTCCGGGAACTCTAATGCCTACCAGCAACACAGTCTTTCTACCTCGTGGCAAGGGAGGAGTGAGGCCTTTACACCTTCATATCAGGCTCTAGACAGTCACTGTTTAGGGGCAACAGGGAGAGTAGTGCATAACTTGCAGCCACCTCCTGATGATGGTGCTGCAACCCATCAGGGCTGAGGCTCTTGGAATGTTCCAAGTGTGAGCCTTTAGCAGCATCACACATGGAAGCTGAAGGTAAATGCACACACCAAACCAGCGAAAGAAAGTCCAAGAGGTCTGGACAGAGCACCAAAATTTTTCTACCCCACTTGCTTTGCCGGATAGTTTCACTCCATTCTTTTATAACTTCTACAGGATTCTGGTTGATCAGTTTCTGAGAAAACTTGAAAGTTAATGGAATAAAACTATAGCTTCCAAGGCTGCAATTTGTCCTGAGGTCAGAATTGATACTGATTATTTCATTTATTTACTATTCATTTTATATTCCTTTTACTCTCAGCCAGAAATTCTGCAGATTTAGACAACTGATGTGGTGGAGCCACCTGAGAGATCTAAGATTTTGATTACCATGCCATGATTTGGCCACAGTTGCTTTATTTGCCAATTTACAGTGAAAATTGGGGTTCAGATTACCAAGAGATACTGCAGTGGTTCATATGAATGCTAAATATTAAAAAAAAAAAAACCTACTTGTTTATTTTTGCTCTTGCATTTCCTTTGTTGTTTCATTCAGGTCTCCAAGACATCCCTAAAGCCAGTGTGGTAGAATGTTTTACCTATGTCTTCTTCTATGTGTTTTAAAATTCCAGGTCTTACATCCAAATTTTTTGTGCAGTGGGAGAAAATGTTCTAGTTTCATTCTTTTGAATATAATTGTCCAGTTTTCCCAAAACCATTGGTTAAAGAGACTTTACTTTTTCCGTCAAATATCTTGACTCCTTTGTCCGAAATTAACTGTACATGTAAAAGTGGGGTTGTGTATGGCTCTCAATCCTATTTCATCAGTCTCTGTGTGTATTTTTATTCAAATGGATATTGTTTTGATTACTATAGCCTTGTATAATTTGAAGTCTGGAAGTGTGTCACTCTATTCTCTTTTTCTTTTATTTCACAAGATTATTTTGGATAGTAACAGTGTTTGTGGTTCCATATAAATTTCAGGAAGGTTTGCTCTACTTTTATGAAAAATTCATTTGAAATTTTGGTAAGTATTGCATTAAATCTATGTTTTGCTTTATATAAGATGGCCATTTTACCAAAGCTAACTCTTAAAATTCATAAGCATGGAATGTCCTTCCATTTCTTATACTCTATTTTTTTTCCATTTTAAAAAATAAATCTTTTAACTGCAGTAACATTAGGATTTTCCCCATCAAGTGTGTTCCATGTACACTTAAGAAGAAAAATTGGGGCTGGAGGGTGTTAATGTCCTACAAATGTCTAGTAGGTCCATCCAGTATAATTCCTCACTTAAGACTACGGTTTCCTTGTTGATTTTCTCTTTTTGATCTGTCTAATGGTGAAAGTGAGGTATTGAAGTTCCCTACTACACTTGTGTTGCTGTCAAATGTCTGTTTTTAGGTCTGTCAATAGTTGTCTAATTTTGGTACTCTTTATTTAGTGTGTATATATGGATGAGGGTTATGACTTCTTCAAAAATTAATCCTCTAATAATTATATAATTGTTACCCTTTCTCTTGTGACCTTTTAGCTGAAAGTTTATTTTATCTGATATAAGCATTCCTGTCCCTTCCTTTTTGGGTCCCAGTTGCTTGCAGTATTGTTTTCCATTTACTTTGAGACTGTATTTATCTTTTGGAGTTAAGAGTTCCACTGCCTCTAGGAAATAGTAGGATGTTGGTTTTTTTCTAATCCAACAATCACTCTGTTCCTTTTGATTGATTCCAGTCCGTTTAGTTTAAAGTGATTTTTGATAATACAAGGATTTGTTACTGCCATTTTGCCTTTAATTTTCTACTACTATCTGCTTACTTACTCAATTTATATGGATTTTTTCACTTTGACTTAGATGCCTTTGATGGTTTATGTAGCTACTAAGGCCTATTTTGCTATTGATGAGTCAGAAGGATGGTGGAAAGGCCTGGAGAAGTCCAACAACTAGTTTGAATGTGCTGTACAGGGTAGGAGGCCTGGCTCAAAGTTATGGCACTGCAAATATTGCTCCTCTCTGGGTTTCCAGATCTGTGACCTTACAGTCTATCACTGTCAGGGTACTGCACAAGATCAATACAAAACCTAATGTGTGGGGGAGGGGAGTGAAATCCATAGCACTAGCTCTACTCTTCCTATTACAACCAGTTAAGGTGCATGCCTCCACACCATTTTGCTTTCCTCCCCAGGACCCCTGTCAGAGTAGGCAGCCTTGCTCTCTCTGTACCCTGCTCCAGACAATAGCTTCTAGGTGTTTCTCTCCACCTATCTCCAGTTCACTGAAGCATGACTCTCCTTTGTTTCTCTGCTGTGAATGCTGTGTTGGTCTCTGATGTTAAGGTTGTTTCAATTTCATCCTAAGCCACAGAACTCTTGGGTGTAGTGTCTTTCTGCTTTCTGGTTACTGTTAGGTGTTTTTCTCAGTAGCCAAGTAAGGGACCATCTTGGTCATCATCATGTTCATAAACTTGTTATATTTTAAGTGATTTATATGGAGTTGGATCTTCCACATGTTTATTATTGCTTGAAAGTCTTTCATTATTCTATTACTATTCTTTGACTTTTTTCTAGTGCTTATAATTTATTGACTTGGATGGACTTTTTGCATTTTAATAATGTTAGTTTATTTTCTTATATATTCCTGATAATTTTCAATATTCAGAGATTAAAATCTCGGAGAGAGTTAAATCTATTGACTTCTCACTTATTTCTCCTTCCCTCCTCATCTTTCTCTTCCATCTCCTAATCTTTCTTCACTTTTGTGCATGTTATTTGCCATTTAGCGATTCATTAAATATCCACCATGATTGGGCCTCCCCGGTGGTGCAGCGGTTGAGCGCTGGGTTGCGAAGCTGCCCA